>NC_134270.1:47034223-47359500 GCF_031893055.1 Leptodactylus fuscus | reverse complement strand
CATGCAGGGAGCATCACCTGAAATTTTCTGCTGATTTTGGTACAACATCTGCAAAGAGCTCGATTTTCATGCGGCCAACATCCTGGAATTAAAAAACAGACAAACAAAAAGAACATATATAATCACATAAACCAATACAAATCGGAGTTTTATTGCTACGTGTATGAGAACATAGCACATATCCGTAAATCTGTGTCTCGGTGCCAGTGATGGACTTGTTGAATGTGGTAAATGGTCCTCTTTAAGAAAGATTCTGTTATTCCTCAATTGGATATTTCCTATGTATTTTAAAGGTGTTATCTGGTTTATAACATTGGGCCATCAATATTAGCTCTGTGGGGGTATGTGTGCAGATAACTGCTGGCCACTATGGAACAGCCCCTCCGATGCAAGGGGAGGCTCATTGATGTCATCCGTGTGCCCAACCTTTCCATTAACCGTTATAGCAGAAGTACCGCAGCAAAACCGGACAGGAATAGGACCTATCCAGAGTTTTGAGGCCCAGACTGTCAGTCTATGTAATACACAGTCATGTGCGTGGGCTGACAGAAATGAATGGGTCACTGAATGGTAACAGTGCACTGTTTCAGAATATCCAATATGGGACCCTCATTCATTCAACTAGGATTAGTATATTGAGTGGCAAAGGAACTAAAAGTGCCAGCATGGTGTAACCAGGATGTAGTGTAATGAGAATTGAAGAAGCTGTGTAACAAAGTTTCAAGTGTAATGACAGTAACCTCTATTACAAAAGTGTCTGACCCCCTGTATAAGCAATGCCGCCCCTGCTACCTCTTGTGTCACCCCCTCTACCTCATAGATTGTAAGCTCTTGCGAGCAGGGCCCTCAATCCCATTGTGTGAAATGACTTTCTTTGTAATGTATCTCTCTGTCTGTATTTGAACCCTACAAATTGTACAGCGCTGCGGAATATGTTGGTGCTATATAAATAAAATTTTTTATTATTATTATTATTATATTACAAGTGGTTGTATCCTGTATCCACAGGATAAGGGTCTAATTGCTTTGGGAAAAGAAAATGTCTAACTTCTGGAACCCTCAAGAGATCAGGCCCATCCTGTATTCAGCAGGACCATCCTGTATTTCAGGTGCTGTCCTGGGAAGTGGGAAGTATGACCCAGACCCAGTTCCAACCCTATCTGCATCCTCCAGAGAAGAGTGAAGCCAGGAGCAGTCTGTTCCCTTTACCATTTGGCCCATCTCTGTTCCCAGCAACTTGGAAGGAAATGGGGCAATGTTGTGGTGCCATTACACCGCTCCTAGGCTGCTTTCAACAAGAGTGGACTTGGGGGTGCAGTGTTGGTTCTTTTTTTTTTTGTAAATTTTTCTATGTCGGCAACTTTAAGGGAAAAATTATACTATAGAGATCAGGGGCATAAAAGTAGCAGAGGCTACTGAACCTTGAGGGGGCCCCATAAATCCCTGTCATATAAAATATATCAGTATTTGGTAGGTAGGGGTCCTATTACAGAATCTGCATTGGAGCCTAGGAGTTTCAAGTTATGCCTCTAGGGGCGGGCATTATACTGTGGCAACCCCTATGAAGGAGGCATTACACAGTATTGGGGCACAAAGGCATGTGGCCGGGTATGATCAGAGCCAATATGGGCACAGGCAGGGCTTATGTTATATAAATTAGTGCACTACACATTTTGCAGATTTGAGAGGTGAACATGCTCAGCCACGGCTCCATTCTCTACTACAGGACTGAAGGAGATCACTGCTCTGAGAATGGAGCGGTGGCTGAGGTCTGCACCAGCGCTTTAGTCACATTGGGCACTCGCAGACCCCCGTTTCCCTGATGTTTGGAGGTGCCAGTGGTCGGACACTCGTCCTCTATCCTGTGAATGATATATGAAACATCTTTACCACAGGACCAGCGATAGACTGGTGGATTTAACCAATAGGTAATACACTAGTTATTTATTCAACTTCGATCATATCCAGGACAAGCCCTTTAATAACAGGTCCTGTAATTCACCTCCTCCCCCCACACAAATATCCACTGCATGCTGGCACTTGTAGTTCTCCTCCAGCACTATACACTAATTACAATGTAATGAATGAAAGCCCCATCTTTCCAGTGTTGTACACTTTGTACTATAACAGTCCGCCACATTGTAGTGAGCACAGCGTCTCTGTCACTATGGAGTCACATGGACCATCTCATCGCCATTATTCCCAGTGCGCACTACAGGGTTTCCCCCTCTCCGATCATGGTGGGGTCCACTTCTTTATCCCCTGCGTATTACCTGCCCCCCGATACTGATATCAAAGAACACGATGGGATTGTTGGCGTTGGAAGCCGGGACCGCCATGTCTGACTTGGGCACAAAAGGAAAAGGACGTAGAGCGTACGTCACTTCCGGTAAAGCGGCTGCTAGACTCTGCGCATGCGGCAATTTCTGCGGCGCTCACCACGTGGGTGGAGTAAGGCTGGGCCGAGCACATGGTTAGTCGGTCGGAGGCGAGAACTGGACTTGATCCGGTCGTACAGTCACATTTTAGTTATTTCTGAGGAGGATATTGTCGATATCAATGGTTCTTGTATCCTAGTACAAAGTAATCTTGTGTCGTGTTTACGACTTCCACTAGGTGGCGTCTCATTAAAGACAGTAGACATCTCCCTTGGAATTTACTATTGAAGGGTTGTTTCCAGCAACCAATGCTTCCAATTGGGTACAATTTCTGTGGAGCAAAGGCTACTCCATACTGAACTACAGGACTGAAAGAGGGACGAAGGCCTCACAGCGAGTTCCACAGCAAAAGAGCGATGCAGGAAAAATCGTTGCGGCAATGCATTGCGTTTTTCCCTGCAGCGCTTTACACAGAAAGTTTGCAGAGGTTTCCTCTGTGGACTTTCTGCTTCAATTATATCTATAGAGAAAACGCCGCCGTATCCATAGGTATAATTGACATTCTGTGATCTCCAAAATCGCAACGCTTTTGGAAATTGCAGCATGTCCGCTGCGTGTATTTTACTTGGAAGTGGGGATGGGATTTGCCAGAAAGTGCTTCTTTAAGTGTTCACAGGTGTTTAGACTCACCAAGGGGCATTAAGTCTACATTCACACAACTATGGTGCAAAACAGAAGTAAAAAACACCTTTTTTTTCTCTGTGCTTTTGCACCCAGGGGGTGGCTGTTATCATGGATCCCTCATACATAACTGTATCCAAAAATATTCATGTGAATAAGCCCCATCCACATACATTGAAAGTACTGCGGCTGCGTGACGTCTATTTAGGCCATTGAATATGAATGTGCGCTAATGCTTGGATCACACATGTTTATGTCATCAGTCTGTGGTAATTCAGTTTGAGATTAAAGATGGACTGATGCACATACTGATTGCAAACGCTGTCCGTTTAAAATGTATCAGTTTATGGGCTTGTTCACATCTGCACCCGATCTCCGTCTGTTGGGTTTCCGTCTTCTGCAGACGGAAGACAGAAACCCGACAGACAGTGTCCAGCTGTGAGACCAATTCATTTGAATGGGTTTGGAAACTGTCCGGCCGTTAGCGCCGATGAGCGTTTTGTGTTCTCCGCGGCGAAACATTTTTTATTGTAACCGTACACAAAGTCCTGACGTCCGACTTTGTGTCCGGTTAAAAAAAAAACAAAAAAAAACTGTTTCACCATGGAGAACACAAAACACTCATCGGAGCTAACGGCCGGACAGTTTCCAAACCCATTCAAATGAATTGGTTTGAAAACTGACTGCAGGTTTCCGTCTCCTGACCAGTTTCGGGCAGGAAACGGAAACCTGCATAATGGAGGCCGGGACGCAGATGTGAACCCGCCCTAACTGATGCTAGTTTGTCCTTTTTTATTTTTTTGATCCATTAAATGGATCAGTTAAAAAAAACTGACACATTAACATCAGTTAGGGCTCGTTCACATCTGCGCCCGGTCTCCGTACTGCAGGTTTCCGTTTCCTGCATAAAACAGAGCAGGAGACAGAAACCTGCAGGATTCTTTCATACCCATTCATTTGAATGGGTGAGAAAGCTGTGCGGCGGTGAGCGTTTTATGCTCTCCGCCGCAAAACCGGGTTTTATAATCCGGACACAGAGTCAGACATGCATTACTCTGTGTCTGGATTAAAAAATCCGGTTTCGCAGCGGAGAGCATAAAACGCTCACGGCCGGACCCGGTCTGTGGTTTCCGTCTTCTGGCATGCAGAAGACGGAAACCACAGAACGGAGACCCTGAACGCAGGTGTGAACCGAGCGTTAGTGTCCGTTAATGTCTGTTATGATAGATGTCAGGGTTTGTTTGTTTGTTTTTGTTTATTTAGTTTTTTTTAACAGACACCTTCATAACGAAATTCAACGGTAGTGTGAACCCGGCCTTACTCTGACTTCATAATAAAATTATTAATGATTTTTAATGATATTATACTCTTTTTAATATTGTATATTTGTATAATTAATTAGTTTGTTGCATATTTACTGGAAATTTAATAGAAATTCTATCATTCGCTTGTTAATGAATTATAGGATCTTTACTGCCTCTGACTGACCATGGCTATCAGCCACATATGAAGGAATTGTAGTCGTAGTCAGTGATCTGGCCTAGTCACTCCACAGCTATTGCCAACATGTCACTCAGAGTCCCTCTTATCTCAGTCCAATATCCCATCACCCAGCCGAAATAGCTCAGTTGGGAGAGCGTTAGACTGAAGATCTAAAGGTCCCTGGTTCGATCCCGGGTTTCGGCAGTTCTTGGCAATGAACTTATTTTGGGGGGGTTATAGTGTAATAAAACAGATTGTACATACTGGATATGGCAACAGTCCCAGTATAACGCTAGCTTCACACTACTGTTCGGGGACTCTGGACTTCATTCTGCTTCAAGTAGGCGGAAAGAAAAGCCCTGTAGTATAACATCAGCGGAAACCACTTTTTTAAGCGGATTAGGTTTCCATTTGTGGGGTCGCCAAGCGGATCCCACAAACGGAAACCTGAACACAGGTGTGAACCTAACATTAGATATGTTAGATCAATATATGTTTCATCTATAAAATTAAAAGGTGAAACAAACGAAATAATTTTTTTATCTGCAGCCTTTTTCACAGAAAGTCCGCAGAGTTTTCCTGATACAGAAACCGCCAGCGTTTACGCAAGTATAATTGACATGCTGTGATTTACAATCATGCTAGTGTTTTTGAAAACGCAGTTTATCCGTTGTGGATTTTTTTCCTGCAATGTTTACATGGGATTAGCCAGAATCCCATCCACTTTACAGGTAATATAAAACACTGCATTTTGGCAACGTGGGGCGCCGGTTTAAAAGTTGAATTTCCAGGCAAGCAAAAGTTATGTTTGCTAGGTTACTAACTGCCCCTATAACAGCATATAAGTGGCAAAGAGGAGATTGTAGTGGTGGGAGATTCCTTTTAGAGACAATGTTTTTTCTTATTATCTAAGCTTTGACAAATCTGAAGTTGTCAGTACTGTAAAAAGTTACTGCCGAAACCCGGGATCGAACCAGGGACCTTTAGATCTTCAGTCTAACGCTCTCCCAACTGAGCTATTTCGGCTGTGTGAGAAGTACCATAAATGGTTAATGGCATGCAGCCTAACACTGCCTATAAAGATCGCTATCTACACACTGTGTGAGCAACTGTTGGAAAGGGGGAGGGGGAAGAATGAACTTTGGGACCTCATCAGATACACAGGATATAGCGGCCACAGCCCTGCAGTCCCTTCGCAGCTGCTCCAAACATTGTCCCCTCTTTTCCTACGCCTTAATCTAACAATCTAACGTGTGTGATCTGATATTTAACCCTTGCTAAGACTCTTGTATTCCAGTGATTGGCTGCCTTGAGCATGTGTTGTAGACAGGGTGTCATTGAAGTAACCAAATATACAGATACTGCAAGGTTGGACTTGAGAAATGTAGGTTCTGTTCAGATCATGTATTAAACGGACGCCAAATGACGGTCATCCATTTACACAGACAATAATGTTAAAATCGCTTTTGTTTTTTTAAACATTGATGTCTATGTGAGGGGGCTTTCACCCTTGCACCCCGTGTCCGCCCTGTGCCATTCCCCTGGGTTTCCATCCTCAGCCCCAAGAAACCGGACAGGGGACGGCTACCCGGCGGTCAGCTTTAAAGCACATTCATTTAAATGGGTTTTTAAAGGTGACCTCTAGTATCTGCCTGCGGCCTCTCCGTGAAGAGACCGTTTTTTTCGACCGGACACAAAGCCCTGCATGTCCGACTTTGTGTCTGGCCAAAAAAAAAAGTTTCCCCGCGGAGAGACTGAAGGCGAACACCGGCGGTCACCTTTAAAAACCCATTCAAATGAATAGGTTTTAAAGCCGACCCCCGGGTAGCCGTCCCCTGTCCAGTTTCTCGGGGCTGAGGAAGGAAACCCAGCGGAATGGCACAGGGCGGACACGGTGCAAATGTGAACGCCCCCTTAGCTAATAACGATCAGTTTGAGTCCATTTTTTTCTTTTGCATCCATTAAATGGATGTGCTAAATGAATATAAAAAAACGTGATCTGAATAGAGCCTAAGGGCTCGTTCACATCTGCGCCCAGGGTCTCCGCTTTCAGGTTTGCGTTTCCTGCCCGAAACTGGGCTGGAGACAGAAACTTGCAGGCATTTTTGAAACCCAATCAAATGAATGGGTTTGAAAAGTGTCCAGGTGTGAGCGCCGGGGAGTGTTTTGTGCTCTCCGCGGCGAAACCGTTTATTTAAACCGGACACAAAGTTGAACATGCAGGACTTTGTGTCCGGTTTAAAAAAAAAACAGTTTCACCGCGGAGAGCACAAAACGCTCACCGGCGCTTATGGCCGGATAGGGTCTGCAGAAGACGGAAACCTGAGAACGGAGACTGGACGCTGGTGTGAACCCAGCGTGAGCATTATAGTCAATGAGAAAATGTATTTCTCCTGCAATTGATGCCGAATTTTTTCTGTCAATTTTAAAATTTGCAAAATATGAATTAATTTTGATTTTCCAGCATGGATTATAAATAAAAAAGCTGCAAACGAATTCTAACTAGCATAAAATATAACTTTTATTTTGATCAGCTAAAAATAATATAGCCAGGGCTATCGAGTCCTTGATAGCAACCCTACAAGTATTTTCAAAAGGGAATTAGACTCCATCCTCAAAAGGGCCCTTGAAATTGGCCTCATTGACAAAAAAGAACTGGCGTTCATGGAAAATAGAACTCCCACTGTGCCTACTTTCTACAGCCTTCCGAAGCTCCACAAAGGGGTATCTCCCCTTAAAGGAAGACCCATTGTCTCGGGCATAGGGGGACTGACGCAGGGGGCGGGCATCTATTTAGATAGGGTGCTTCGCCCTTTCGTGTCATCTCTTTCCTCCTATGCCCGAGACACGATGGACGTCCTGAGACAATTACAGGACGTCCATCTTCCACCAGGTTCGTTTCTAGCGTCTCTAGACGTTGAAGCATTATATAGTTCGATCCCGCATGACAAGGGGTGTGCGGCGATTAGATACTTCCTACAGAGTAGGAGAACTCAGCTAACAGACCATGGCGAGTTTATTTTGGAGCTCCTAGAATTCGTGCTGACTAGAAACTACTTTATGTTTGACGGGCGCTTCTTCCACCAGCAGCGGGGGACCGCTATGGGGAGCTCTGCAGCCCCGACTTATGCTAATTTATTTTTGGGCTGGTGGGAGGAGCGCCTCGTCTTTACAGAAGAGCACGAACAATGGACTCCATATATCTCGCTCTGGCTACGTTATATTGATGACGTGCTGATTCTGTGGACAGGTACAGTGGAGAGCTTTAACACTTTTGTGGAAAAGTTGAATGATAATGACATCAACATGAGATTCACCTCGACTATAGACCCGGTCACCATCACCTTTCTAGACATCACTGTCACAGTCGACGAATCTGGCAAGTTGAAAACCAACCTATTTCGTAAAGATACAGCGACCAATTCTCTCCTCAGGTGGGATAGTTATCACCCAGCACCCCTGAGGAGAGGCATACCCAAGGGACAGTTTCTGCGCGTTCGCAGGAATTGTTCGGACTTGGAGGACTTTGAAGAAAAATCAGAAGAATTAGGAGCCAGATTTAGGCAACGAGGTTACCCTAACCCATTACTACTCAAAGCAAGAAAAGATGCAAAGAGTAGAGATAGAACAGAACTACTTACACCAAAACAACGTTCGATTAGTGACAATAAAATTGTCAGATTAATAGGCAATTATGACCGGGGATATAAGAATGTACTGGATATCTTAAGATCATATTGGGACATTCTCACAATGGATTCAGAGGTTAGACCCCTTGTGAGTGAAAGACCTAGTGTCACGTACAGGAGAGGCAGGAACCTACGTGACCTATTGATACATAGCCATCTTAGACCTGCTGCACCTGAGAAAACGTGGTTAAATCGCAGTATTCCACACGGCACATTCAAGTGTGGTACATGTAAGGCATGTGAACACATACAGAAAGGGAATCAAGTACTGTGCGTAACGACTAACATCCATTATGATACGAGACAATTTATCAACTGCCGGACGGCAGGAGTGATCTACTGTGTCACATGTCCGTGTCCACTCAACTATGTCGGAAAGACCCGACGTGAGTTCAAAAAGAGAGTGTTGGAACATATTGGTTATATCAACAGGAAAGAGGATAAAACTTTATCGAACCACGTGTGGCAGTATCATGGTGGCAACCCTGAAACTTTGAAGTTTCAGGGTATTGAACATGTACCCGAACCCACAAGGGGAGGTGACTGGGATCGCCTTTTGTTACAACACGAGGCGAGGTGGATCTTTAAATTCCAATGTGTAAGACCAAAAGGTCTTAACGATCAAATTTCCTTTGCCCCATTTATTTGAGACTAAATAGACAGTAGGGCTGGATATACTCCACTAATTTCGATATCTTCTCTAACCTATAAAAACCCAGGAAATAGGAACAATGAGGGAAAGGCATGTCTTGAGGCACTTGTCCCTCTTAGTACACTATGGTAAGGATAGGGTTAACTCCATATTAAGTCCTTTCACTATAGCTCCTCTTAGTACACTATGGTAGGGATAGGGTTAACTCCATATTAAGTCCTTTCACTATAGCTCCTCTCAGTACACTATGGTAGGGATAGGGTTAACTCCATATTAAGTCCTTTTACCGTAGCAGTAATCTTGTAAATGATTAGATTAAACATTTTTTATTTTTTATTCGCATCGATAGTGTACTGAAGTGATGATGGGACTGATTCTCAGAAATGTCCCCCTATCATGGTTCCTTTTGAACTTCCGCTAAATGAATATGTATGCTAGGCGGGTATTTTTACCCGTCAATAAACGCAGGGTATTGCCCACTTTTCAGACCTATCTATATGCTACACGATCTTTTTCACCTGCCAATAAATGCAGGGAGTTGTGTGTTTGCGTATTAATGGCAATAAAGAGTTTTGGTGTGGAGCGATTCATTCCCAATATCTGTCAGATATGATATATACCTACCTTCGGGTTCCTCTTCCATAGACAGTAACAGCGCTGTTTATTTTGGACGCTTCGGAGGCAAACATACGCCCACAGAAGGAGGAGCTATCCTCCGCACGGAGACTCTGCAATCTGATTGGCGGAGACCCGAATGATGTCGAGGGGGCGTATCCTTAGAAGCAGTCTGGGCTCTATTTAAACCCCAGCGCTGCAGTAGTCAGCGTCAGACACTCCGTACCGGCTCCCACCATCAGGGACCGGGAAATGCGGTTTTAACCGCAACTACATCTTTATTATTATTTTTTTGATTTACATCCTCTCCTGATGATAAGTTTAACTTTGAAACGCGTTGAGAGATTTTATTATGCGCATCTTAAACCTGGATACCTGTAGTTTATTTTGAACAGGCAGGGACATAGTGAAAGAGCATAAATGTCAGTAAATTACTAAGACCAGCATTTGGTATGCACACTTAATCTGTAAAAAAGCCGCACCTAGCTTACATAGGGTGGCATGTGTGTAAGTGTGCATGAGTGTCAATAGGCTCCAGGGCTCTATGCAAGATATCAGAGCAGGGTAATGGGGGGATGATTATCCTATACAGCTACGGCAGCAGCTAGAGTAACAACCTCTTATTCTTGAACCTATAAAGTGGTGTTTACTAGCATGTGCCAGAGAGTTAGTTTACTATTCCCTGGATGCTCATTTAAATCAATATAATTGCGCCAGCAGTCTGTGGGGACACATACTGAAAGAGTGTATTGGGAGTTGTCCTAATCACGCCTGCTGGTGTGTTTGTTATTTGTTTGTTTTAATAGCCCTGGCTATATTATTTTTAGCTGATCAAAATAAAAGTTATATTTTATGCTAGTTAGAATTCGTGTGTTTAAAGGTAGCATTTTGTGCCCCTCTTTGTCAAATAGAATTTAGCTAGTATCCCCTTAGTTGGGATAGGAGGCAGTCTAACAAGAACCAGATAATATCTATTTATCATGTCTAGTTTTCTATCAGAGAATTTTGAAACCGATAAATGGTTAGAGGAAGCCAAAAGTGTGTTTTCCGAAAAGGAGTACGTTGGTAGTGAACTCCCCACATCCATGAAAGACACCTTTAAATTACTCACTAAGGCTTATAGAGATTACGTGAATTCATGGTGGGAGTTACAGGGCTTGAAAAATTACCTACAACATAAGATAGTCCCTAGGGGACTGAGAAATGGGATACTGCCTGCGAAAAGGATTAGATCACAACAACTAATGCAAAAGTGGGAAAAAGAGGTCACTGAATCTTCCCTAAGACTGATAGCGCTTTTAGTTGAGGAAGAGCAAGATAACCTTCAGAAGTTGTCATTAAACTTGAAGGAAGTGATTACTAAAGCTAAAACTTTCTCAGCAGAAGTAGATTTTAGTAAGAAAGAAAAAGATTTGCAATCTAATATAGAGAGATATACCAGTCAGATAAAATCAAGGAAACATTTTCAATTCCAGAGAGATTTGCTCGAGTTTAAAGAAAATAGAGCTTATGTGGGTTTAAATACCCGAAACCAAAGTGATATTTCTTCTAGCGAATTTGAAACATCAGATACTGAACGTAACCAACGTCCTCCCGGTGCTAGGAGCAGAAATAAGGGAAGATTCAGCAGGAACCAGTATCGTTCTAATAGTCCAGCCACTAGGACCTCTAGAAACCCACAGCAGAACAGTGAACAGGGGGGTTTTTTATCAAGGGGTCCCCCGATCACACAGTATTTTTTACGGGGTCGGGGAGAACCAAATCCACCTCAGAAATAATAAAGAGCAATCCCCTTTGTGAAACACTAAATAGAACTAACGAAATGCAGGTGGTTAATCTTTCAAGCCATGAATTAACATCAGAGGAACATAATGTACTCAAAAAAGGCCTGTCATTTGTGCCAACAGTGCAATTTGATTTATTTTCATGGGTAAAGGACATTTCATTATTCACACGAAAGCTAAAATGGATGAAATACATGAACGCAATTAATAAGAAAAAATGTGAGGAGTTGGGGATAGACCCTGAGGATTTTGAAAATCTTAAACTGTTGGAAGAACTATGGAGGGAGGGGGAGGGCATAGAGGAGACTAAGTCACTCACAAGCCTCCAACCAAAGAGTACTAGCGCACCCCCGGTCTTTGAAAATAGCTCCATTGAAATCTTTGAACAGTTGGTGATCAGGGACCTGACTAGGGTAGAAACATCTGACCTAATGAAAGGCAACAACCTGACACGTACAGAAATGATGGCTCTAAAGGATCTATCAAATAACGATAAAATTGTTATTAAACCGTCAGATAAAGGCGGGAACGTTATATTGATGGATAGAGATACATACGTAAAAATGTGTTTGTCACTGTTAGAAGATCAAGAGACTTATCGAGTCCTTGATAGCAACCCTACAAGTATTTTCAAAAGGGAATTAGACTCCATCCTCAAAAGGGCCCTTGAAATTGGCCTCATTGACAAAAAAGAACTGGCGTTCATGGAAAATAGAACTCCCACTGTGCCTACTTTCTACAGCCTTCCGAAGCTCCACAAAGGGGTATCTCCCCTTAAAGGAAGACCCATTGTCTCGGGCATAGGGGGACTGACGCAGGGGGCGGGCATCTATTTAGATAGGGTGCTTCGCCCTTTCGTGTCATCTCTTTCCTCCTATGCCCGAGACACGATGGACGTCCTGAGACAATTACAGGACGTCCATCTTCCACCAGGTTCGTTTCTAGCGTCTCTAGACGTTGAAGCATTATATAGTTCGATCCCGCATGACAAGGGGTGTGCGGCGATTAGATACTTCCTACAGAGTAGGAGAACTCAGCTAACAGACCATGGCGAGTTTATTTTGGAGCTCCTAGAATTCGTGCTGACTAGAAACTACTTTATGTTTGACGGGCGCTTCTTCCACCAGCAGCGGGGGACCGCTATGGGGAGCTCTGCAGCCCCGACTTATGCTAATTTATTTTTGGGCTGGTGGGAGGAGCGCCTCGTCTTTACAGAAGAGCACGAACAATGGACTCCATATATCTCGCTCTGGCTACGTTATATTGATGACGTGCTGATTCTGTGGACAGGTACAGTGGAGAGCTTTAACACTTTTGTGGAAAAGTTGAATGATAATGACATCAACATGAGATTCACCTCGACTATAGACCCGGTCACCATCACCTTTCTAGACATCACTGTCACAGTCGACGAATCTGGCAAGTTGAAAACCAACCTATTTCGTAAAGATACAGCGACCAATTCTCTCCTCAGGTGGGATAGTTATCACCCAGCACCCCTGAGGAGAGGCATACCCAAGGGACAGTTTCTGCGCGTTCGCAGGAATTGTTCGGACTTGGAGGACTTTGAAGAAAAATCAGAAGAATTAGGAGCCAGATTTAGGCAACGAGGTTACCCTAACCCATTACTACTCAAAGCAAGAAAAGATGCAAAGAGTAGAGATAGAACAGAACTACTTACACCAAAACAACGTTCGATTAGTGACAATAAAATTGTCAGATTAATAGGCAATTATGACCGGGGATATAAGAATGTACTGGATATCTTAAGATCATATTGGGACATTCTCACAATGGATTCAGAGGTTAGACCCCTTGTGAGTGAAAGACCTAGTGTCACGTACAGGAGAGGCAGGAACCTACGTGACCTATTGATACATAGCCATCTTAGACCTGCTGCACCTGAGAAAACGTGGTTAAATCGCAGTATTCCACACGGCACATTCAAGTGTGGTACATGTAAGGCATGTGAACACATACAGAAAGGGAATCAAGTACTGTGCGTAACGACTAACATCCATTATGATACGAGACAATTTATCAACTGCCGGACGGCAGGAGTGATCTACTGTGTCACATGTCCGTGTCCACTCAACTATGTCGGAAAGACCCGACGTGAGTTCAAAAAGAGAGTGTTGGAACATATTGGTTATATCAACAGGAAAGAGGATAAAACTTTATCGAACCACGTGTGGCAGTATCATGGTGGCAACCCTGAAACTTTGAAGTTTCAGGGTATTGAACATGTACCCGAACCCACAAGGGGAGGTGACTGGGATCGCCTTTTGTTACAACACGAGGCGAGGTGGATCTTTAAATTCCAATGTGTAAGACCAAAAGGTCTTAACGATCAAATTTCCTTTGCCCCATTTATTTGAGACTAAATAGACAGTAGGGCTGGATATACTCCACTAATTTCGATATCTTCTCTAACCTATAAAAACCCAGGAAATAGGAACAATGAGGGAAAGGCATGTCTTGAGGCACTTGTCCCTCTTAGTACACTATGGTAAGGATAGGGTTAACTCCATATTAAGTCCTTTCACTATAGCTCCTCTTAGTACACTATGGTAGGGATAGGGTTAACTCCATATTAAGTCCTTTCACTATAGCTCCTCTCAGTACACTATGGTAGGGATAGGGTTAACTCCATATTAAGTCCTTTTACCGTAGCAGTAATCTTGTAAATGATTAGATTAAACATTTTTTATTTTTTATTCGCATCGATAGTGTACTGAAGTGATGATGGGACTGATTCTCAGAAATGTCCCCCTATCATGGTTCCTTTTGAACTTCCGCTAAATGAATATGTATGCTAGGCGGGTATTTTTACCCGTCAATAAACGCAGGGTATTGCCCACTTTTCAGACCTATCTATATGCTACACGATCTTTTTCACCTGCCAATAAATGCAGGGAGTTGTGTGTTTGCGTATTAATGGCAATAAAGAGTTTTGGTGTGGAGCGATTCATTCCCAATATCTGTCAGATATGATATATACCTACCTTCGGGTTCCTCTTCCATAGACAGTAACAGCGCTGTTTATTTTGGACGCTTCGGAGGCAAACATACGCCCACAGAAGGAGGAGCTATCCTCCGCACGGAGACTCTGCAATCTGATTGGCGGAGACCCGAATGATGTCGAGGGGGCGTATCCTTAGAAGCAGTCTGGGCTCTATTTAAACCCCAGCGCTGCAGCAGTCAGCGTCAGACACTCCGTACCGGCTCCCACCATCAGGGACCGGGAAATGCGGTTTTAACCGCAACTACATCTTTATTATTATTTTTTTGATTTACATCCTCTCCTGATGATAAGTTTAACTTTGAAACGCGTTGAGAGATTTTATTATGCGCATCTTAAACCTGGATACCTGTAGTTTATTTTGAACAGGCAGGGACATAGTGAAAGAGCATAAATGTCAGTAAATTACTAAGACCAGCATTTGGTATGCACACTTAATCTGTAAAAAAGCCGCACCTAGCTTACATAGGGTGGCATGTGTGTAAGTGTGCATGAGTGTCAATAGGCTCCAGGGCTCTATGCAAGATATCAGAGCAGGGTAATGGGGGGATGATTATCCTATACAGCTACGGCAGCAGCTAGAGTAACAACCTCTTATTCTTGAACCTATAAAGTGGTGTTTACTAGCATGTGCCAGAGAGTTAGTTTACTATTCCCTGGATGCTCATTTAAATCAATATAATTGCGCCAGCAGTCTGTGGGGACACATACTGAAAGAGTGTATTGGGAGTTGTCCTAATCACGCCTGCTGGTGTGTTTGTTATTTGTTTGTTTTAATAGCCCTGGCTATATTATTTTTAGCTGATCAAAATAAAAGTTATATTTTATGCTAGTTAGAATTCGTGTGTTTAAAGGTAGCATTTTGTGCCCCTCTTTGTCAAATAGAATTTAGCTAGTATCCCCTTAGTTGGGATAGGAGGCAGTCTAACAAGAACCAGATAATATCTATTTATCATGTCTAGTTTTCTATCAGAGAATTTTGAAACCGATAAATGGTTAGAGGAAGCCAAAAGTGTGTTTTCCGAAAAGGAGTACGTTGGTAGTGAACTCCCCACATCCATGAAAGACACCTTTAAATTACTCACTAAGGCTTATAGAGATTACGTGAATTCATGGTGGGAGTTACAGGGCTTGAAAAATTACCTACAACATAAGATAGTCCCTAGGGGACTGAGAAATGGGATACTGCCTGCGAAAAGGATTAGATCACAACAACTAATGCAAAAGTGGGAAAAAGAGGTCACTGAATCTTCCCTAAGACTGATAGCGCTTTTAGTTGAGGAAGAGCAAGATAACCTTCAGAAGTTGTCATTAAACTTGAAGGAAGTGATTACTAAAGCTAAAACTTTCTCAGCAGAAGTAGATTTTAGTAAGAAAGAAAAAGATTTGCAATCTAATATAGAGAGATATACCAGTCAGATAAAATCAAGGAAACATTTTCAATTCCAGAGAGATTTGCTCGAGTTTAAAGAAAATAGAGCTTATGTGGGTTTAAATACCCGAAACCAAAGTGATATTTCTTCTAGCGAATTTGAAACATCAGATACTGAACGTAACCAACGTCCTCCCGGTGCTAGGAGCAGAAATAAGGGAAGATTCAGCAGGAACCAGTATCGTTCTAATAGTCCAGCCACTAGGACCTCTAGAAACCCACAGCAGAACAGTGAACAGGGGGGTTTTTTATCAAGGGGTCCCCCGATCACACAGTATTTTTTACGGGGTCGGGGAGAACCAAATCCACCTCAGAAATAATAAAGAGCAATCCCCTTTGTGAAACACTAAATAGAACTAACGAAATGCAGGTGGTTAATCTTTCAAGCCATGAATTAACATCAGAGGAACATAATGTACTCAAAAAAGGCCTGTCATTTGTGCCAACAGTGCAATTTGATTTATTTTCATGGGTAAAGGACATTTCATTATTCACACGAAAGCTAAAATGGATGAAATACATGAACGCAATTAATAAGAAAAAATGTGAGGAGTTGGGGATAGACCCTGAGGATTTTGAAAATCTTAAACTGTTGGAAGAACTATGGAGGGAGGGGGAGGGCATAGAGGAGACTAAGTCACTCACAAGCCTCCAACCAAAGAGTACTAGCGCACCCCCGGTCTTTGAAAATAGCTCCATTGAAATCTTTGAACAGTTGGTGATCAGGGACCTGACTAGGGTAGAAACATCTGACCTAATGAAAGGCAACAACCTGACACGTACAGAAATGATGGCTCTAAAGGATCTATCAAATAACGATAAAATTGTTATTAAACCGTCAGATAAAGGCGGGAACGTTATATTGATGGATAGAGATACATACGTAAAAATGTGTTTGTCACTGTTAGAAGATCAAGAGACTTATCGAGTCCTTGATAGCAACCCTACAAGTATTTTCAAAAGGGAATTAGACTCCATCCTCAAAAGGGCCCTTGAAATTGGCCTCATTGACAAAAAAGAACTGGCGTTCATGGAAAATAGAACTCCCACTGTGCCTACTTTCTACAGCCTTCCGAAGCTCCACAAAGGGGTATCTCCCCTTAAAGGAAGACCCATTGTCTCGGGCATAGGGGGACTGACGCAGGGGGCGGGCATCTATTTAGATAGGGTGCTTCGCCCTTTCGTGTCATCTCTTTCCTCCTATGCCCGAGACACGATGGACGTCCTGAGACAATTACAGGACGTCCATCTTCCACCAGGTTCGTTTCTAGCGTCTCTAGACGTTGAAGCATTATATAGTTCGATCCCGCATGACAAGGGGTGTGCGGCGATTAGATACTTCCTACAGAGTAGGAGAACTCAGCTAACAGACCATGGCGAGTTTATTTTGGAGCTCCTAGAATTCGTGCTGACTAGAAACTACTTTATGTTTGACGGGCGCTTCTTCCACCAGCAGCGGGGGACCGCTATGGGGAGCTCTGCAGCCCCGACTTATGCTAATTTATTTTTGGGCTGGTGGGAGGAGCGCCTCGTCTTTACAGAAGAGCACGAACAATGGACTCCATATATCTCGCTCTGGCTACGTTATATTGATGACGTGCTGATTCTGTGGACAGGTACAGTGGAGAGCTTTAACACTTTTGTGGAAAAGTTGAATGATAATGACATCAACATGAGATTCACCTCGACTATAGACCCGGTCACCATCACCTTTCTAGACATCACTGTCACAGTCGACGAATCTGGCAAGTTGAAAACCAACCTATTTCGTAAAGATACAGCGACCAATTCTCTCCTCAGGTGGGATAGTTATCACCCAGCACCCCTGAGGAGAGGCATACCCAAGGGACAGTTTCTGCGCGTTCGCAGGAATTGTTCGGACTTGGAGGACTTTGAAGAAAAATCAGAAGAATTAGGAGCCAGATTTAGGCAACGAGGTTACCCTAACCCATTACTACTCAAAGCAAGAAAAGATGCAAAGAGTAGAGATAGAACAGAACTACTTACACCAAAACAACGTTCGATTAGTGACAATAAAATTGTCAGATTAATAGGCAATTATGACCGGGGATATAAGAATGTACTGGATATCTTAAGATCATATTGGGACATTCTCACAATGGATTCAGAGGTTAGACCCCTTGTGAGTGAAAGACCTAGTGTCACGTACAGGAGAGGCAGGAACCTACGTGACCTATTGATACATAGCCATCTTAGACCTGCTGCACCTGAGAAAACGTGGTTAAATCGCAGTATTCCACACGGCACATTCAAGTGTGGTACATGTAAGGCATGTGAACACATACAGAAAGGGAATCAAGTACTGTGCGTAACGACTAACATCCATTATGATACGAGACAATTTATCAACTGCCGGACGGCAGGAGTGATCTACTGTGTCACATGTCCGTGTCCACTCAACTATGTCGGAAAGACCCGACGTGAGTTCAAAAAGAGAGTGTTGGAACATATTGGTTATATCAACAGGAAAGAGGATAAAACTTTATCGAACCACGTGTGGCAGTATCATGGTGGCAACCCTGAAACTTTGAAGTTTCAGGGTATTGAACATGTACCCGAACCCACAAGGGGAGGTGACTGGGATCGCCTTTTGTTACAACACGAGGCGAGGTGGATCTTTAAATTCCAATGTGTAAGACCAAAAGGTCTTAACGATCAAATTTCCTTTGCCCCATTTATTTGAGACTAAATAGACAGTAGGGCTGGATATACTCCACTAATTTCGATATCTTCTCTAACCTATAAAAACCCAGGAAATAGGAACAATGAGGGAAAGGCATGTCTTGAGGCACTTGTCCCTCTTAGTACACTATGGTAAGGATAGGGTTAACTCCATATTAAGTCCTTTCACTATAGCTCCTCTTAGTACACTATGGTAGGGATAGGGTTAACTCCATATTAAGTCCTTTCACTATAGCTCCTCTCAGTACACTATGGTAGGGATAGGGTTAACTCCATATTAAGTCCTTTTACCGTAGCAGTAATCTTGTAAATGATTAGATTAAACATTTTTTATTTTTTATTCGCATCGATAGTGTACTGAAGTGATGATGGGACTGATTCTCAGAAATGTCCCCCTATCATGGTTCCTTTTGAACTTCCGCTAAATGAATATGTATGCTAGGCGGGTATTTTTACCCGTCAATAAACGCAGGGTATTGCCCACTTTTCAGACCTATCTATATGCTACACGATCTTTTTCACCTGCCAATAAATGCAGGGAGTTGTGTGTTTGCGTATTAATGGCAATAAAGAGTTTTGGTGTGGAGCGATTCATTCCCAATATCTGTCAGATATGATATATACCTACCTTCGGGTTCCTCTTCCATAGACAGTAACAGCGCTGTTTATTTTGGACGCTTCGGAGGCAAACATACGCCCACAGAAGGAGGAGCTATCCTCCGCACGGAGACTCTGCAATCTGATTGGCGGAGACCCGAATGATGTCGAGGGGGCGTATCCTTAGAAGCAGTCTGGGCTCTATTTAAACCCCAGCGCTGCAGCAGTCAGCGTCAGACACTCTGTACCGGCTCCCACCATCAGGGACCGGGAAATGCGGTTTTAACCGCAACTACATCTTTATTATTATTTTTTTGATTTACATCCTCTCCTGATGATAAGTTTAACTTTGAAACGCGTTGAGAGATTTTATTATGCGCATCTTAAACCTGGATACCTGTAGTTTATTTTGAACAGGCAGGGACATAGTGAAAGAGCATAAATGTCAGTAAATTACTAAGACCAGCATTTGGTATGCACACTTAATCTGTAAAAAAGCCGCACCTAGCTTACATAGGGTGGCATGTGTGTAAGTGTGCATGAGTGTCAATAGGCTCCAGGGCTCTATGCAAGATATCAGAGCAGGGTAATGGGGGGGTGATTATCCTATACAGCTACGGCAGCAGCTAGAGTAACAACCTCTTATTCTTGAACCTATAAAGTGGTGTTTACTAGCATGTGCCAGAGAGTTAGTTTACTATTCCCTGGATGCTCATTTAAATCAATATAATTGCGCCAGCAGTCTGTGGGGACACATACTGAAAGAGTGTATTGGGAGTTGTCCTAATCACGCCTGCTGGTGTGTTTGTTATTTGTTTGTTTTAATAGCCCTGGCTATATTATTTTTAGCTGATCAAAATAAAAGTTATATTTTATGCTAGTTAGAATTCGTGTGTTTAAAGGTAGCATTTTGTGCCCCTCTTTGTCAAATAAAAAAGCTGCAAAATCTGCAACAAAATTTGCATGTACAAGTATGAAAATCTGCACCAAAATCCATCAGAGTTCAAGGCTGGCTATGGCAGGAAGAGGTTAAAGAAATAGTTGTAATAATGTGAGGTACAATAATAGGAATTATTAGACGCCCCCCCCACATAACACTTTGGTGCTGGCCCAAATTTGTGCAATCACTTTCTTGTTTCTGTGTCCTGCGCTTCACTTTTTAAGAGTATGTTCACATGGAGTTTTTTGCGGACTGAAAAAAAATCTATTTCCGAAATTGGAAACGGCTGATTTATACTAGTCGGTTTTTTATTTTTTACTCCAGCACAGTATGGACCTGGAAAAACTGTGTAAAAAATGGCAGTGCTTTTTTGTTTCTGCAAAAAATGTGTGAAAAAATGCTTCAGGTTTTTTCCCATCTCGATGGTTTCAATGGGTTTTTTAAGTTAGAAAACTACTACTGATTCCCATTGAAATGAATTGAAGACAATTTTTTGAGGTGGATCAAAAAATTGCCTCAAAATCCTCCTGCAAAAAACTGTGTGTGAACTTTTCCTAAGAACGTGGACAGAACTGGGGGGAAAAAAGTCCTGAAATCTGACATGAGGAGTACTGTACTTGAAATCTTTACCAGTCTCTGCATGGTATTTGTCACCTGTGCATGGAAATCTACATGGCCATGATCACCATTCTACAGATTCCTTATAAGGTAGCGTGGCCGAGCGGTCTAAGGCGCTGGATTTAGGCTCCAGTCTCTCTGGAGGCGTGGGTTCGAATCCCACCGCTGCCAATCATTTTCTTTTTAAGCACTTCTTTAGGATTTTTTTTCCTTGTAGTCAAAAAATGGAAATAATCTTGTTGTGATAAGTTTACAGAATTTTAGAAAAAATCAGGTAAATTAAAATAAAAAATCTACTAAGAATTCTGAACAGTAGGTGGCGCTGTCTGTCATTAACTGACTCACTGGCATTTACATGTCGTGTTTTCTTCTACCGGAGTGTGACAGACCGAGAAGCCACAGGCCAGGATTTATTTCGTTTTAGAGAGTTATTACCCTCAATAAGCCTGATCCATTTCTCTTGCTGTTTGTCCTACTCTTAGTTTAAAGGTTTTTACCAGTTGATCTGAGTGTTTTTTTATTCTGACCGTACTACAGCTGTCTGAATGCAGTCTTGGGAGCCTTCACACGGAGTAAACGCACGTGTATTTTTGCAAAATACACGTGTAAAAATAAGACTCCCATTGACTTCAATGACATTTTACAGGCGTATTTTTACACGTGTAAAAAATATCATTGAAGTCAATGGGAGTCTTATTTTTACACGTGTATTTTTACACGTGTCTTTTGCAAAAATACACACGTGTTTACTCCGTGTGAAGGCTCCCTTATTTCTATGTGCTAACTAAAAAGAGGTATATATCTTTAGACTAGACCAGTGGTGGCGAACCAATGACTCACCTGTCCATGTTCCTGTCCTGGATGCGGTCTAGGCGGTGCTACACTGACATCCGCATCCAGTGCCTGGCGTTCTACCGCGCTGGCTACAGCGCAGCGGCGGGAGTGGAAGGCGGCCAGGACTGGAGCGTGGACAGGTGAGTAAAAAGTATCAGCCACTACTCTGTGTGGGGGTGGGGAGAAAAAAGGGGTCATATCCTGCGGGCAGTGGGCTTTAAATCAAAAGGGTCATAAACTGTGTGGGGGCCATAAATAAGGGGGATCATATGCTGTGTGGGGAGATTAAAAAAAGTGTGAGGGCCATAACGTTGGGTTAAATTCTGCATAGAGGCCATAAAAAAGGGTTAGATACTGTGTGGGGGCCATAAAAAGGCATCAGATACTATTTGGGAGCCATAAAAAGGGGTTAAATATTGTAGGGGGTAGCCATAAGTAATGGGTCATATACTGTGGGGGTGGCATAAGAAAGTGGTCATATACTGTGGGGGCCCATAAAAAAAGTAGGGGCATATACCATGTGATGGGCCACAACTACATATAATACATATAAAAAATATATATATTTTTTTTAATTAGAGCTACAAATATCCTAGAATTATGGATATTTGTAGATGTGACACCACACCCAAGTAAAGCTCGGTTTTGGGGTTTTTTTTACGAATTTTGACACACCGAGCTCAAAAGGTTCGCCATCTATGGACTAGACAGTCTATAGACACCCCAGATTTATCATCCAGCATTAGTCACTGTGATAAATCGGGTGTGTTTTCAGACTTCCTAAGTTTTCACTGTTTAATAGTAAAATCTGGGCCAATGTGTGTTTGTCAATTCTAGGCATAAATACTAGAGATGAGCGAATATGCTTGATTGAATACCTCGGCCGCATAGCTCCCGGCAGCAGGGAAGGTAGGAGGGGCAGTAAAAATGTGAAGCCTCAGAAGTGTTTTTGCACCGGGAGCAATGCGGCCAAGGTAGTCAATCGAGCATATTTGCTCATCTCTAGTAAATACCATTCCCTGTCGTCCTGCAACGGCACAATATGGGGTATTTCTGCCCCTGTGTGCTGGTAGGATAGGCGGATTTTTAATTAGCCAATTAATCATGGCTTGCCCTATAAGAGGGCCCAAGAACCTCCCCCCTCTCCCAGACCTGGTAACCCAAGGAGAGCTGAGATGCCAGGATCTGAGGAGACTCAACCTGACAGCCTGGAAGTTGACCAGTCCCTATAAAGGACTGTCTCAAGCCGTTTTGAAGACTCTCGCAAGCACCAGAGCTGGGCCTACTAATACCATCTATAGAAGAATTGGTAAAATCTTCAATGCCTGGTGTCTGAACATGAAGTGGACTCCTCCGATCCCCCAGTGAGGGCAATCCTGGATTTTCTTCAAAACGGACTAGACAGAGGGCTCGCTGCTGCCACCCTAAGGGCTCATTCACACTACGTAATCGCCAGCTTATTCTGAACATAAAACACGTTCAGAATAAGCGACGTATAAAGCAGTTCCATTCATTTCTATGGGAGCCAGCATACGAGCGCTCCCCATAGAAATGAATGGGCTGCTTCTTTCACTACGAGCAGTCCCATTGAAATGAATGGGAAGCGCTGCGTGTACGGCTCGGCAAGTTACTCTTGTATATACACACAGGGGGGAGGTTCTTGGGCCCTCTTATAGGGCAAGCCATGATTAATTAATTGGCTAATTAAAAATCCGCCTGTCCTACCAGCACACAGGGGTAGAAATACCCCATATTGTGCCGTTAGGACTAAGGGAAACAAGATTATCTTCATAATCCTTCGTTTACACTAGCGTTTGGGTTTCCATTCTTCAGGTTCGAATGGGGACTGGAAAAAATGAAAACCCTATCCAGTTACTCCATAGAGTATAATGGGGTCTGTCGGGTTTCCGCTGATGTTATACTGCAGGGCTTTTCTCTCTGCCTACTTTAAGCAGAATGGGGTACAGAGTCCCGGATAGTGGTGTGAAGCTAGCATTATACTGTGACTTTACTATATCTAGTATGTACAATCTGTTTTATTACATTGTAACTGTTTTCCTTAAAATCCTCCCAAAATAAGTTCATTGCCATGAACTGCCGAAACCCGGGATCGAACCAGGGACCTTTAGATCTTCAGTCTAACGCTCTCCCAACTGAGCTATTTTGGCTGGGTGATGGTGTGTTTGACGGAGATAAGGGGGACTCTGAGTCACGTTTTTTTTTTCCTTGCATTGTTGGCAGTAGCTGTGGAGTGACTAGACCAGACCACTGATTAGGACTACAATTCTTTCATACGTGGCTGATAGCCGTGGTCAGTCAGAGGCCGTAAAGATCCTGTGCAGCTGCCCCTATTCATGCAATAAGAATGGTGCTTCAGTGCCATCCACTGCCCATTACATGAATATGAGCCGCTGCATACGGTCCGCATCCACTGTTCTAACTTCTGGTGCCCGGAGGTTACTGGAATCGTTAATATGTGAGGGTTCGGCTTTGGAAAACCTCTTTAGGCTGAAGCCAATGTTGATAAACACCTACAGAAGAGTGCAGTAAGATTTTTTCCTATTTGGTAGAGAGGATGAATATGCACCCTAAAGGTCAATGGTGGCCATAAATGACCCTGCCTACCAGGGAAATTGTGCATTTTACTGCTTCCATCTTGAGTCGATCATAAACTATATATTTGTTTCCAGTTTATAATTTTTCTGTACGCCCCACTTGGGGTTTTTCCTACCATAAACAGGCGGGAATAAGAGGTCTTCCCTAGAGGTCCCTTCTCTAAGATGGATCTCCAGTTGGCCTAGCCATCTATACATAGACCTTACCACACACATTGCCCCAATGTTAACTTGTAATAAGGCTGAAGAGCACTCCCAGGATTTCTTAAGGAGGCTGTTAGATTTCCTATCTAGCGGGTCTTTAAGGTGCAACGAGTCTTCAAGGGGAAGCGTTGTCTTTTTCCCCACTTTAGCCACCTGAAAATCAATTTTGGGCACTTCCGCCCAACCTTTGATTTTAGTTTCATCAAAAGGAAATCTATCTTTAATTTCCTGCAACAAAAACAGTCTTTTCTCCAGATGTAGCCACTGAATAAGACACTCTAAATTCTCATGAATGAGAAAAACTCATTTTTTCTTTGGCCTAAGCCCTGCAAACATTTGATCATGAACCATTTGCTTTTCCTGAACATCTTCTATGTTCATTGTACTTTTAACTGCAGAAAGAAGTTCCTGAGTAAATGCAGATGAGAAGTGATATCTTCTATCCTCCATATCTGAAGGCCCAGATAATTCCCCCTTCCTCCATGAAATCTTCAGATACAAATGTGATAAGTTTGCACTGTTCAATATTAAAATCTGGGCCAATGTGTTTTTTTTTTCTTTTTAAATGTAGATTGTGAGCCCCACATGGACCTCACAATGTACATTTTTTCCTATCGGGGGAGAACATACAGGCTCCTTGTGGATGGTTTTGTGCCCTTGGTGGGATTTGAGCACCAGGACTCCAGCGCTAACCACTGAGCCACCGTGTGGCCCCTTAGGCCAATGTGTTTTTGTCAATTCTAGGCGTAAATATCACTTACGCTAGGTTGACACTAGCAATATTGGGTTTCCGTTCTTCAGGTCCGCATGGGAACCCCAAAAATGTAAACCCAATCCTCTTAAAAAGTGGTTACTCCATAGACTGTAATGGATTCTCCCGGGTTTCCGCTGATGTTATACTGCAGAACTTTTCCCTCTACCTACTTTAAGCGGAACGGGATGCAGAGTCCCTGAATGGTAGTGTGAACCTATCAATATATTGTAACGTTTTTCTAGTATATACAATCTGTTTTATTACATTTTAAATGTTTATCTGCCCAAAATAAGGTCATTCCCATGAACTGCCAAAACCCGGGATCGAACCAGGGACCTTTAGATCTTCAGTCTAACGCTCTCCCAACTGAGCTATTTCGGCTGGGTGATGGTGTGTTGGACTGAGATAAGGAGGACTCTGAGTCACGTGTTTTCTTTACATAGTTGGCAGTAGCTGTGGAGTGACTAGAGCAGACTACTGACTACATCTACAATTCTTTCATACGTGGCTGATAGCCGTGGTCAATCAGTGGCAGGAAAGATCCTGTGCAGCTCCTATTCATGGAATAGGAACGGTGTTTCAGCGCCATCCACTGCCCATTAACTGAATATGAGCTGCTGCATACGCTTCCTATCCACTGTTCTAAATTCAGGTGCCTGGAGTCTACTGGAATAGTTAATATGTGAGGATTCGGCATTGGAAAACCCCTTTAGACTGAAGCCCAATATTGATAAACACCTACAGAAGAGGGCAGTAAGATTTTCTCCTATATTTCAATGGAAATTCATATAAAAATGTGTCTGAACCTGCTGTAATACTACATTTTCCCTGCAGGGGCAGTGTGTGGCCAGTCACAACTAACCGTGGTCACTTCCTTTTAAAAAAGGAACTCCAGCAGAAACACAAATTTCCATTGTGGCAACTCCAACCCTGATCACAGTCTGCCCTTCTCTTATGTATAGTGTACTGAATTCCCTGCAGTCTAGGTTTTTACCAGACACCAGTTTGGGTTTTAGTTTTTCTCTGCGATTTGTTATTAACCTCATGATGTCTCAGCACAGTATCATATGAGCAGCTACAGCCAATACCATATCTGCCTGCTGGGAAGACTCCGCCTCTCTATATTCTCCTAAATAATCTAAATAGGAATCTGTCGTATAGATCCAAATAGTCACTGTTAATATGATTGTCACTGTTAATATACAACCAGCAGCGTGCTATATAGACATAGAGGCAACAAAAATGGACCGGTAAGGGACTGACACATGGACTCCATAAGGGAATCCATGGCAAACCTTGGTTGGGAAGTTTTCCTTCATTAGGCTGAGGCCCCACGTTGCGGAAATGCAGCTTTTCTTGTTGCAGTTTGTTGAGCCAAAGCCAGGAGTGGATTGAGCAAAAGGTAGAAATATAAGAACTTCCTATATATTTCCCATTCCTTTTGTAGCCGTTATTGGCTTTGGCTCAACAAAACGTGTAAAATCTGCAACAAAGAAAGGTGCGTTTCCACAAGGTGGGGCCTCAGCCTTAGATGATACCAATAAAAAACACAAACTCCTCCAGCAATAAACAAGACCTCACACACCTTCACTAAAAGAAAGAAAATTGGTCTTTAAACATACGGCAACAGAAATAAAGAGTATGTATAAATTTGGTATTGCTATAGTTGTAGTGACCCACAGAAGAAAGTGGACATTTCAACTATGCCACAAAGTAAACAGTGGTAAAAATTAACCACAGAATTTGCTGAATTTCTGTATTTTTCATCCACTTCACTCAGAGTTTTTTTTTTTTTTTTAAATATATCATATATTTCTCAAAATGGTGGCATTAATAGTACTACTTGTCCTGCAAAAACAAACCCTCATACGGTTGTGTTGGAAATTTAATAAAATTGAGGCCTGGTGGGCAAGAAAAAAAAATTGTACCTTAAAGACCAAAATAAGCTGGAACCGTAAGAGGTTCTCACTGTCTCTGCGTCCATGAAAACAGACGTGAAACGCCCCAATGACTATGATGGGTACTTGTGCTGTCCATATTATAGTGACTTGTGGGCCCCCCTGGCTTCTGAGCCCACTAAGACTTCTATACCACTGGTGTTACACAGGCCTGATGTTGTTACACCATCATTGATAGAAGTCTAGGTGTGAAGCCGTATACTTTTCATACTTCCAGTATTCATTCCCTTACAAAGAACAAGTCATAGATCAATAAAATTTTAAAAAAGGTTTTAATAAACTAATACAAAAATACAAACATCTGCAGCTTTATTGGTCACTGCAACATCACTGTACAGGTAGCAGCATGAGGGGTAATATTCGTAAAGGGAAGGCACCTAAATCCATCACAATTATTACCAAAAGGTGCAAACCGCTAACTGTCATCACTATAGAGAGTCAATCAGCACTCTCATCAATGATACCCATTGGTCAGTAGAGGGTACAAAATGTTCATAAAAGATCAAGATGGTCGCCTCTCTGTTTATATGTTATCAGTGCATGGCTGTGGAGTCACAGATGGTTCAAGAGTAGTGATGGGGACTCCAGGAGAGGCAACATTTAGATATCCCACTTCCAATGTGTCCGAGTGAGATAGCGACAGGGTCATGGGGAGTTCTGGGGATTGTTCGAGCGTTGTAGTGTCAATTACTTTTGACATCACAGGTGAACTGGCTGGTCCAATTTCCAAGGAACTGAAAGGAAAATCTGAATTATTAGGTGAATTTACAACGATTATAGGGATAAAAAGCTTGGCTGGCATATATGCCCTGTAGTCTAATCAAGTATACAACACCGCCCCAGCAGCTGTATACCACACCAGCTTATCTGAGGCCAGCTTATCTTAGTCCATACATGTCACTATGATGCCTAAAACCTTTAAGAGGCATAAACTGTTGACCTTTGACTCATTTTTAAAGCAGCATCAGATTGCCATATTTTGAGATTATCTGCATAATCCATGTCTGATCCTTAAGAAGGCAGGTTCTTAAGGAGTGAGCACCTTTACAGACGTATGGAGACTTACAAAGCCATTTTCGCTCCACTGGGGGAATATGGGAAAAATATACAAATCTGTTTTCCAAGATGTAAATAGGTAAACAGTGCCTCTGCTTGCTGCCCTCTAGGGGCAGCCCCCTTAAACATCATGCACGGCTTTTTCAACAAGCCTTAATGCTATGATACGAGGTTTAGCCAAACCAGTAAATCTAATCCAAAAGGAACAGAATCCCAGCAGTCAGCGGAGTCTGTCACTGGTAAGCCCCCCTGACCTCAGGCTATAAGACTGAGAATTTCATACCAGATTTTTGTCTTGTGGTCTGAAAAATCCAGTATTTTCAATGAAGGCTGTGTCATATTTACAACAAGGCGCACACCTCCTCATAAATTAAGTGCTCCCTTCATAGGGCCATGTGTCTGTTCTGAAACCTATGCCAACTGCCGTAAATGATGATAAACCTGGAGGGGGCTACTAACTCTGTGCCCCTCGCCATGACCCCTTTCAGTGTAAGTGTTCTTTGCCTTGTACGTAAGAAAACTGACATACCAGTCTGAAATTTCCCCACTGTGGGACTATTAAAGGATTATCTTATCTTATAATAAATCTCCCCCATTAACTATGTACTGCCGTAATTAAATAAGAGTTGTGCGTTTTCTTACCTGTGACTTAATATTGTATCTGGTCTTAGCAGACACTCAGGTGACATTACTTTGGTAATATCCTATGAAGTAAGAGAAAAAAAAGTAATAAGCTGGAGCCGCAGGAGAGGAGATTTCTTAAACCTAGTAACAACCAGATCCAAGACCACCAGGTTCGGTATCCTATATCCCAGCAGTATATGGACATGCTTGTGGTGTAGGGGCCCCAATCCTGGGAACAAGCTCCCTTTAATATTCTTACTTACAGCAAGATTGAGCGACTGCAGTTTCTTTAATACTCGTTCCAGTGACGCCACTTGGTTGTAAAGTTGGAGCAGGCTTTCTTGCAGTTGTCTGTTTTCTTCATCAAGAATATCTGCCCTGTAATAGACAGGTGAGGGCTGTGTAAAGTAGGGTATTGTGGGCACCGGCAGAAACTGTGGGGAGTCTGAAATCTCAGTTGTGATGATTTAATCCTTCGATTTTCTTCCCATCTGTAATCCATCCAAGCAGTATATTATATGTGACAGTTATCAGAATAAAGTGTATTGCTTTATTCAACCAGTCAGCATAAGAATACACTGGTGTGGGACACAGATATTAAAGTCAAGATGTTTTATTAAAGGCCATTCCCTGATTTTTCTGTATCCCACAAACGTGTTTTATGTTGATGGACTGAATAAAGAGAATTACACTTTATTTCGGTCAGCGCATACTTTATACTGTGCTTGGATGGATTATGGATTCTGCTGGCCATCGGCATTATTTGTGGCTCATTCGCAGTTATACCTTCCTGTAGAGCGGTACAGCCCTACACCTGCTATCTTGAATTGTTGCTGACACATCTGTCCATGTAGGTTTCTCCCTACAAATCATACATCTGTACCTGTTCTGTACGGAAAGTAGTTTCCATTTGTGGTTTCTGTCTGCAGCTTCATACTCTGTGATCTTCTGGAGCAACTGTCTCTTCTCTTCATGTAGACGATCATTGTCTTCTGTGATTCTGCTGATCCACTGCTGTTCCTAATGGGGAAAAAAGACTAAAATGTAGATCCTGTATGAAAAGGACCCATAGCATCAACATTCTGTATCAGGGACAGTTGTCGGTCAGATAAGCTCTTAACTAACTGATTTTCACATTACTTTAAAGGTTTCAATGGTGGTTGGGGAACGGAGTATGGGGAATGCATGGCAGAATTCTTGGAGGCAAAGATGGGAAGAACGGATAAAAATGAAGCAGAGAAGGTCTTGTGAGGATTGGAGATTACATGTAAGTAGTGCTGGGAGATTAGATCAGAAATCTATGGAGGGGGCAGGTTGTGTGTGGTCAGAGGGGGTGAATGGTGCAAAACAATGGAAGAGGTGAACTTCAGAGTGTACAGTAGTTTGGAGGTGGGTGAGTTATGAGGGTTAAAGTTCAGGTTGACAAGAACTCCCTCTTTACCTTTTCCGCCTGGCTCCGACTAAAGGTCAGCTCCATTTCTAGCTGCTTTATGTGCAAGTCCCTCTGATTTACGTCACTCAAGTGAATCTCCTTTGCATGGCTGATTTTGGCCTTATATCGAAGCTGTCTTTCATTGTATTTTCTAGTAGAACAGTAAAAAAGAAAATCAAAACCCATAATATTCCTTTAAGGCAAGTTCAAGCATCCCACCCTACTAAGGTCTAGAGTCTGTCTAACATCTCTTCCACATAACAGACGTATGACTATGGAAATTGAATCTATGGGAATTTTCTGCTCTTTGCATAGTCCATGACATCCCATCTTACCTGATATAGTCATCCAGCTGTTTGGATAGTTTATCATACTCCTTGTGTAACTGTTCCTTCTCTTCTTGTACTTGTGACAGTTCTTCCAAAAGCTTCTGGTTAGTGTTCTCCAAGTGTGTGCGCTAGAAACACATCATATAATAAGAGATGCCTGCCAATGGCTTTCTATGCCTGTTAGTTAAAGGGGTATTCCCATGTCATAATGTGATGGTGTCCCTAGGATATGCTATCACTTTAAAGGGATTCTATCATTAAAATCACATTTTTTTCTCGATCACACGTAGGAACAGCCTTAAGAATGACTATTCTTCTCCTACCTTTAGATGTCTTCTCCGCGCCGCCGTTTGGTAGAAATCCTAGTTTTCGTCGGTATGCAAAAGAGTTCTCTCGCAGCACTGGGGGCCGTCCCCAGTGCTCAAACAGCACTGGGACCTTCCCCAATGCTGCCAGAGAAATCTCCATCGACGCCTCCATCTCTCTTTAGGAAAGGCCTCTCTGCGCGTCTTCTTCCGGAGCTGGGTTCAAACTTCTACGCATGCGCAGTCGGCCCTGCCATCGGGCCTCGGGCAGAACCAACTGTGCATGCCCACAGGCCACAAGAAAATGGCCACTTACACAGCTTACTGTGTAAGCGGCCATTTTTCTTGAGACCGCGGGCATGCACCGTCTGCTCTGCTGGAGACCTAGAAGATTGAAACCCAGGACGGATGAAGACACAGGGAAAAGGCATTCCAGAAGAAGATTGAGGCGTCGCTGGAGAATTCTCTCGTAGCACTGGGGACACTCCCAGTGCTGTTTCAGCGCTGGGGACTGCCCCTAATGCTGCAAGAGAACTCATTTGCATACAGACGAAAACCGGGATTTCTACCGAACGGCAGCGCAGAGAAGACATCTAAAGGTAAGAGAAGAATAGCCTTTCTTAAGGCTATTCCTATGTGTGATCGAGAAAAAAAATGTGATTTTAATGATAGAATCCCTTTAAGATCAGTGGGGGTCTGACCTTTTGGACCCCTGGATACTGAAGGTTTTCTGCTCTACTGGTGACCAGGACACTGCTATGCAGGCAAAGACTATGAAGGGGGATGGAGTGCTTAACAATGCTGTGGCCCCTACATTCTCTCAGAGACTAGACCCTCACCTGTCATAATGTGGTGGCATATCCTAGTGATATACAGTTATGTTATGAGTTAGGAAATTTGCCAAATTACTCAACCACGTAAAAACTATATGTGTTACATGCTGACTTGTCCTGGAGTTTAACCTCTACATTGCAAGGTTTGAAACTCTGGTGAAAATCTGCAACAAATATTAACATGCCATTATAATTTGCTGTGGATTGTCTGCCCACAATTCTGGAACTCTGCAGCATATCCTATATATAGGATGAGATAATACATCGTTTAATTCCTAACCTCAGCCGCAGTAGATAATTTCTCATCATCCATATGTTGCCGTACAGATTCCAGCTGGTGAAGCTTGAGTTGAAGGGCACAGTTATTCTGGGTGAGGGAGATCTCTTTGTCGTGAAGGGCTTTAATTTCTAGCTGCAATTCTTCAAAATTTTGATCCAAAATTTTCCTACGTAGAAATGAGCACAATAGTAATAACTGAATTTCCAGCAGCCAGAACCCATTGACCCCCAACAAGAGCTTTTACTATGTTATCTGAACAAGTACAGAGTGTTAGACTGACCATTATTGAAGAGCTAGCACAGCATGAGAAAAACAGGGTTTGCCCACAGGATGTGTTCAACCCCATTCACTTTAATAGATCTGAACTGCAATACCAGATACAACCTGTAGATTGTTGTGGCACTATTTCTAGAAGAATGCGGCCATGCTTTTCTAATCCTGGACAACCCCTCTAACAGATAACCACATTAGTATCAATCACTGAATACATAATAGCTTGAGTGAATTACCTCTTCAGTTGTCCATCTTGTAATTGCACCTTTAACTTGGCTTCGTTCTCTCTTGTTTTTTTCAGTTCTTCCTCTAGGTGGTGTCTTTCTGCATTCTGGGTCTCTAGGAGTAATACCTGGTGCTGTGTGGCTCGCAGTTGCTGTTCTAGTTCCAATACCTAATATTAAAAGCAATGTGAAAGGTAAGAATAAAAGGGCTCTTCTGGAATTTTAATATTGATGACCTAATTTTACCAAAGACCATTAATGGGGTCCAACTCCTGAAGCTCCCTCAGATCAGCTGCTTGAAGGGGTGCTGCAGCCTCTTCACTCACAGATATTCTATACAGGATATTGCCTGGTACTACACATAGGTCTGTTGCATTCATTTACTTGGGATAGAGTAAGTTGCAATACCATGTACAGCCACTAAAAAATGTGCAGCATTCTGCCTGGAAAACAAAATAGAGGCTGCGGCGCTTGTCCGAGTACCGTGGCTCCTTCAAACTGATCTCATCAAGAGGGGTGGATCCTCTGATTCTGATGGCCCAACCTAAGGATAGGTATCCTATCATTAAAACTCAATTTTTTCTCACTTAGGGTGCATTCACACTACGTTTACGGCAGCTTATTCTGAACGTAAAACACGTTCAGAATAAGCGGCGTATAAAGCAGTTCCATTCATTTCTATGGGAGCCGGCATACGAGCGCTCCCCATAGAAATGAATGGGCTGCTTCTTTCACTGCGAGCAGTCCCATTGAAGTGAATGGGAAGTGCCGGCGTGTACGGCTCGGCATGAGCAGAGCTTGCCGTATACGCCGGCACTTCCCATTCACTTCAATGGGACTGCTCGCAGTGAAAGAAGCAGCCCATTCATTTCTATGGGGAGCGCTCGTATGCCGGCTCCCATAGAAATGAATGGAACTGCTTTATACGCCGCTTATTCTGAACGTGTTTTACGTTCAGAATAAGCTGCCGTAAACGTAGTGTGAATGCACCCTAACACTTTGGAATAGCCTTAAGAAGGCTATTCTTTTCCTACCTTTAGATGTCGTCTCAGCGCCTCTGTTTGGTAGAAATCCCAGTTCTTGTCGGTATGCAAAGGAGTTCTCTCACAGCACTGGGGGTGGGCCCCAGCACTCAAACAGCACTGGGGGCGTCGCCAGTGCTGCGAGAGGACTCTCCAGCACCGCCTCCATCTTCTTCAGGAACGTCCTCTTCACGTGACTTCTTCCGGCGCAGGCTTCAAACTTCTAGGCCTCAGGCCTAGGGCAAAGCCAACTGCGCATGCCCGCCGGCCACAAGAAAATGGTATTACACAGTATTGTGTAAGGCGGGCATGCGCAGTCAGCTTTGCCCTAGGCCTAGAAGTCTGAAGCCTGCGCCGGAAGAAGACGCATGAAGAGAGCCCGTTCCTGAAGAAGATGGAGGCGACGCTGGAGAGTTCTCTCGTAGCATTGGGGACGCCCCCAGTGCTGTTTGAGTGCTGGGGCCCACCCCCAGTGCTGCGAGAGAACTCATTTGCATACCGACAAGAACCAGGATTCCTACGGAACGGCGGTGAGGAGAAGACATCTAAAGTAGGAAAAGAATAGCATTTTTTAAGGCTATTCCGATATCTTAGTCACAAAAAATTGCGTTTTAATGATAGGATCCCTTTAATAAAAATGGCAGAAAACCCCTTGGAAACTAGCACATCTAAGAACACTTTCACATACTAAGACTATAGTGGATATTTATCATCCCCATATGTCAGTTTTCTTGCATAAAAAAGGTGCAAACCTTGGGATTGTGATTTTCTAAATATGAGATGGGACAGGGCGATTGGTCGGCAGATTATTATAATCCATAATGACTATGGATGCCAGCATCAAGCTGGTGTAGCGTTCACTCTAGATCACAGACCGTTGGATGCTCCTAATATATGATGAGGTTTGCGCCTCGTGGTAAGTACATGCTCTGCCATCACAGGGAATATTAAAAAACACAGGTCTTGATAAATCTCCCCCAATAGCAGGTTAATCTAGCAGATGAGTCTAGAAGAATGACCACAGTCTGGTAGATTTTTCCTTCTTACTATTTTTTCCGCCTCCGTTGCTCGGCATTTCTCATGTTCTAGCTTTTCCTGCCAGCTGCTCAATGCTTTAGTGGTTTGGCTCCTCTTAAGTAGCTCTAGCTCCATCTCCTTCATCACATGTTGTCGCTGCTCAAGATCTACTTCAAGACCGGTGCAAGTTGCAGTCATGGAGGCAAGCTTCTGTTTAATCTGATTCAGCTCTGCAGTAAGCTGGGGGTGAGTAGAACAAAATGTCAAGGCCTGGTCATCATAAACCTTCTGGTTAAATGTAGTGGCTGTTTTAGGCTTCTAGGAAGTCAGAGGGGAGGTTTCCATTTCTATTTGGAGAATGCAATTGCCCCCATTAATTTATCTTTTATGGGGCAAAAAGACAATATAAACCCCCATACAGTTTAGGAAGGAGCTATTTATAGGAAACTTTACAGGAAAGATCAGCTCTGCCTACCCCACCCCCCACTGACTTTTTTTTCACCAACATTCATCCCTACTACTTTTTACTCATCCCTACTGCTTTTTACACTACACTGACCGATCCTGGCCAGGAAAACACATCAGTCAGCTCTCGTTTGTATCGGTCTAATTAGATAGCAAGCTGCAAAGTGAACAGAGGAGGAATGATCAGACAGGGTGATGTGCTGCCCAGAATCCCAACCGACCAATGAGAGTGGTCTTCTTATTGGAAACTCAGGTTCTACATGACTGCACTGAATATCAGGCCGTCTAATTGGACCTTAAAGAGAACCTGTCAGGTCAATTTAAAGCCATTCATACCCGTATATAGAAACCAAACATTTATACTTACCTAGAGATGAGTCTCATTGGACTTACTGAAGCTGGAAAAGGGACCTCACTGAACTGGGGTCTATTTCCCTGCCCTGTTGTCTGAGACTATAATATTGAACACTGCTTCCTTTTCTCAGGCTATTGACATCATGTCCATTGGTCACATGCTGCAGCTCAGTCCTAGTCAAATGAATGGGGCTGATCTGCAGTACCAAGCACAACCACTATACAATGTACAGCGCTCTGCTTGGTAAGTAGTGAAGAGGCCCCAGCAATCAATATTGCAGTCCCAGACAACCCCTATATACATCTGTATACTGGAGGCAATTACAGAAGAGTAGAAAGACACAATACCAATTTCACGCTCCCTACAAGTGCTGCTTGTATATCACTAGGAGAGGAATATAGTGGGTCAGGAACAACCATAGTGATATGGGACCTGTGTGACCCCTGTCCTTGGGGCAGAGGTCACAAATCCCATATAGCTACGCCCCTGCAATCATGTATAAAGAAAATGTATTTAGACATTGCATAGTATTGTCATTACATTACTGTATGTATGGAGCTGCAACATACCATCACATTATGCTGGTATATTTGGTGATATTTATTACATCACATGCTCTGTACAGATCTTTGCTGTGTACAGTGATATCTAGCATTACAGTTATGCATGGTATGGTGTGGTTATTTATACGCTGGATAATCGTACACCATATATGGAGCACCAATGGAAGATCCCGTAAAGACCATCATACAGTGTTTGGCAGGCCCAGATTAACAATATATTTCTACCTTAGTGTTCTCCTTCTGCAGAAGGATGTGTTGCTTCTTGATATCTAGGTTCTTGTCCCGTTCATATCTTAGTTCTTTCTCAGCTGAGCTGCATACATTTTGTACTCTGTTGAGGTCTTGTCTTAGTTGACGGATTTCCTCATATTGCTGCTGTATCAGAGAATCCCCTGTTAAGGGCTGGAAACAAAGAAACAGAGTGAGAGTATTAAAGGGTTTCTACCAGGATTATATATATTTGTTATGTTCTTTGGATATGCCATGAATGTCTGATAGATCTGGTCCCACCTCATTTCAGCTCACCCCAGTCCTACTGCCAAATTTATGGGAACAACCAGTGAATGGGAAGAACAGTGAGATGTGGAAACAGCGTAGCTCACTGTGCCATGCAGTTTACCTGTCTGTCATTCACTTCTACGGTAGCTACAGAAACAGTGTAGCTTAGTGAGCAGAGTTGTATCTAAAGCAAACAACTGAATTTGGCTGCGAGCAGGACAGGGGTGAGTTGAGCTCTGGGTTTGGGGGTGTTAGTTCGAGAGAAAGTTGTGGGTTCTAGAGGTGGTACCTGAATCTATAAGAAATGTATTTCATATTCTATGGATATGCCATTATTTTCCATCATGAGACAGCCCAGTTAAAGGAAGTTTCTGGCATGGAGTCTTCAAGTCCTCTGGTGATCCACCCATCTGCACAACAGTCTTATTCTCCCAGTAGTTGGATCCAGATATTCAGTATATGCATCGCAAGCCTTCCTCTGTGACAACCCAAGTACCCACAAAATACCCAGTGTTGTCACTGCTGACCATATCACCTAGCAGGAGTCTGAACATGTTTCTGTATGGATCTCTAACCAACATTTTGACAAGGCAAGTAATGGCTACAACCGTAACCTCTGGTGCTGCAATGACGGCATCTAAAGGGTTTGTTTGGTTGAAAGATAAATATAAAGACCTGGAATTTATTTACCTCAGTTCCTTTTCCAACAGATGTTGGTTTGGACACTTGATCCTGCAGTCTAGAAACCTCCAGTCGGAGCTGTGAATTCTCCTCTCTTTTGGACTGCAGATCCTGCCTATTGGTTGTCACCTCTTGTCTAAGCTGCAAGTTCTCTTCCCTCAGGGTCCTAACTTCATCCATCTCTTCATGGAACTGTCTTTGAAGAATTTCACACTTTTTCTTGTGCTCACATAGTGCAGAGCTGTAAAAAAAATTGTGACATGGCCACCAGGGAGAGTTGTTAGAACGCCATACACATTGGATAGCTGTCTGAAATAACTTCTATCTAATGTGTATGGTCAGCTTTATGAACAAATCTAATTGGCTGCATTTGGATCACCCACAGAGTGTCATGGCGAATTCTGCTTCATGTGTGCAAGTTGAGGCCACAACCATCCAATAAAGACAGAAAATGCCTTAATTCCTGCAAACCTGTCACTGTAAGAAGTGTTACAGAGCTGACAACCATCCTATATCTGATATGATAGTCAGAAAGGAGCTGAATGTGCAAATATCCAGACTAATCTTCCAGATAATCACCTCATGGAGTCTCTCTCATATTCCAGGGTCTTTATCTTGTCTTGTAGCTGATGGCATGTTTGCTTTTCATCTTCTGAGGATTTCAGTTCACTTATCTGCATCTCCAACTTTTTACATTGACCCTGAAGTTCTGATACCTAAAAGACAACATACAATCTATCCAATGCCATGGAGATCAGTAAAACCTGCAGACTGACTGTTTAGTATGACAGCAAAGCTGGGTTACAACAAAATGGGAGCCATGTTGGGGGTCACCCTGATTTCCTAACTAAGGAATATTTGAGTTGACCATTTAATGCGGTTGTCTTAGTGGAGTCCACCCCTTTTAATATGCCCTTACTCGGATGATCAGCTTATTGCCCGAGCCTCAGACACCCCCACAAACCATTGATGCCAGGAGAATGTGGCACCCATTCAGATACACCTTCAGTTTACTGGCAAGGGCCCGCTCATATAGAACTTCTTTCTGTTCTTGCTCATAGAAGACCGTCCCGGCAGGGTGTATGGATAGGGGTTGTCTTCATGAGACAACCCTTTAAAAGATGTGGTAATATAAAACTATATAAAGGACTCACTATGGACATCCCATAAATGATTCCAAATGGGGATTCTCTGTCCGTCATTTGCACAGATGTAGTGGTTAGGCACGCAATGGCAGTATCTATTATATGTGATCACAATCGCTCTCATGTGATTACTCCCATATCTTCCATAAAAAATAACAGAGTGATGTATGTGTAGCTACTTGTCATCTACAAATTGGACACATTGGACCCCCATTTTAAGGATCAGTGAAGATCCCAGTAGTCAGATCTCTAAAAAAATAAGCCTTTATGGTCTGTCTGACCCTTCAGCTGGTTAAACATACCTTGGTAGGAGCTTATGTTATTTGGATGGATAACTAAGGAAAAGATGTTTTTAATCCCCTTTATGTACACTTTACCAGGCTTGCTGCACTGAAGATTCCCCATCCTCTCCCCTCTGTCCTGAATGACAGCTCTGTCTGTCTCTTAGATGAACGCTACAGCAGAAGGGAAGAGTTGGAAAGCCTTCGTGCAGGGAGCCTGGGACACTTCACTGAAAGGGACTATCTGTGACACTTATGATCGCACCACCAAACCTAAAACGTTTCCTCTTTGTAAGAAGCACGAACACCACCAAGGTATGCTTCACTTCCCTAATAGCTTTTTCTCTATCTAGTTCTGTCGGCAGTTTTGAGGAGTCACATGTGCTGGTGGTAAAACCCCCTTAAAATCCAGTGATTTTCTGTATCATGTCCAGGACATCCACCATCACCTTGCTGTCTTGAAGATGTTTTTCTCTCCCCAGCTTCTCAATTTTCACACGTAAACTGTGATTTTCTTGTTCTTTGCTGTTCAGCTCCTTGTTTACTTCCTTCAGCTTCATTTTCAGAGCCTCCATCTCCTAATGACGGAGTAAGAAATGGCGCCATAAGAGGACTGGTCACGGATCCTGATTTATATATCTAATTTCATTTGGTTTCACTTAAGCCAATTATGATGTTTTATTCATTACAACAAATCTATTTTGGGCAAAACGGACATAATACACAGCATTTCTAATATCTACATGCAGGCCCCAATAGTCTAGGGAATGTAGTACTAACAATGAAAACTTATCGCTCTTAAAGGGGTATTCCCATCTTTGGGATTTATGACAGATCTACAATATATAGGAAAGGAAATCTGTGACATGTAAATGGCTGTTCAATCTGCAGGCAGCATGATGTGGACAGAATAATATATAGCTTTGTGTGAGAAGTCAAAGAGGTGATAGACAGCTATCTCTGTATGTAACTCGGCATAAAGAACACTATAGTTTCGTCATCATGGGATTTCGGCCCATAAATGGGAGCGTTTGATATCATCCAGAGGTGTGTGGCATCGTGGGGCACAGGTTACAACGATTTTACATGGCAAGATCTATTTGGCTCAAAGAATAGCTCATTCACAGTAAATTTGCCAAAATATTCACCATACATTGTATAGTTGACATACATAGGCAGTACGGAGACTTAGGGATTCTGGGTAAAAAATATGCAAATCCATTCTCCATCATAATGTGGATTTAATGGTCCATTGTGAATCAACAATGGTCCATTGTCCAAATACCTAACAATGGCCCGTTACTAGGCGACAGTGTTCCATTGTCTACATTCAACAATGGTCCGTTGCCTAGCAACCGTTGTCGGGTGACCCTTGCTTAGCAACCATGGTTCACTGCCAAATCAGTATCCCTACACTATGCTGAGGATGGCCCAATAGGCCGAAACAGCGCTGTCCATAGCTGGGAATCTGTTCCTTTTGGGACAGAAATACTGATTTTGCAATTAAATCCACATTATGATTAAAAAGACTTTATAACTGAGTCGTGCATGATGTTAAGGATGCCGCCCTCTATAGGGTGGTGTACAGAGTGCACTGTTCTCCTAATTACATCCTGGAGAATAGATTTGCATATTTTTTCCCTAGTTGACATACATAATAAATATTTTTCTCTATTTTTAATATAAAAATCAATCCTCCGGTTTTCTGAAATAATTTGACCTCACATGGCAACTGTGCAGTTAAAGTACCCGTTGTCTTTCTTTTTAGTCCTTCTGCCATAGATCTGCTGAATCCAAGTACCCTTTACATTCAGCTTCTCAGACTGCAGCACATGCCCCTGTTCACACCACACACAAGCCTCCTCTGCTCTCATATTGGCCAGCGCTGTTGATGTCAGCCATCTAAGAGTATGTGCACACGGCGGAATTTGCATTCTGTGTGTGAACACTTCTGTGTGGCTAGCCGTGATGGGCATCCCGTCATGGCATTTTGCTCCGGATTAGGCCCGAAGAATGGGCCTCGCTCTCGCGGCAAGATAGGGCAGCTCGCTTCTTTTTCCCGCTACTAGCTAGCAGAAATAAGCGAGCGGCTCCCATCTCTATAAATAATATAGGTATAACTGTGATCTTGGTGTCATATGAATGCGGGGAATCTCTTCTTTCACCTTATACACTGTTCTCTATATATTAATGGCTGATATATAACATTTTGAAGCGACACCCCTCCTCCCACCCTACCTGCAGTATCCAGGACCCCACCCCTACCTGCACCTAATAAAAGCAGGGTGCAGATCTCAGCTGTAATCGAGAGACAAGGGAAATAATAAAGAAGCACAGGATTTAATCTAAGGGAGCGAACTTTGTAAATAAAGTATATTAAAAAAAATATATCACAAATTCTGCCAGAAAAACAAGTTTTTGAAACTTTAGTGATGTAGTTTCGTTTAGTTTAGTTAACGTCACTAAAAATATAATAGTCCTCTATACCAATAAAATGGCAGCAAGGATGAAATTTGTGCAGACAAGAAAAGAATTAAACATCCCATAATCAGCATCAGGACTTACCAACAATGGTACATCATAGTGCAATCTGACAACATGTACAGACCAGGGACAACACAAGTCACTCAGCTGACCAGGAATCTTTCAAACTAGAATAAAATCCATATTCTGCAAACTACACGCCAACAATCTCTGGTGTTACAAAGAATAGGACATGCAGGCGGCAGCGTCTGTAGTGCCAGAGTATGCTGATATAACATTGATCACGTCTCAGCCTGCCCCTCACATGTGTCATATAGCAGGTTCCTTATAATTAGGCATGGTCATGGTACTTTACTGCCTCACTATCTACACCAGCGAAAATTATCTCCACTTGGGTGGTAAGGCTGGCACCCGCAACAAGGGTTCATCTGCCAAGAAAGCTGTCAGGATTTGTCAAATACTTAATAATCTTGTGATTCCCATGTGTGCCGGGGTGCAAGCTTGTTTATGGCAAATGATATGTAGTGTCAGAAGGGACAACTGAGGCAGGGGAAAGAATTAAATGTTAGGAAAGGATATAGTACATTAAAGTCAAATTATCTATCTATCTATCCATCCATCCATCCATCCATCCATCCATCCATCCATCCATCCATCCATCCATCCATCCATCCATCCATCCATCTATCTATCTATCTATGCAAGATTACCAGATTTTATGGGTTATAAAATGGCAGAGTAAATAAATTTCACTGTAAATAAGGAGTCGGCAACAGGTACTGGACTATAAAACCCCAGAAAGAAGACTTTTTTTCTTTTTTTATATTAAAGTAGGCTTAGTCATTTGCAAACTTGCTAAAACCTAGATTATCAGGCATAAGATTATCAAAACTGAAATACTGTTAATAACTGATTTGTGATATAATGCTGATATAGTCTGTACAGAAAACACCGCTTCTTACAATATTCCCTATTGGGGCTCTGCACAGACATCCCAAGTCAGTGACAGTAGGTGACTGCGCGGATTAAACATTAGGGACGTCTCCGTTCAGGAAGGACGGACACAGAGTAGCACAGATGAGCTCTACTGTTTCTATAGCTCTACAGTTATGACAAGAGCTTAACTCAATGTGTTACTCTGTTTCTGCAGCTCCCATTTACTTCTACTGGAGCAACAGAAATAGGACACAGCAGCTCCACTTGTTAATAGCATATAGGACCGAGGCTGGTGTTTGGGATTTGCAGCCATCTATTCCCAGCTAAGCCAGGATAGACTGGGAGTGAAATCACCTTTTAGGCTAAGGCCCCACGTACTGTCTCCCAACAAAACAGTGCTGTGGGGAAAACAGCGGCACCAACACATCACGGTTTTCCTGCAGTGCTTTCTACTTCAATTATACTTCTAGGGAAACTGCCGGAGTTTCCACAGGTATAGATGACATTCTGTGATTTCCAAAAACGCGACAGTTTTTGAAATCACAGCATGTCCAAAGCGCGTATTTTCCTGCACTGTGGGGATTTGCTAGAATCCCATCTACTACACAGTGACTATAAAACTCTGTGTTTTTATCCGCAGCGTTTCTGCCACAGGTAAACCGCGGTGTCTACGCCACGTGGGGCCCCGGCCTTAATGACACCCACACTATATGATGTCTTATAGTCCTGTACATGTGAGTGGCATCATAAGTACTCTCTGACCTGTTGTAAGTCTGACATCTTTTTTAGGTCCGCACCCTCCTTTTGTGCTGAAGCGAGCATCTCTTCCTTTACTTCCCGTTGCTCCGCCATCTCTGTCAGCTCGGCCTCCAAATTCATAATCTATTGAACCAAAAGAATAGAAAACAAATAGAAAACTATTATTAAAATTATGAAAATGAACACTAAACATCAGAAAACTTACCGTAACATCTCTAATATGAATACATGTTTAATGTCAATTTACTGACAGAAATAAAGAATTAATGGCAGGCAGGTGACAGGCCTGAAGAAATGAAGCGTTCCCGTGAGAGGACGGGTATCCTGTTGCTGCAGTAAACACAATGTCACAAGTTTCATGGCACTTAAATGTTTGCGGTCTCCAAGCAACTGCATTCCAGTCACAGGTCCCCCATAATCAGACAACAATGGGCACTTCTTCTCTATCAGCGTCCTACAGGCGAGAAGCAATGGCAGAACACAGCGCCATCTAGTGCTGATATTGTGGTCATTCAAGGAGAGTGCATTGCTAATAGCCTGTACATTATTTATTACACATTATCTTGCAGCAATATACTAGCTGCTATAGGGTAACATGAATCTCAAATAAAGTGCATCATCGAAAATGCACAGAGGGTAGATAGGAGTCCCACTATGCAGAGCACCAGCCAAGAAACAGCAGAACTTAAAGGTGTTTTCTTTCTAAAGGCTCTTATCCTTGGAGAGGATACGTGTCTGATAGCTGGGGATTCAATTGCTGCGATCCCTACTGATTTAGAGAATGCCAGTCCATAAGTGCCCCTTGTGAATGAAGCCATGTGGGCATGTTCTGCCATGATTCCATAGGTTTGCATGATGGAGGAGAGAAGATGAGCTCTATAATATATTGGGTTATATGGTAGAGGAGAGAAGCTGAGTTCTGTGATATATAGGGTTATATGATAGAGGAGAGAAGCTGAGCTCTGTGATATATAGGTTTATATGATAGAGGAGAGAAGCTGAGCTCTGTGATATATAGGGTTATATGATTGAGGAGAGAAGCTGAGCTCTGTGATATATAGGGTTATATGATTGAGGAGAGAAGCGGAGCTCTGTGATATATAGGGTTATATGATAGAGGAGAGAAGCTGAGCTCTGTGATATATAGGATTGCATGATGGAGGAGAGAAGCTGAGCTCTATAATATATAGGGTTATATGATTTGGAGCAGGTTTAGGGCTAGTTCACACGTGGGCAAAGGGGCGGATTTTGACAGCGGATTTCGCTACAAAATCCGTGCCTTTACAATGGTGGTCTATGTAGAAGCGACCTGCCCTATCTTCAGGCGGAAGCCGCGCGGGCTCAGCCGCGCGGCTTCCGCCCCGGCAGCTCCCTCCTATGTCGGCTCATTCATTTGAGCCGACAGCGGAGGGGAAAGCCGCGACCGCGATGGTCGCGGCAGGCGGATTTTGACAAGAGAGAGCCGCGGCTCGCCGCGGCTCTCTCGGTGTCAAAACCCGCACGGGCAGTTCACGTGTGAACTGACCCTTACGCTAGGTTCACACCTGCCACTCACGGCCAGACAGCTTTCTTACCCATTCAAATGAATGGGTGAGAAAGTCTCCTGCAGGCTTCCGTCTCCTGCATCTGTTTTATGCAGGAAACGGAAACCTGCAATAAGAACAGATGAACGCTGATGTGAACGAGCTCTCAGAAGTAAAAAGAAAAAGTAAATATTGACTGGACTCCTAGGAAAGAGAGCGAAAGTCTTGAATATCCTTCCCACACAGAATAACTTACTGTATCAGTGTGCGTGTACACAAAGGCCATCAATCACTGTGTGTTTGTGTTAATCAGGACTCGCCCTGTCTCAGCTTCTCTTCCTCTATCATATAAACCTATATATCACAGAGCTCAGCTTCTCTCCCTCTATCATATAACCCTATATATCACAGAGCTCAGCTTCTCTCCTCTATCATATAACCCTATATATCACAGAGCTCAGCTTCTCTCCCTTTATCATATAACCCTATATATATATATATATATATATATATATATATATATATATATATATATATATATATATAATGCTCACCACAATAAAACAGAATTATGTCAATATCACAACATCTACTTAACATTCACTTTAAGGATCTATTTCGGAGTTACGCTCACCGTCCTCTGTAGTCCAGCAATTTCACACTCCAAATAATCCACTTGTTCTTTAGTGCGATTCTGAGTCTCCCCCAAGATGGATTCCAGCTCCTCATTTCGCTCTACAATGTCATCATACTCATTCTGTAGTTTCTGGAGCTTGTGCTGCAGCTGCTTCTTCTGACATTCTTTTTCCTCGACCTCTAGTTTACACCTAGCCGAGAAAAGAAACACAAGAGTCTAGAAACATGGAGTAACTATGCCCAAAGCTGATCATTTGTCACCTGCTGCTTTTCCAAGGTATCCCAGTCCCAGCACAGGCGGTTGGCAGACATATTGTCTTCTCTCCTGGTTTATGTGTGTGTACATACACATCACCTATATATCGATATATATTTCCCCATGACTAAGCTGTATGTCCTGTCACCCATAACATCAGTTTGTAAAAAGGATCTCCAAACCTGTTGTATACTTACATCAGTCATAGTACTAAACCAAGTATACTCATATGTCTGTCCGGCATATCTAGTCCCAGTTAGGTCTGGTCACTGGTATTAGAGATGTTAAAATAGGAATAGGGGTTCTTACACCTTCAATATCAGCCGACATATGTTTCATCCCTACCACCCCACCCCCTTACCCCAAAGAAATGGGTGGAAGCCATTGCCATCTTGTGACAGATTATTTCCTTGTTAGAACAAAATGTTTGCACTTTTATTGTTCAACTCCCATTCACTTGAGTAGCAGGGCCATGACACAACCACTACACAGTGTATGGCACCCTCTGCAGGTGATTGGTGGGGTACCAGGTGTCAAATCCCCCACCAATCTGATATTGATGACCTATACGAATAATAGGCTATCAATATCCAGTCTTTTAGATACCATTAAAGTGCCCTTGTAATATGCTTACATCAACGGCCTCTGCTTTCTCTAGTTGTCCCAGTTATAGGCAGCGGATAGCCAGCCCTTCAATATCTACTATGACCATTACATGAAGAAAAACTATGAAATATATTATAACATGTACAAAATAGATGAGCAAGTACCCAAATGACCACAGGCCCCCAATAAGCTGTGTCACCCTATACAGGCACCCCATTTGAGGATAGGAGGAAGCAGCATTTTTTAATCTACTCCACAATCTTCTTGCCATCCTTTGCCTGAGTTGGGCCCTTCCCCATAGCCAAATAGAAGCCCCTGGTAAATGTTATACAAGCCCTCGAAAAAAGTTACTTTTTATGTAGCTCTGGACTGTCTTGCAGAATCAAAGGTGAGGATGTGGAGTTTGTATAGTCGCTGTTACTTTTTTCACACTTAAAAACAAAACAAAAACATTAAAAACATTATTTTACAAAACTGACTTATTTTAGCCTCCCTTTGTTAAAATGAGGTCCCGGATGAGTAAGATCTTGGGGCTGACCTAGAATTTGTTAAATTAAATTTTAGTGCAAGAAATTTTAAGAAACTTTGCAATATAAATTTTGAGGGTAAAATGACTAGAGATGAGCGAGTACTGTTCGGATCAGCTGATCCGAACAGCACACTCGCATAGAAATGAATGGACGTAGCTGGCACGCGGGGGGTTAAGCGGCCGGCCGCTGTCAAAGCGGAAGTACCAGGTGCTTCCATTCATTTCTATGGTGCGTGCTGTTCGGATCGGCTGATCCAAACAGTGTTTGCTCATCTCTAAAACTGACTCTTTTTCCATTTAACAGGCTGTTTTGCTGTTCTTCACCTTGCTAAACTGACTTTCACTCTGAAATCTCTACTAGATGGATTGCAGTTCACATGTATGAGATTGCACATGGGCGAGTGACAGAAGGGAGACATAGACACACACACAGCTAAACAGCAGTACTTGTCTATAATGTCCTATATAGTCCAGCTGAAACTTGTTATTGAGCAGATTCTCCTCTACTTACTGTATGCAGTGTTTTGGAACCACCAAAACATTGGAATAACATAAAAATTATGTTATTCCATATGTCCATGCACTGTACTGTACACACTATACTATATTGACTTATGCACAGTTTGTTGAAAGGTTATATATGATTAATACCAGGACCTCAAAAACAAAATCCCAAACCTGCTCCATGTGCTTTTTCCTTTCGGAATCCAGTGATCTGACTCGTTGGCGTAAGGCAAGAATCTCTTTATCTAATCGACTATTATGTTCTTTGGCTTTTTGCAGTTCAAGGGAATCTTAACAAAAAGGAAATAAAATAGAAAATGTGCTAAAAAAAATTGCAAATTTAATTATTTGATGCACTAGAACAGATTTCCACCACTACTGGACACATTAGGAGAACACACAACAAGAATCAAAGGAACACCAGGAGGCACCAAACTTTGCCTGACTGCGACATCATCACAGCATAGTACAGTATATATACATATAGGGTTTGGATTGCGTGAGCTACCCAGCAGTGGGCTTTACAAATGAGATATATACGCACACACACAGAAACCTCTAGGATCATGATGGCGAACCTATGGCACGGGTGCCAGAGGTATCATTCAGAGCCCTCTCTGTGGGCACCCATCTTTGGAGCAGATTGTACTATGTGGTGGCCACTGTGAAGCATATTGTACTGTGTGGTGGCCACTGTGGAGCAGATTGTACTGTGTGGGGGCCACTGTGGAGCAGATTGTACTGTGTGGGGGCCACTGTGGAGCAGATTGTACTGTGTGGTGGCCACCGTGGAGCAGATTGTATTATGTGGTGGCCACTGTGGAGCAGATTGTACTGTGTGGTGGCCACTGTGGAGCAGATTGGACTGAGTGGGGGCCCTTCACTATTTATATCACACAGTATTTATAGCAGACATGATATTATTACAGGTCATAATAACATTGTATGGTCTTATAAAACAGATCTGTGCGATGTAAATAGTGAACATTAATAGTTCAACTTATACCAAATGCAATACAAAGTTGTTTTTATAATTGAAAGCTCTGTAAAGCCTCATTCACAAGATCGTATTTTGGGGGTCCGTAATTGTCTGAAATTGTGGATCCGCACAGTATTAAGGTTAAATTGCCATGTTGGCACTTTGTGATAATTTAGTGGGTTTTGGGTTGCAGTCTGGGCACTCGGTCTCTAAAAGTTTCGCCATCACTGATCTAGGACATGACTACCATACAAAGTTGCGTTGAAAAGGGATTTTCCAGAAGGGTGGAACTTGACCATATGTGATGGTTTCAGTCCCATAAATGCATGTAGATTAGACCTTTATATTTAACCCCTGAAATCTCTAGAACAAACTTTCCATCTCACCATTGTCTCTGAGGTCTTCAAGCTCTTGTTGAAGTGCACCAATGTCGTTTTGTTTATTTTGCATAATTTGTTCTGCAGAAGTGAAAAAAAAGAGGGCACAAATAAAAAAAATAATGAATGAAAAACACCAAAATTAGATGGGATATAGTGAGTATGTTTTGGGTTTTTTTCACCTCAAGGGAAAAAAACAGTTTTTCCTGGACAACCCCTTTAATTGTGGCATCCATGTGCCAGATTATCATATGAAGATGAAAATGTAACTTCCCATTAACCCCTTAGCGCCACAAGCCAGTTATGGCCTTTATGATGGTTTGATTTTCATCATAACTTTTATTTTTCCTCTGACGTACCGGTATGAAGGGTTGTATGTGAGACCAGCTGTAGTATTAATTGGTACCATTTTAAGGTCCATACAACACTTTGATTGTTTTCTATTTATGTTATTTGGGCAGCAGGATAAGCATAAATAGGCAAATTATGTCACGTTTCCGAGTATGTGCGTTCCACTGATCTCCTCTAGAATACACTACAATACATCTAACCCTAATTTTTTTCAAGCATTTATTGGGCCCCAGTTCTGACAAGGCCTAATAAGTGTAGAAAGATGGCAGACCTGGAGGCCATTGTGAGCCCCCGGGCTGCCACAGCCACCCATATAAATCCCACAATTGGGTGACAGAAGGAGCCCCCTTGCGCTTTATACCACTTAGATTTGATGGTCAGCATTGATCACAGAATATAAGTGGTTAAATGACTGGGCTCGTAGATATCCCTTACATTGGGAGCCTGGCATTCAGTCTCTGCTACGCTTCTGAGATTGTGTTGGTGCAGCTTTGGTAGGAATTATTGCCCACTTTTGAAGAACACGTACAACCCCAATTCCAAAAAAGTTTAGGACGCTGTATATAATGTAGAGACAAGAATGCAATGATTTGGAAATCTCATATAACCATAGTTTATCCACAATACAGTATCACAAGGTGAAAGTTTAGACCATTATCCATTTCATTCGAAAAAATTAACTCATGTAGAAATTGATGGCAGCGACACATCTCTAAGTCAGGGCAGCGCCATGTCTGTAAACGTCTGGGATATACAGAGACCAATTGCTGGAGTTTTGGGAGAGAAGTGTTGCCCTATTTTTGTGTGATATAGGGATCTCTCTGCTCAACAATCCCGGGTCCTTCTTTTTGTTTCATAAGGCAGGAAATGTTTTCCATTGGTGATGGGTCTGGACCGTAGATAGGCCGGTTCAGCACCAGACTCTTCTCCTGTGAAAGCCATACTGCTGGATGCAGTATGTGGCTTAGTATTGTCTTGCTCAAATATGCAAGGCCTTTCCTGAAAGAGACGATGTCAGGATGGAAGTGTATTTTGTTTTAAAACCTCTATATACTGCTGAGCATTGACAGTGCCCTTCAAGATGTGTAAGCTGCCCCTGCCATAGTCACTAATGCCATCTCATACTATCAGACATGGAGGCTTTTGGACTATGCACTGATAAACTGGATGACCTTTCCTGGAGTCCACAGGACACGGCATCCATGATTGCCATAAAGAAGTTTTCACTTTTAAAGGAGCTTTGACCCAGAGAAGATAGTGACAGTTCAAAATTGTGTTATGGATATCTGGCCTCTTTTCTGCATGACACAGCTTTAACTTGCATTTGTGGATTGCATGGCAAACTGTGTCACAGACAATGATTTCTGGACGTATTCCTGAGCCCATACATTGATATGCATTACCGATTCATATCTGCTTTTAATGCACTGCCGCTGAGAGTCCGTAGATCACAAGCGTCCAATATTGACCATCGACCTTGTCTCTTCTGCACGTGGATTTGTCCCTGAATCTTTTGATATTATATACCGTAGATGGTGAAATATTCTAAATCTTTTTGAATGTTGAGGAACATTTTTCCAAAATTGTTCCACCATTTTTAGAAGCAGTTTTTTTTGTTTGTTTTTTATACAGATAGGTGAACTTCTCTGTTTCATGCTCTTTCTATATGACAATCATGTAAACATTGACCCTACAGCTGGTTTTCTTTAGTACCACTTACTTTTCCAAGCTTTTATTAACTCTGCCCCAACTTTTTTGAGATGTGTCGCTGCCGTCAATTTCTAATTGAGTTTATTCAAATGAAATGGAAGTCGTCTAACTTTCAGCTTCAATTTATTCTGGTTTTCTTGACATTTTACACGCGTCCCAACATTTTTGGAAACTGGAGTTGTATGTCAAATGTCAGTTAGGGGTTAAATGACAGCAAACAGTGATCTTGAAAACTGTGATTAAAGGGGCTCTATCACTGGGAAAAGTCATTTTTATCTAATCACATGCTTGCATAGGCTTTAGAAAGTCTATTCCACACCTACCTTTAGTATGTAGATTGCCTCAGTGGTTTCTGAATAAGTCAGTTTTTATTAATATGCTAATGAGCTTCCAGCCAGCACAGGAAGTTCCCAGCAGCACTCGTCTCTTCTATTATCTCCTATGTGTGTGCAAACAGGAAGCTGAGTCATTATCATCATCAGCAGCAGCCTGTGCATAGGAAACAATAGCAAAGAGGGTGCATGATGCATCGTGCACCAGTTTAATTAGCATATGAATAAAAACGGACTTATTCAGAAACCGCGGAGGCAATTTACATACAAAGGGTAGGTGTGGAATAGACTTTCTAAAGCCTATGCAAGGATGTGATTAGTTAAACATTACTTTTCCCAATGATAGAGCCCCTTTAACTTATACAGAAATCCTAAAGTTGTATGAAATTTCATTATAAATTTGTTGCTGAAAGCAAAAACCCTCTTTAAAGAGGATCTTTTATGTCCTCAGGCACTGGTGTTTTTTTGCCAGTATGCACCCGGGTGCCGGAGATACCAGTGCCGTTAGTTTCGGCACAGATATCCCTTCACCGTCAGAAGGGTGGGCCTTAATGCTCTTAGCCATCACTGGGTGGTAAGGAACGCCCCCTCTGACAGTACAATGCTATGGAAAAGTATTGTCAGGGGACGTTCCTTACTACTCAGCAATGACACTACGCAGAAAGGCCTGCCTTTCTGACAGTGGACAGATATCAGTACCGAAAATAACAGCTCCGATATCTCTAACAACGGGGCCCATACCAGGAAACATGACAGTGTGCTGAATTCAGTGCACTTTCAGCTTTCACTGCGGGTGCAAGAGGACATGAAAGATCCTTTTGAAAGTAAACCTGTCAAATGGAAGATGCTATCCAACCTGTAGGAAACATGCTATGAAGGAAAAGGAGGAGCAGAGCAGATTGATGTATAGGTTTGTAGAGATTCAGTATAACTTGTCTTTTATACAATAAGTCAAGGAGGCGGTCCTATCAGTGATTTACAATTATCATTATGTACAGTCATGGGAGGAGGCTGACAATCATGGATAGGACCAGCATAGAAAGAGCAGAGACGTCTATAGATAAATGGCAAACCTATATATCAGTTTGCACAGCGCCTCCTGCTCTATAAACATGATGCACATTTCACTGTATTTTCCATGTGACAGGTTCATCGAATCATTGACTGCAGTTTTTGATGCCGAACAAAAAGTTAAATTATTATATGGCATACAATCCAAAGTCCACACAACCACCAGTACATGACAACTTACCAAGCTCATTAAGTTCCTTCTTCTTTATAAGTAAATCATCCGTGAGTTTACGTATTTCGTCATGAGCCATTTTCAATCTTTGGGCGGCTTCAGTCAAATCCCTCTCCATGCTTGCCCTTATTTTCCGCTCTTTATCAAGCTCTTCATCAAAGGTCTGAAAAATTAACAAATAAAAAAATAGAATGAATATATATATATATATATATATATATATATATATATATATATATATATATATACAGTCCTATGAAAAAGTTTGGGCACCCCTATTAATCTTAATCATTTTTTGTTCTAAATATTTTGGTGTTTGCAACAGCCATTTCAGTTTGATATATCTAATAACTGATGGACACAGTAATATTTCAGGATTGAAATGAGGTTTATTGTACTAACAGAAAATGTGCAATATGCATTAAACCAAAATTTGACTGGTGCAAAAGTATGGGCACCTCAACAGAAAAGTGACATTAATATTTAGTAGATCCTCCTTTTGCCTCTAGTCGCTTCCTGTAGCTTTTAATCAGTTCCTGGATCCTGGATGAAGGGATTTTGGACCATTCCTCTTTACAAAACAATTCAAGTTCAGTTAAGTTTGATGGTGGCCGACCATGGACAGCCCGCTTCAGATCATCCCACAGATGTTCAATGATATTCAGGTCTGGGGACTGGGATGGCCATTCCAGAACATTGTAATTGTTCCTCTGCATGAATTCCTGAGTCGATTTGGAGCGGTGTTTTGGATCATTGTCTTGCTGAAATATCCATCCCCGGGGTAACTTCAACTTCGTCACTGATTCTTGAACATTATTCTGAAGAATCTGCTGATACTGAGTGGAATCCATGCGACCCTCAACTTTAACAAGATTCCCGGTGCCGGCATTGGCCACACAGCCCCAAAGCATGATGGAACCTCCACCAAATTTTACAGTGGGTAGCATGTGTTTTTCTTGTAATGCTGTTTTTTTTTGGACGCCATGCATAATGCCTTTTTGTATGACCAAACAACTCAATCTTTGTTTCATCAGTCCACAGGAACTTCTTCCAAAATGAAGCTGGCTTGTCCAAATGTGCTTCTGCATACCTCAGGCGACTCTGTTTGTGGCGTGCTTGCAGAAACGGCTTCTTTCTCATCACTCTCCCATACAGCTTCTCCTTGTGCAAAGTGCGCTGTATTTTTGACCGATGCACAGTGACACCATCTGCAGCAAGATGATGCTGCAGCTCTTTGGAGGTGGTCTGTGGATTGTCCTTGACTGTTCTCACCATTCTTCTTCTCTGCCTTTCTGATATTTTTCTTGGCCTGCCACTTCTGGGCTTAACAAGAACTGTCCCTGTGGTCTTCCATTTCCTTACTATGTTCCTCACAGTGGAAACTGACAAGTTAAATCTCTGAGACAACTTTTTGTATCCTTCCCCTGAACAACTATGTTGGACAATCTTTGTTTTCAGATCATTTGAGAGTTGTTTTGAGTAGCCCATGATGCCACTCTTCCGAGGAGATTCAAATAGGAGAACAACTTGCAATTGGCCACCTTAAATACCTTTTCTTATGATTGGATACATCTGGCTATGAAGTTCAAAGCTCACTGAGGTTACAAAACCAATTTTGTGCTTCAGTAAGTCAGTAAAAAGTAGTTAGGAGTATTCAAATCAATAAAATGATAAGGGTGCCCATACTTTTGCACCAGTCAAATTTTGGTTTAATGCATATTGCACATTTTCTGTTAGTACAATAAACCTCATTTCAATCCTGAAATATTACTGTGTCCATCAGTTATTAGATATATCAAACTGAAATGGCTGTTGCAAACACCAAAATATTTAGAACAAAAAATGATTAAGATTAATAGGGGTGCCCAAACTTTTTCATAGGACTGTATATATAGATTTTTTTGTCTCAGTCATTTTGCTTTCCCATTAACCCTGGATGAAAAGGTAGTTCTGGTAATGCCATCCATGCTGCTGATGCTACTCATCAAACATAACTTTGCCATTAGTGTTCATGACTAGAAATGAGCGTCAGTGCTATTGTCACCATAATCATCAAATCAAGCATCAGAAATATCATTTATTTTTTTCCCCCCAACTACTGAGTAAAATATCACAAAAATAATAAATGTAATATTACTCACCTTATCGCTATACTTCTTGTGCCACCGGTTTCTGGTCCCCTGGTGCTCTAGGTTTCCTGGCCTATGTGACTACTGCGGCAAATCACTTATAGCATATGACCAGGGTTTGGATGCAACAGTTGTCCATGTCAGGACATCATTACAACAGACATGGATCCATAAACCACTAGCGAACCAAGAACTTATTGCATGGAGACAGCAGGCAATTCTTATGGTAGCCCATTGGAAACAGTCAGCGGTTTGTTTTCATTGTGTTGTTAGCTTTGTGACTTAAAGGGGTTGTCCCGTTGAGGACACTTATCCCCTATCCATGGGATGGAGGATAAGTGTCCGATCGCTGGGAGCTCAATCATTGGGTTCCCTAGTGATCAGGAACATGGAGGACCGAAAGTCTCCCTAAGGCCTCCATGTGAATGGAACGCCAATGCCCTTGCATGATCAGTGCTCCGTTCACTTCTATGGGGCTGATGGGACTGTAATCTTTATCAGCGCCCACAACCCATAGAAGTGAATGGAGCACCAGTCATGTAAGCGTACTGGCACTCCATTCAGAAGGAGGCTTTAAGGGGGACTTTTGCTCCCCCATCCTATTGATTATTGGGTGACCCTGAGCAATTGGACACTTATGCCCTGTGCTGTGGATAGGAGATAAGGGTCTCTATTGGATCAACCTCTTAAATGAGGCAGCGAATAAATTAGTGGTAGAGATGAGTTCGGGAAACCTCCATTCTTCAATAGTTGTGGTTATGACATCTATGGTATATCCTGTGAATATGTTACTGTTTTCTGTCTGAAAACCTCGCTAATATAGCTACCACTAGACATCTCCTTCCTTTCTAAATTGCTGTTCACTCTGTTACTAGGGAAAGTCAATCTATAGAAACCAAAAGGCTCAAGACCGAACTCAGAAAGTGGAGGGGGAGGGTCGGATTCGTGTTCATAGCCTTTGCATGTATACATGCAGTTTCCCCTGCCTGTACACTGTGCAGAGATGAGTCTGCAGCTTTTCACCGCTCACAGTGAGTCTACCTACTTCTGACTAGCTGCTTGTGTTATTGCGTATGGGATACGAATAGACAGGAAGCAACTTTCCTTATTGTGCTCAAATTTTTGGAGTTCAGCGTCTGTGAATTTCCTATATTACGTTCACTTAGATTCTTCTACGCTATTTGTTTTTTATTTGATAGTTACTATTGGCACAAATACATGTAAAGGAACCAGTAGTAGTTATAATGGATGGCGTCGATAGAGCTCTCTATTCTAAATGTCGCCCGCCTCTGGGCAAAATGTGCTGTGCCATAATGGGGCTATTAGAAGAATACAAACTGATAGGACGCCGAGTATGAAGGCTTATACAGCCAGAGGACAGATTGCAACCTATAGTTCGCCCTATGATGAAAACTCAGATACCCTTTAAGGCTTTGAATTATTAAAGTAAATGATTAACCAATCTGACCAGGTCTACTGAAGATATATATGAATATATCAAATGTGGCGTGCTGAAGATGTCAGCAGAGCAATGCGCTACCCACCATTTCATTACTCAAACAAGACCCGGATGAGTGAATGTTAGTGTGACACCTGCATGTACAAAGCTGCCTCCAGCCATGGCTTCTCCTTTTACAGCTATACAGATCTGGCTGCTCTTCAAAGACATTTCATACAATATTACACGTCTCTGCCTATAGAGCATGCTTACCTGAATTCACCCATTAAATCAAAGGATTAGCGCATGCATAATTCATCCAGAGAGACTGCATTGTACCCACACAAAAGCTGCACCTTTAAGTCATGCCTTTCATGTGTTAATGTGTTTTATGTTATGTTTCTCTACAACTACTGCCCAGTTTGCAGCTGTAGTGGCTGCAAATATGTCTGAACATATCTTTAAAGCGAGTCCTCTACCTCCCCCCAATTGTCACCATTGTGTTAAAGAGTACATTACAGTGAAAAAAGAAAAAAAAATCTGTTATGTACGTTGCTTTTGTAGATTTGCAGAAAAACAGCTTATGCAAATGAGACAATTGGTGCATTGGAGGCGGGCCGACAGCTACTTAGAGCATAGTTCTTGCCACACAAGCCCCTACCATTATATGACTGCACCACCCTGTGTAGGTGACGGGATCCTGGTACTGATCCTACCACTGCTATGAAAGCACCCATCCTAAATGAGCAGCAAAAACAATGATCCCAGAGATGAAGCCCCCCCCTCCCCCCCATCAGTGCCCTAACTCCCTTATCTGCAAAAGGTAAAGTTGTTTTTCTCTAAATATTATTTGTAATATTTAGAGAATACTGTAATATTATTATTGTATTACCTATGCCACTGTAAAACACTGAATTTTCCCATGGTGGGAGTATAAGGGCTCGCTCACACTGGGGGGGGGGGGGGGGAGCCGCGTCACTCTCGGGTCAAAACCCGCCTGCCACGACCGTCGTGGTCGCGGCTACCCCCTCCGGAGTCGGCTCAAATGAACGGGCCGACATCGGTGGTTGCTGCCGCCAGGCGGAGGCCGCGGCTCAGCGAGCTGCAGAATCCGCCTGAAAAAAGGGCAGCTCGCTTCTTTTTTCATGTCCGCCGCTAGCGGAAAAAAGAATGCTAGTGGTCTCCATAGACCACCATTGTATGGAGGCGGATTTTGAGGTGAAATCCGCTGTCAAAATCCGCCTCCTTGCCCCCGTGTGAACTAGCCCTAAGGGTATGTTCACACAGAGTTTTTTGCAGGCGGATTTTGAAGCGGAATCCGCCTCAAAATCCGCCTGCAAAACCGCCTCCCATTCATTTCAATGGAAGTCTCCAGTCTTTTATTATTATCTGCAGATGGTCTACATGTCACTAATATACTGTCTGTAGCTGACATGTTTCTGTAAGTCAGTCTCGCATATATAGCCAGGCCCATGCTCCTGGTGTGCATCTCCTGTTCGTATGATGCCCAATACACTGAACAAAAGTATAGCAACTCTTTCCCGCTAGCGATTTATTTTTTATCTTGCAGGAAAAAGAAGCAAGGGTCAGTTCACAAGGGGGAAGCCTTTTCCGCCATGTGGCTTTTTTGCATGGCTAGCCGTGGCAGGATGCCAATGCAGTGCATCGGCATTTCTCTCCTGATTGGACCTGAATGAATGGGCCTAAGCAGGAGTTTGTCTCAAGCCACTGACTCAGCCGCGGAATCCGCGTGAAGAAAGAGCATGTTGCTGAAAAAAAAATATATCGCTAAACGAAAAGGAAAATCGCTAAAGGAAAAAACTGCAAGTGACTCCCATTGAAATGGGAGGCAGTTTTGCAGCGGATTTTGCCTCAAAATCCACCTGCAAAAAACTCTGTGTGAACATACCCCATCTTCATGCGGATTCCGCGGCTAAGTCAGCCGCAGCGTCCGCGGCTTGAGACATCCTCCCGCTTAGGCCCATTCATTCGGGCCTAATCAGAAGCAGGATACCACGACAGGATGCCGGGTGAACTTACCCTTAAAAGATTATCTTATGATTATAACAGTCAATTGTGTTGTGTCTCAGTGTGAGAAAAGTAATAACTTAACATGTCTGAGATGTTCTGGCATGTCTCCCTTATATGTTTCAATTTCTCCCATTTAGCATCATGGAGATTGACTGCCTATATATAGAGCCACCTTTCTCCTTTAAAAAAGCAACACAGACCATTTTTACTCTGTATTAGTGGGGAGACCATAAAGCTAGGGCTCCAGAGAGACACAGAGGACCCGGGATTCAGAGTGCAGTCATGACATTAGGTGGCAGTGACTGTATATTACAATAGATGACTATGATATGGTTAGTGCATTGCCGTGTTAGTGCATGCATTGGTTGATTAGTAATATTAAAAAATATCAAAAGAAGCAGAACAGGGACATACTGAACTCTCAGCAGATGCTCTGTCTGCATTTTTACGAGTCCCAAACAATTTCTTCCAAGGCTTCTGAACAGATAACAGTGGCTCCTTTTAGAAAAAAAATTTGAAAATATTAATTTTATATGAAAAAAACTTAATTTCCCAGAAAATGCCAAAACGTATGCATTGCTCTAACAGAATCTCAGTTAATTTATACCGACTACAGGGACTCTTAAGCTGTATGTCTTCCAAGTGTAGTTTACCCATAAAATGAAATTATTTCTTTGGCATGTAATACGATAGACGCTCCATACCTTGTTCAGAGTTTCCTTGGTGAGTCTCATGGTTTCACGCTGTTGATAAAGTTCCTCTTCTAATGTCTGATGAATCTGTTTCAATTCATCCTGAAACCAGTGAACCGATATGAACACGTGATATAGATCTAATACAATTGGCCCACAGACACCATTAGCAGGAGTTTATTGCATATTGTTTATTAGTTTACACTGCATTATCTGCTGCTCAGCATGTGAAACATGATAAATGTTCCTAGTCCAAGTCCATGCAAGCAGTGTAAAACTGGACTTTCAGGCATCCCAAAACAGAAATTCCTGTAGCACTTGGCAGTAAATTCTACTGATTTAGTAAATTTTTCTCTACATTTGGTCATATTTTGAACTTACAGGATTCACAGATTTAATCTTTAATGTGCCAATACACAAAAAAGCTAGATTGGCCAAACTTGCTGATTTCAGAGTAGCCAAGCAACTATCCTACATTTATAGGGGCCGCCTACCCGTAAAATGACGGAGAAAAAGGATTGGGTATGTTGACTTTCACCATTCCTGATCCCTGTTTTTATGCTAGAGTGCATGTGTATGAGGAGCTGACAGCTAGTGATGGTTTATGGTCAGCTTTATAATAGTTTGGTAGTTCTGCCAGTAAGTATCTGAGAGTACCTGTCGTTTTTGATCGCTGGAGTTCTCAGAGCAAGAGTCCATCTTTTGTTCCAGAAGCTCAAGTTTTTCTAGCAGTGTGGCCCTCTCCACCAGCAGGTAGGCAATCTGCTCACTGGGACTGCTGTGGGCAATCTCATTTAGGCCTTCCTGGTCCAGCATCTCTTCAACTTCCTTCAACTGGGAGTCTAAAATGAGAAAACCACTCTGACAATCTTCACAATGCAGAACAAGGTAAATTATTGCAGAGAGATTAAGGCCTGTAGCTATCCCCGCGGCAGCTTCTCACTGTAGTGTATGGGTGTCTAGTGCTGCAATATTATAAGCTCCACAGCCAAATAGCTCGGTCCGGTCTTACCTTGTTGAATCTGCAGCTTCTCTAGTTCAATCCTGAGCTGTATATTTTCCTTTTCAAAATCTGTAGTGAGCGCCTCTCTCTCCTCGGTGAGGCTCCTGATGTGAGCCACATAGTTCTCCACCTGGTGCAAATACACAATTTAAAGGGATTGTTCTCTGGTCTCATTCTGCAACAGTGACATCTATGGCAAAAGGATATCCATGGTAACAATGGGTCCATGCAGTGGATGCACTACATTTTTCCCAAAAAAGTAAAAATACTCCACATCTTTTAGAAGTATTTTTTTGTTAAGGAGGGATATGACATTTGCAGTAATGCAAATAATATGTAGACTTACATAATGTAGAGACGATGCTATTTATTCAGGAAACAATTTTTAAAACGACTTTCCAGAATAACAGTGCTATACCCCATCCCCTCCCCCAATCCCCTCAGTAAACCATCTCTTCGGCTAAGGCTCCACGTTCCGGAAACGCAGTTTTATTTGTTGCAGATTTTTTTGCGTTTTTTTTTAGCCAAAGCCAAGCATGGCTACAAGAGGATTGGGATATATATATATATATATATATATATGTATATATTCGACTTCTCCCTTCTGCTCAATCCGCTCCTGGCTGTGGCTCAAAAAAACCACAGCAAAATCTGCAAAAAACAAACAAACCTGCGTTTCCGCAACGTGGGGCCTTAGCCTTAGGGTATATTCATGTATTGCAGAAAATCGCCATTTTCATGGCACCTGCCACAATTCTATGTCAAAATCATATTTGTTTATGTACCGTGTTAGCCAGCGGGTAGGAAATATAAAAACAAAGAACTTGAGAATCTTCAGTAGTTGATACCTTTTTTAATGGCTAATAATAATGATGATATTGGCGAAGTATTTTATATGTATGGATTTTTGTGGCAGGAACAGTAAAAAATGCGACTTCACAGCATATGCTGAATATACTTGCCCCTAAGGCTATGTTCACACTGCATTTTTTGTTTAAATTACTCATCAGAAAAATCTGATGAGTGGAATTTGTGACATTTTTTGCTAATTAGCTTCATTCAGTGGGGCTTAATCATAGTGTAGCCACATGGTGCAGATTTAGTGGTGATTTTGCCAACAAAACCGCCGCAAAATAAGGGAAGACTATTAGAGATGAGTGAGTACTGTTCGGATCAGCCAATCTGAACAGCACGCTTGCATAGAAATGAATGGACGTAGCCGGCACGCGGGGGGTTAAGCAGCCGGCCGCCGTCAAAGCGGAATTACCAGCTGCTTCCATTCATTTCTATGGAGCCTGCTGTTCGGATCGGCCGATCCGAACAGTACTCACTCATCTCTAAAGACTATTCTTTTTTCCAACGCAATGAAAAGAGAAGCGATGGTCACTGCCTACTATTTAACACAAAGGGAAGCAGATTAATCCCAGGACTCCACGTTGCAAAAACACTGCGTTTTACATTACCTATAAAGTGGATGGGATTCTGGCTAATCCCATCCACACAGTGCAGAAAAATCTGCAGTAGAAATGCTGCGATTTAAAACAGGCTTGTGTTTTGGTAAATCACAGTATGCCAATTATACCTAGAGAAACGCTGGCGTTTTACGTATAGGTGTAATAGAGGCAGAAAGTCCACAGAGGAAAATTCTGCACACTTTCTCTGAAAAACGATTCAGGAAAAAACTGTGATATGTTTCCAACGCGGTCTTTTCCGCAGTGCTTTTGGTAGTAATTAACTGCGTGAGGCCTTGGTGTTTTTTGGGGCAGATTTTGATATTGAAAATGCCTTTAAGGCCAGTGCGCCATGTTGTGAACAAGCTGTGTTTTGGCTGCGGCGACAGAATTGCTGTGTTTGACATTACCTGCAAAGGGGATGGGATTCTGGCTAATCCCATTCATACACTGCAGAAAGAAGCTGGTATTTTCCATATAGTTATAAAAGAGGCAGAAAGTCCGCAGAGGAAAACTATGCAGATTTTCTGTGAAAAACACTGTGGAAAAAAACATGATGCATTTCCACCGCACTCTTTTTTGCATTTTTTATTTTTTTGGTTGTGGATCGCTACTTGAGGCCTTAGCCTTAAATGTTCTTCTAAACTGGCAGTGTGAACATATCAACGGGTATATTTAAAAGTTAAAAAATCCCCTGGGTGACACTGGCTGAGGTTACCAAGTCTCTGAGTGGCGCTGTCTGGATAAATGCACAGCATCCAGATCTTGTCAAATGTTACAGTCCAGAGTCAGGTATAATATATAACACTGTGACGCAGACAGCCCAATATGGTGTATCCGAGCCTATACTTTATCATTTGGTTTGGTGACGTATCCAGCTGTCACCAAACAAGAGGAAGATGAGACTCCATGGACTGTTATACCCAAAACCATCCCCTCTCCCCTTTACTAGCTTTGGCAATGCCAAATATCTATTCTGAGGTGCCAATAAAGCTTGTTGATTTGCTTTGTCTACACCTGCCTGCTGTGCATTCACTCCCCCCAGTGTCTTATAAACCCCAGCCAGGCACTCAGACACCTCACACCAGGTGGTAAAGATTGTGTCAGGCTGTTTAAAGTAACCGTGCACTTTTTTAATCTTTTTGTCCGCCCTTTTCTACGTCAGTAGCTCAGTGTGGCAGTGTAAGGGTTACACTTACTACTTGTGTATTTCCATAGCTATAGTGACCCCTGCTGCCTCATGTGACCTCCCTCTGACCTACTGCAGGTCATTGTGTTATTCACTGATGCGAAAGTTAGACTTTCAATGTATTCCTATGAGAGCCTAGTTCTGAGTGCCATAGGGATACATTGAATAACATAGAGATAAGCGTTCTACCACCGATACATCTCCCTCAGCCTCTCTCCGGCCATAACTTATCAGCTCCGGCTGCAGCCTCCATACTAGTAACAGCTCCCTACTCTCTGCTCACCATTGGCTGCGAACAAGGAGCTTTGCTATTTGGTGTGCCAGGCACCAGTAGTATTACTGAGCAGCCATTGCCCTGCACAGCTTTCTGTTATAGATAGGAAAAGTCACATATCTATTAATATGCATGAGACTGCTTTCATACTGTAAATTGCCTATATAAGGGTCTATGACACTTGCACAAGAATTATTGCACACTCTGGCTTCATGGTTTGCCCAGGGCAAGGGTTTTATGATAGAAGTAACTGGTTTGCCCCTACAACCGCTTTCCATGATCTTTGGAACAATTTCTCACCCCGTGTTTGATAACAATGTTCTATATTCCATGCAAATAGCCCATAAGGTCTGAGCCTCCTCTCTATAGCAAATGCATGGCTTGCCACTATGGTATATACAACATCATAGGAAGTGTATCATACTAGGGAGAGTCACCTTTCTCACAGTGAGATATTTGCCACCTGCTACTGGTATATAGTTAGTATGTGAAAGACCTCTGTTGGTATCTCCTGGTATATGGTTGCTATGGGTAACACCACTGTTGGTGTCACCTGGTATATAGTTGCTATGGGTAACACCACTGTTGGTATCTCCTGGTATATGGCTGCTATGGTAGCACCACTGTTGGCCTCTGCTGCAGCTTGTATACAGGCATATTTCCCCATATCATCCCATTACTGGTCAGCGCTCTGTATACTATCTCTGTATACAATCTCTGTATACGATCTCTGTATACGATCTCTGTATACTATCTCTGTATACTATCTCTGTATACTATCTCTGTATACTATCTCTGTATACTATCTCTGTATACTATCGGTAACCTCTCACCTCCTTCATCTCCTCGGCCTGTTGTAGCTTCAGCTCTTCCAAGCTGTTAGTGGACGCCTGTAACTTACTCTCCGCTATCTGATACAGATCCCACAGGAAACACAAGTACTCCTCTGTAGAAGTGCCAGGATTAAATCCCTTCTCCTTTAATTTATCAACTATGTCCTCCGATTGAGCATGGACCTGAAAGGAGGGAGCAAGAAATCCTTATAACAATATATACAGTGATATCTTGTCCAGTTATACAGGGAAATAAGAAAAGGTTTTTAACCTGATAAACCCCCTAAATAGCATTAGCCGGTGTCTCCTGCCATCACACTGACTGCCACTGTGGTTCTCTTTACAGAACATTTCACTTTACATTGTCAGACATAGAGCGCCCCCCTCTACAATGTCTCTATAGAGAATCAGTCATAGAGAGCTCTGCTTCACATAAAGTGACCCACTATATAGAGTCAGCCATAGAGAGAGCTCTGCTTTACATAAAGTAACCCACTATACAGAGTCAGCCATACAGTAGAGTCTCATTTTGCAGAGTCAAACCTAAAGTGTCGTAGTCTCAACCATAAAGTGCTTTCCTTTAAAAGTCACCCATAGGGTCTCACTTGAGAGCCATATAGTGTCCCCTTTAGGCTAAAGCCTCACATTGTGAAAACAGCATTTTAGCTGCTGCAGAAACGCTATGGAATAAGTGAATGAGATCCTGGCTAATCCCATACACATACTGCAGAAAAAAAAAAAAAAATGAGGCCCCCACATTACAGAAAAAAAAGCTGCAAAAAGCTACGTTTTCAAAAACACCCCAGTTTCTGAAAAATCGAAGCATGTCAATTATACCTGGCGTTTTTCCTATCAGCTTAAGGGCTAGTTCACACGTGAGTATAAGGGGAGGTTTTTGACAGCGGATTTCGCGTCCAAAACCTCCCCTTATAATGGTGGTCTATGGAGACCGCCGGGCTTCTGTTCTCCGCTAGCGGCGAGCTGCTGCTAGCGGAGAAAAGAAAGGACATGTCCTTTCTTCAGGCGGAAGCCGCGCAGGCTCAGCCGCGCGGCTTCCGCCCCCGGCAGCTCCTTCCTATGTCGGCTCATTCATTTGAGCCGACAGCAGAGGGTTAAGCCGCGACAGCGATGGTCGCGGCGGGCGGGTTTTGACAAGAGAGAGACGCGTCTCGCCGCGTCTCTCTCTGTGTCAAAACCCGCGCGGGCAGTTCACGTGTGAACTAGCCCTAATAATGAAATAAAATCCGCACAGAAAACTCAGTAAAATGCAGATTTTTCTGCTGCGTGTTTTTAGCTGTTTCGCTGTGTTCTGCCTCAGAATCTAGTCCAAGAAATGCCTCCCGTGGCCAGCCATGACTGTTGCGGTATTCTGCTCCGGATTAGGCCCAAATAAATGTGCCTAGTCAGGAGGGTGCGGATGCCTGTGGCTGATTCAGCCGCAGAATCTGGGCAACAAAGGGCAGGTCGCTTCTTTGTTCGGGAAGAAACCGCTTGCGGAAAAAGGAGGTGAGCAGCTCCCATTGAAATCAATGGGAGGCGTTTTCTTGGACCAGATTCTGAGGCGGATTCTGCGTCAAAATCCAGTCCAAAAAACACCGTGTGAACCCAGCCTTACAGAGCCAAGCATAGTGATCACTGCTTCACAGAGCCATCATAGTACCCACTTTACAGGGTCAACCATGCAGTGCCCCCCTGTACAGAACTCCAAAATAACCATTAAGCAATATGCTCCAGCACTACGATCTGCTTCGCAAAATGAACTTAGCTATTCTCTTCCTCCACAAACCAATATGCTTATTATTAGTCAATCCTTTTAAAAACATGGCTTTACTCGGATATTGGGATGCAGTAGTGGCGCCCCCTTGCTGTGCCATCGCTACCCTGCAGAAAATATACATGTACACTGAACCGTAAACATGATGGGAGTAATAGTTAGGAAAGTAACCAGCACCATCAATGTGAACATCAATACTGACACTACTGTGTTAGTTTACTTTGCATCTAGCACAGTAGGGGGCGACATGCAAATGAGAGGAAGGAAATTGTTTCAGTCAATCTTTGTGGAGGAGTCTGTAATTGGTTTCATGCAGAAGAACATGGTCAGCATGTGAGAACGGAGGAGGCAGGAATACTGGAGATAGTAGTCTAACCAAATAGGGGTAGTGGTCACAAGGTCAGTATGGGTCGTACTTACACTGAGAACAACACAGGATCCACCGGATAAAGTAAAAACTATAAGGTATTGAGTATGGCTGCCTGTAATAGGTAAAGCCAGCTATACAATACAGCAATTCCTCCATAAACAGGCACACTTAGATTGGCCAGATCTTTCCAGAGATAGGATATAACACAATCCCGGGCACAAAATATATGAATTCTTCACAGAGATATAAGCCATAAGGACGTTGTGAGATCTGGATGTAGAAGTGCAAATTTCCATTCACTGACAGCAAACTGAGATTTTGATGATCTTGGGAAATGATGAATGAAATAAAATATATTGGAAAATGGCAGAACTTTTATTGCAGAAAGCAATGCTATATCCTGCACGTTTAACCTTCGGGCTGTCATATCTGGTAATACAAACTGCTGGCGTGCTGAGAATAGCCCTGTTTATTCATCTTCTGCTGAATTTCCATTACACTGGAACCTAGTGAAGGAAGCGGGCTTCATTCCCAATTTAGGAAATAACATTTACAGGCTGCACAAGTTATACAACAGTCTCTGAAAGCAAAAACTAAAGGATAGAACCACACACCCCAAATAAGAGGGGTCTATACAGATTCCATATTAACAATGTTCCTATACATTAGTGGTCTCTTATTACTGTCAAACTACAAATCCCGGCATACCCTCCTGGTGGCTGTTGGTGCTATCTCAGATTTATAGCTTTGCTGGAGGGCCACACATTGGAGATCATTGCTATACGTAACGTAGAGTCACATATTATTGACTAGGTGACTACCGTATATACTCGAGTATAAGCCGACCCGAATATAAGCCGAGGCCCCTAATTTTACCACAAAAAACTGGGAAAACTTATTGACTCGAGTATAAGCCTGGAAGGGGGGGGGGGATGCAGCGGCTACTGGAAAATTTAAAAAATTAAAATGGTCGGAGCTTTTGGGTGCAGTAGTTGCTGGGGAAGGGGAGGGGGTGTTTTGGTTGTCTGTCTGAACTGGGTTTTTCTTCCCCCACTTGATATTCAGCCTGGCTCAATATAGGGTATCTGCAGTACTCCTATTAACCCCTTCCCGACGGAACAGGAGTACTGCAGATCCCCTATATTCAGTAGACCGGGCAGGTCAGACACAGGGATACCTAATGTGTATGTGTTTCACAGTCATTTTCTACTTTTATATGTATCCTAGGGAAAGGAGGGATTTAGAACTTTTATTTATTTTATTATATTTTTTTAAAGTTACTTTTTTTTCACTATTTTTTTTCCACTAATTTCTATAAATTCTATGCATTACTATTGCACCCCCCCCCCCCCCCCCAAAGAAAAAAAATACAATATTTTTATTTTCTGCTTGACTCCAGTATAAGCCGAGGGGGGCTTTTTCAGCACAAAAACTGTCAGACTACTGGGATCATCCCTGATCACAATATGGGGATCCTGGGTCCCCCTGTGTAACTGGAGCAGTGATTAACAGAGCTTGTACATTGCCACTCCATTCAACTCTATGGGACTGTACATTGCCTGGACAACTCCTTTGAGGTTCGGAATTTTCTGTGAGTAAGGCTAGGTTCACACCTGCACCTGATCTCTGCTTGGGGATTTTGTTCCGTATTTTGCTTTAAAAATGTGCAGAGAAAAGCACTGCAAGCAGAACTTTTCTCTCAACACTTTTCCGCAGCTTTTTTTACATGGGTTAGGTTTTTGTTCTTGGGGTCCCCAAGCGGATGTTTGTGGATAACAGAAGGCTAAATAGATTGTAGAAAATGTCAGCCCATAAGAAGTATTAGGTCTCGCTGTGTTTTTAACCTAAAAAAAGAATGTTTCCATTTACTGACAAGAGGCGGAAACCTTAAAAATGGTAAAAATGAAATCATGACATATATTAGAAAGTTGCATAATGTTCTTAGATACAGCTAATAGACATTCTATAGCTATAACTAGAAAAGCACTGCAACGCCAGAGAGTATTACAAAAACAGCTGCCGAAACCCGGGATCGAACCAGGGACCTTTAGATCTTCAGTCTAACGCTCTCCCAACTGAGCTATTTCGGCTGGGTGAGGGCAGTGTCAAAGGTTATTGTACACAACAATGGCATGCTACTACTGCACAACAGTCTATTGTTAGTGCACAGTACCTGAAACCTGAACTTTGCACAACTTCATTTGCACTGAAACTTTTACTATTACTAGAAATCACCATCTGTTGTGATAGATCTCACAAATGTTACAATCTGCAAGCAATCGACATGTTGTAAATCCACTCAACTGCACACAAGGCGCCTATCAGTGTACAATGTGGCATCACACAATAAAAGTCATGGTCTAGGGTCCTTGTATAATGCAACGAAACTGAGACTGGAAAGGTCACATGAAACGGAAACATCTTGGCCATTATAAAATCTATACACTAATAAAAACACTGAATACATAGAAATTTAAAACATACTAATATATATTTATGAAAAATATCACTAAAAACTATGCGTAATAGGATTATATATCTTGGTGTGCATATTACAATGGGATGGCGAAGTATTTAGCAGCATGTAGGTCAATATTGCTATTTACGACATTATTTGTGAGAATATGGATGCCTAGGCTAGGTTCACACTTGCGCTGTCGTTCGTATCCACCATGGGACCCTTACGATGGAGAGCCTACCCGCGGATCCCATAGACCAGACCTGGGCAATGTGCGGCCCGGAGGCCACATCCGGGCCTCCTCTGACTGCTTCTATCTGGCCCGCATAGCTAGTGGAAGTTTTTTCAAGGACCTGTGATGAAGTCATCACAGCCTATCACCAGGATAGGCCATGACTCGTTAGTGGGCGGAGCCACACGGGACTGTGTGCTTGATGCAAGCTGCCGGCAATGGAGGCTGCTGGATGATAAAGAGAGAAGAGACAGCATGTGTGAGAAAGAGGGGGGGGACTAAGGGCAGATGTAGGGGGGCAGTTAAACTGAATGCACATGGAGAGGGGACATTAAAATAGGGGGCAGATGGAGGGTGACATTAAACTGGGGCAGCTGGAGGAGGATATTAAACCATGGGGGGTAGCTGGAGGGGGACATGTCTGCCTCTAGTTGTCCCCAGTTTAAATGTCCCCCTCCAGCTGCCCCAATTTAATGTCCCCTCTAGTTTCTGCTAATTTATACTGGGGCATCAGGAGAGGGACTTAATACTGTGGGACATTTGGAGGGAAACGTTATAATGTGTGTGTGTGGGGGGTATAATGTTAGGGTGACTGTAGGAGGATTTTACTTTGTGGGGCACATGGAAAAATGATTGAGAATGGGTGGAGTCAGTGGAGAAGTGGGTGGAGCTAAATTTGCCACGACGCATATAGCCCTCTAGAACCGTTCTCAATTTCTCAAAATTAATTGCCCACCCCTGCCATAGACTATAATGGGGTCAGCAGGGTGTCCACCAGGTTTCCACTGGTTTTATACTAAAATCAGCAGAGAGAAGAGCCCTATGTGCAGAACTTTTCAATCCGTTGATTTTTGGTGGAATCTGTGACGGAGTCTCTTAGGGTATGTTCACATGGCGGAAAATGGATTTCGGGTGTGAACATGCCGCGTGGCTAGCTTGTGACAGAATGCCGATGCACTGCAGTACTGCACTACTTCCAGCCTGAATTTCCTAGTGAAAGCAATGTACCGATTTCAGCTCTCAATAGAGAAATAGAGGAAGGAGCAGAGGAACGCAGGATTTCACATAAAGGAAACAATTTATGAACCAAGTATATGATATAATATATGAATGAAATGAAATGCTGCTAGAAAATCTAAAGTTGTTGGAAAGCTTAGTTATGCTTTTATATGGTCTCTAAGTATATTTTGTCTTGTTTTAACACTGTTTGGGCTCATTGGTGCAGGACTGACTGAATTGTTCTGCTATCCAAAGTCATTCATTTCCAGCTTCTCAAAAGCAAGAGTGGCCAGCGACATAGAAATCGTAAGAAACCTGACATCCAATTATTTTCAGAGGGGACATCCTCTACGTCTGGAGGAGAGAAAGTTTCACCAGCAATATAGAAGGGGATTCTTTACTGTAAGAATAGCGAGGCTATGGCGCTCTCTGCCCCATGAAGTGGTGATGGTGGATTCATTGTACAAGTTCAAGGAGGGCCTGGATTTCTTTCTCAAACAGAAAAATATTACAGGTTGTAGATTTTGTTAAGGAAAAGCTGATCAGGGTTTTATACAGATTGTCAGATTGGAGTTGGGAACAAATTTGTTTCCCCTGACATGGAGACATTGGCATAAGGCTCATGGGGTTTTTAGCCTTCCAATGGATCAACACTACAGGGTTATAGGCAGGATCTGATGGACCTGTGTCTTCATCCAACCTCATCTACTATGTAACTAAGGTATAAGGTGGCTCCTACCATTATATCTAAGTTGCTAGGAGCCCCTACCTCCCACTGTCATACTGTCTCACTGTCTTACAATGCAGAACAGTATGTCACTGAGAGGCAAGAACCCCTTACAGAACAGATAACTGTATTGCTAGAAGTCCCTCTCCCACCTTACTGCTGGGAAATCCAGTGCAAGCATGGGCTGAGTTTCATGGGTGAAACTCGGTCATGTGAATCTAGGCTTAAACAGCAGAACCCTTACCAAACAGTGTTGTGAAGTTGCCAAACTACACCACTGACTCCGACTCCTCTATTTTTCCACAGATTGACTCGGACTCTTTCATACATGGCTGACAGCCATGTTGAGTCAGAAGCAGTAAAGATTCTCTAGCTCATTAAAAAGCCAGTGATTGATTCATATGAATGGAAATATGGGACAAACTATACATCTAACTAATTATACATTCTAAATAATAATTAGATCATATAATTTAAATGAATTCATAATTTTAGTTTGAATATGGAGTTGGTAACTTTTTACTGACTCTGACTCCCCAGTCCTGTTTTAGAAAATAAAGGCAGCACTTTTTTAACTCTAGTACAAACCCTCCGCAGGATTTTTTAACCAGAAACATTCCCAAAGGAAGCAGTCATTTATAAAGGAAAACTTCTGTACACACAGTAGACACAACATTTGGAAAGGCTGAGGTCATCTGTGACTGATATACAATGATATCATATCTTTGAACAGGAAGGAGTGATGTCATCGTCTGGTGATGACACTAAAGAGCAGGACCAAATCAGCAATATAAAGACTCTATAGCAAAGAACACTATAAGCAAAAGTGATACACTGTGTTATGTCTAGTACAGGCCTGGAAGAATATTCAGTATATCATGCTCCGACCCCTCCGGACTGGCACTAGACATAACACAGTGTATCAATTCGTTTTTTTATTTTTTGAAGTTTTCTTCTCTGTAGCTTATTCTCCTTATTGCCTCTAAAAGGGTAAACGATACAGATTTATCAATAAGTAATACTGAGAACAGAACAAGACTTGATAGACTCAATAACAAGATGAATTTTTAATGGTGACAAACAGCAGATGGGCGCTGTTACCTTATCCATTGTAGTGTTAGCTCCCGGTTGTCATGTCCTCACCACAAGGTTCAGCCATAAGAAATGTATGTGGGGAGTGAACAGGTCTCATTGTAGTCCATGTCTGGAGCAGAGAAGAAGGGAATGCAGGAAGGAGGCGGCACCACAACATGGGGTATGAGGAGAAGGTGGGCATCTAGAGGTCCCGACTACACGCTAGTGACCCACTTGATCTTCTGGACATCCAAGGTGCACCATAATGCTGCCCAGATTCACTTTAAAAAGATAAGAAATTCGGTTAGCCTACATTCACATGACCAGTTTCACAGACGTTTTGAACCCGTGGGCCGGCCATTCTAAAAGATTACAGTGTATGGCGTGATCTGTGACATCAGACAAAAATTATAGTGACCAATATAGGTCAATATTGCCCACTGGCACAGTTCTTCGGTATCCTTGGTTGATTTGTCATCTAAGTGGGCACAGTCTCAGGCTACATGTTGTCTGCGTTTACTTAAATAGCTTAGGATGCGGTATATTGCTTTCAAGATGCAGTGTTTTTTTCTAATTCATAATCCCTGCATTTTTCAAGCCATAGCTTTTTTATTTTTCCATCGATAGAGCAATACAAGGGTTTGTTTTTTGTGGGGCGAGATGCATTTTACAATTGTATTTTTTATTATTTTCAGGTAGCTAGAACTCAGTAACTTTATTCTGTAGGTTGCTACAATTACATCTTATTGGGGGCAGAGGGTCTCCTTCCCCATCTCTAATTCCAGCCATTACAGCAGGATGTCAGCTGTTGTTGTAAGTTTGCACGGCTATTGAGCCTGCACTATTACCATTATGTACTAAGAACAACCAACTTACCATGACGTACCGTTACATCATGGGGCATGCAAGGGTAAAGAATCCCTCAGGACATCACGGGCCCAAGGGATGAGTTGTCAGCGGTTCTTAGGTCATCAGCATCCCAAAGTGAAGAGTCAAAAACGCCCCTGTGGGATAGGCGGGCAGTACTATTGGGTTGGCTGGCAGTGCCCCTGTGTGGGTGGTCAGGGTGAACTTTATACTCTAGCCAAAAAGCCTCAAATGAGCAGCTGGCACCATGTACCCCATACCCAGAGACCCCATCTCACATACCTGGTGCCCACAGCACATCATGATGATCCCCTATGTAGATCCCAGTGATCCCTTACAATTAGATCCACTCCTGATCCATCTCTCATATAAATGGCAGTGCAGCTTCTCCAGACAACACAGATCAACAGGTAACGCTCAGGGTCCGGGGCAGACAAATCCCCGGAGAGTCCAGCCCCGTGTAAGTGGATTCTCCCTCCGCCTCCTCCTTCAGCTCTGCCGGGCGCAAGCAAAGGAGGGGGGGGGGGGGGTCTTGTCGTCATGGTTACAGCTTCCAGGCGACTGTGTCCGCCACAAAAATCTTCCGCCCAGACCAAAGCCCAGCAAAGACCTGTCATTTCTTACTAGGAACCAAAGTTGTTGTCTTTGTTGCCGGTGGGACGATATTTTCGGACGGACCGGATGTTGTGTGCACATGGTTGCGAAGCCTGGATAACGAGGAAGCATGGGGAGAGCTCGGAGGTGATCACTGCTGTGTTATATGTGATGTGGGGGGATATGTGTTGGCATTTGGTGGGAGCCATGTTTTTCCTTATTCTATACATCTCCTTTAAATGGAGCAGCATGTCTGTGTGTGTGTGTGGACTTATATCACCCCTACATATACAGTGGGTCCTGGATAGCCCAGTGATCGGGGGGCTGGATGCTATTAGAATCCATTGTAACACAGCGGCTACTATTCTGCTACAATCATTCATATAAATGCCAAAGCTGTATAAATGGATCCTATTTGACGGGACACAGAGACTTCCCCAAATTTTTGGAGGACATACAGAGGGACACAATCTGTGGTGCATGGGTCACAAAACATCAAATTGACTTTTATAGACCATGTCTCTTATGTATTATTTTATTTATATAGCGCCATCATATTCCACGGCGCTTTAACTGATATTGTCAACATTGTTCCATGTAGGGGTCACCATCTAAATTCCCTATTGGTATGTCTTTGGAGTGTGGGAGGAGAAACCTACACAAACACGGGGAGAATATACAAACTCCTTGCAGATATTGTCAAACCTAGGACTCCAGCGCTCACCAATGAGCCACCGTGTTAACCCCACTCAGTGACTTTGAGCCTCTATACAGTTCTTGATGTTGCGTGGTGCTGTTCCTCTGTTATTCCTCCTGAAAATGTATTTAAAAAAATAAATAAAAATTGACAACTGGGTCAGAGGGACAGAGTCCTAGCACTGACTGGATAAGTTACATGGGAATGGCACAACACAGAGGTATAAGATACTCTAGAATTACCGTATTGTTATGAGTACATTACATTTTCCCATGCTGTCTCTTCTCACCTCTTCTCACTTCCTGTATTGTGACAGCTTTAGAAAGGCAAAATAGAGGTTTTGTGTTAGTTTATTAAAATCAGACTGTATAGATCTGCTGACAGATATGGTTTGGTAATGAAGATCTGTCTGATGGACAAGAGAAACGTGACCTGAAGGGTTCCAGAGATGACCGATTCGCTTTAAAGTCCATCATCCAATAACTTTCTTCCTTTTCTTGTGCTCCTTTTTGTCTCATATTAAATAACAATAATATAACTGGAATATTTTTTGCTTCTAGGAACCTGAGGCCTAAGAAAGATCAAGCGAATAAAGATGTATACGATGAATCACTGTCCAAAGCAGATGTCCCATCATCTAAAGAGGTAATTGGCGAAAGCGTGCCATGGATTTTCTTGTAGAATTGGAACTATTGAATTTCTTTAAATGTCTTGTATCATCTGGAAACCTCCTTTCTAAATAAGATCTTGCTTATAGTCAGCCAGTCACCTCAGTTCCAGCATCTGAAACCTCTACAATTGACAGGAAGAGGGTTATTGTCAGGGAAAGCTACTTAGAGCCCTCTAAACTAGGTGATGTTGCAATTTAAAGGTCTGTTGCCATGCAGACTCCCTGAGTTCCGCCAAACTCCTGATTCCAACTCTGCCTGATCATTGAGAGAACCGTGCAGCCTCAGAGTAGCTGCATTGTCCTCTATCCTTCCCTGGACTCATCGGTGTATGGGTGAAACATGAAGCTGATTGGTGTGCAGTTTTCTACAGAGAGGGGTATAGGGAGTAGTATGTGTATGGGGAAGGGACATAGCAATCTGTGTAAAAGATGTGGACAGGGGGAAAAGTTTGTTACAGCAGGGAGCATAGTCTATGAGAGATGGAGGCATTAGAGCTGGTCAGTGTCACAGAGGGGACTATAGGAAAAACCTGTGTTAGAGGGGGATGCCTGTCCATTTCAGCTTTAGGCTCCCTACTACAGGTACAGATCTGGAGCTTGGGGAGGTGAGTAATCCTCTGGGCACAAGGTGTATGTAGTATTAACCCATTCACTGCTCTGTATCACCCGTTCCTTCTCTGCTATAGACACTACCATAAACCCATTAATCACTTTGGATAACTATGGCATATTATGTCTACTATTACATGTTCTCTACAATGTTTGTTTGTTTGTTTGTTTTTTATTAAAGTGATGACCTGACTGTTTTGTCTTCTTATAGCTATCTTCAGAATATTATAATGATGAAGTTGACAAGTACCATGAGGAGACGTTTCAGGTAAGTCCTTAAACCATTTTAATTTCATCCTACAACTCTGCATAACAATGATACTCAGAAATCTGCCGCATTGTTACTTTTTCGCCACCTCTTATATTTTGCTAGATTGTTCTAAATGTTTCCTCTGACATCTTACCACTCACTTCATCACGTTTTTGTTGCACTTCTACAGAATTTAATGAAAAATGGAGTAACATTTGCCAGCGATGAAGAACCGGTTGACAGTGAGGTATGTAAATCATTCTGTGCTTCCAGATAGTGAGATACATTTAATATGGCACCTGAGACTCAAAGATTTATAATCCTGAACACAATTTGCTGTATAATGTGGAATTTCACAAGACCAGAAATAGAAATAACCAATTATATGACTTTTTCCCATTAAGAAGTTAGACTGGGTCCTCATTGTGTGTGATCGCAGTGCTGCTACAAAGTCGCTCAGCAGCTAATGGCACTATGGGTGACATTTATAAAAATCATATTTTTGTAAATGGCAGCATGTCAATTATACCTATGGAAACGTTGGCATTTTCCATATAGATATAATAGAAGCAGAAAGTCCACTGTGCGTTTCTATTGCAGTCTTTTCTGCAGTTTTAATAAAAAGTGCCCCATATTGTTATTTTGGGAGGGGGAAGTTGTACTAAGAAGATACTTTTATCTAGTTTTCTGCGACCATACAATATGAATCCAGAGTATCTGCTAACCCCTACCTATCAGCTGGTATTGTCAGGGGTAGCTGCCACTCTGTATTCTTAACCATTATAAATTCTCTAGAGCAAATTTAGTTTTGCAAATCACCCTTTCTACATCTGAGGTTCAATTTTATTTTGTTAGGATGAGGTTATGCCCCTTGATATTGAGGAAGATGATGAAGACGAGGAAGAAGGAGATGAAGATGATGAAGAGGAGGATGATCGTATTTCCATGGGAAGTGACATAGAAGATCGTGACAGAGATGGTGAGCACGTCTTTACCATGAAACGGGTCCATCCATTTCGTGTCGCTAGTCTATTCTATCTATTACTGAACATGGAATCTGAGTTCTGGGCCCCCCGATACCAAGTTCAAAGGGCAATGCAGTCTGTAATCAGCCTGTTCTCTGCTCAGTGCTGCTACTGTGATTTACTTGTGCTATAGTCCCTCCATTTTAGAGATTGGTGGTGGTCCTGGAAATTTGCCCCAGCAGTGTATAATTTACCTTGATCAGAAAACCCCTTTAAGACATGCATGTTTTACTCTAATAAAATACCGTTCACATTCCCTCTGTGATGTGTGTTTGACATGTACATCAGGAAAGCACAGCAGCCATGTTAAACATGTCAATTGTGGGCCACATGGTGGCTCAGTGGTTAGCACTGCAGCCTTGCAGCACTGGAGCCCTGGTGTTCAAATCCCGCCAAGGGCAGAAACCATCTGCAAGGAGTTTGTATGTTCTCCCCGTGTTTGCATGGATTTCCATCCCATATTCCAAAAGACATACTGATCGGGAAAAATGTACATTGTGAGCTCTATGTGGGGCTCACAATCTACATTTTAAAAAAAAACAAAAAAACAAAACAAAAACATGTCAATTGGGTTATACTAACCAGTCCAAAAGGACATATTTGTGGTAAATGTTAGTATACTGGAGAAAAAAAGGTGTTAAATAGCATAATAGACTGGGATCTATCATACAATACAATGATATCCATAATATAGCAAGTATGTTAAGTTTATACATTTTTCTTTTTCTTCTGCAATGGCTTCCTATGGGACATGCATGCCACTGTAGGGGTCTATTACAATCCTCAGTTTAAGGCCAGTTACAGACGACTGTGCTGTCAGTGTGCTGTCCGTGTATTTCACGGAGAGCACACTGACCCATGCTTTTCGATGGGCTCGTATACACGACCGTGATTTTCACGATCCCGTTTCCGGGCTGCATCAAATAGGACTTGCCCTATTTTGTGGCCCATGCTTCCGTGGCTCCTATTCATTTATTGAAAGGAGCCGCGGAAGCACGGCCCGTGCATGTGCGGCACATGGGGGCATCCATGTGCTTTTAAATCACAGCAGGCCGGTTGCAGCACAGTTGTCTGCATACAGCCTAAGGCCGCTTGCATATGACCGTAGGCGAGGTCAGTGTGCTATCCGTTTTTTTCCTGGCTAGCACACTGACCTATTCATTTTTATGGGCTTATACACACAACCATGATTTTCACTGATCGGTGTGTGGGATGAGAGTCTGTGCCGCATTATATAGAGCAGGTCCTATTCTGTTCAGTGTTTGCGGAACGGACACCTAGGACAACACACTGATGTATTCAGGGTGTCATCAGTGTGCCGTCCGTTTTCATGATATTGCCTGTGTTTTTTTTTTGTGGAACCGCAAACTAGGATCACACACAGATGTCACACTGAAGACTTTCTGTCCGGACATTCTTCAGTGATGCTGAAGACACACCGAACACACTCTGCCCACAAAAACTAAACACTAATTACTAGTTTGCTGACCGCAAAATACACATGGTCGTCTGCAACTAGCCTCAGCGTGGGTTCACACCAGCGTTGGGTCTCTATATGGGGATTCTGTTCCCCTCTCTGTATTTTTCGCCCGATTTCGGGCGACAAATTTGTCCATATACAAACAATATCCAGCTTCCTCAAGCAGAGGGCCACTGTTGTCTTGAGATGCTCCAGACAGATATAGAATCTTATGTAGCATCTAACACTGGTAAAGGAGAAAGGGGACACAATAAGTGGGCATATAAGTTTTTGCTTTAAAGATGGAGGGGCTGTATAGGTGACATAGACGATGGATATGTTACAGATTTCTGTTAGTCATCTATGTCAGGTTTGCACCCAACATATAGATCTGACAGTAGTCACAGTATAAACAAAGCCTATGTTGGATGTATCTGTTTATACATTTCATTAGCATAATCATGTTTTTATGTTTTTTTTTTCAGGTCTTCCAAATGAATTGGCATGGGGGCAGAGGAAAAAGCTGTATTATGACACAGACTACAAAGAGAGCAAGAAAAGTAAGTAGGGCTACAATTCGATTATCTGTGATGTGTTTGCTCTGCTGGTTGCTTTCTTTCATGTAATGCCTATCAATTTTATTTTGTAATAGAAGCAAAAAAAACTAAGGAAGAGCTGGAAGCTGAAGCTGCAGAGGAGGAGGAGGAAGCGCAGAGTATTCAGAGGCGTCTAGCAAAGACCCTCAATGAGGAAGATTATGGCTTGGATTTTATCCAGGTCAGCTAGTAGTTTTATATCATGTATTTATTTTTGTCTGCCTGCCCTTAAGTTTGTAGAGTTGTGATTTCCAATAGAATGGCTATGGGAACAAAGTCTAAGCCATGGGTTGATGTTTGGTATGCAAGTTACTTTTTGTCATTGCCATGTGATCTACCAACTACAACAGACTGGAGCTAAAGACATGGTATGGTTCATTTCATAAGCTCTGATGCACCAGTCTTCATTTACAGAGCCTCAAATCTCTTCCTTTCTTGCGGTAAAGTAAAACATTTGTCGACCTGCACCCATCACTATGAAAGTTTACAGCAGGTGGATTTAGGTCCCTTCTATTAAAGGGGCTAACTGGGGGTCTAAATGTCACCTATGTACAAGCCAGGAATGGCTTTCCTATTATAATGATGTAGTCCCTCGGCCCCTAATACTACCAGTAATGCTAGTGGGTGCAGGAGAGAAGGGAAGAGTTGATTTCTAGGTGCTGGTTCCGTTCAACCCAACTTAATGCAATGACAGACCTCAGCCTTGAAATAAATAAAATTTGGTCGAGTCCCTTTTAACCCTTTCCTGCTCACTGCTGTACTATTCTCTGTAGGAATTTGCAGAAAAGCCAAGTGAAGAGACCCCCACTGAGCAGAAAATTGTAAAAGACTTGGAGAAGATGTCCAATAAGGAGAAGCGGAAACTGTTGAAGAAGGAATCTCCAGAACTAATGGAGTTGATTCAAGATCTTAAGCAAAAGGTAACAGGACTTCCTGCAGCTGTGCAAATGAATTAAGGTTCACCTAGCTTACTTAATTTAATTATGTATAAATATCTTTAATACTGGTCTATTATCATGTAGGGTTATCTGTATCAGATGTATAGGAGTCTGACTCCTGATGATCTGCTAATTGAAAAGCCAGTGGTGCTCAGGGGAGTGCTGCTACTTTTCACTGTATTCAAAGCACAGCGCTATCTACTGTTTAGTGGCTGTGCCTGGTATTGCAGCTTGGAGATTCAGTAGAGTCATGTGACTAGTGGACATTATATTGTAATCAATGTAAAGAGGCTTCTGCACTCATCCTATCCTAAAGATAGCTCATCAATAGAACAATTTTAGATGCACCTTCAATTTTCATTTTTATTTCTGACCTCAAAATACCTCTCCTCCAGAAGACAAATACTGTACCTACCTAATATGTGCTGGCTTGTGGAAGGCAGCTATTATGTGTACTTCTTCCAGTTTTTGTTGCTAAACTTCCATCAACCTGCAGCTTGAAGACCACTGCCCAGAAAAGTACATTCTTTCATCTTTCAATTTTTTTTTGCCTTCAATAGTTGGCTGAGGTGAAGAATGAATTGGAGCCATTGATTCAAATGGTGAAAAATGGAACTATTCCTAAAGGAAAGGTATTCAACATTACTGCAAGACGTTTGCTTCACTTTTATTAGTTAAAATGATCTAATTCTTGTAGGTAAGGGGTTAATAATTGCATCATCATATTGGCCTAGGCAACAAAATTCCCCTTACATAACACTTATTACAATATACCCAAAAGTAAATAAAACTTAGCTTTTAATTGGAAACCTTCTAAAAAAAAATCAGATTATACCCTGTAACCGAATAAAAACTCAGGAATCGGCGATGGGCCTATCCCCCTATTCCCGTGCTGGGAAAGGGGGGATTTGATTATCCATTCTGACTGGCTTTCTAATATTTGCCATAACTGGCTATCTGGTAATGCCATTCCTATCTATTTTGACTAATGTTATATGATTGTAATATGCTGAACTGCCTGCGGTACGTCTCAACACACCCAACTAACTAATTATTGGTTTTATAAGATTAGTAACAACCCCCAACCCGTTTTGCGGCACAATCGGCATCGTCAGGGGTTGACACATGAATAGAGTGTTGAAATAGGTAAGATGATGATGCAATAACTTTTATTAGTGGTTACTAGACGCAGCCGGGGCCAGTGTCCTGCTGCTTAACCCCCTGCGTGCCGGCCGCTCCCATTCATTCCTATGGGAGCGTGCTATTTGAAACTGACAGACTCCCAAGTGTGAGTTCAGACAGCGTATAGTCCGTTCCAATATTTATAGAGCAGATCCTATCCTATTAATATTATAAATGTGAAAGTTTGTGTGTTTGGATGTTTGCATGTTCGGATGTTTGTTCCTCAATCACGGAAAAACCGCTCCACTGATTTGGCTGAAATTTTCCACAAACATAGCTAATACACCCGATTAAACAATAGGCTACTTTTCGTCACAATAGCGCACATACGTTTGTGCCAGGACCCCACAAAACCCAAACTCACACCACCATCTCTGCAATCTCACACACTTTGACCATAGCAAGCCACAAAATTCATATTGCCCTCTACAGCCTCGCCCTTAACCCCACACAATCACATATACATGTACTTTACCACTTTGCCCCTCACCTTAACAATACTCCAGGAGGCTCTCTTTAACGCTCTGGAGCAGCCATGTTTGCTGACCCCCACCGCTCTGATAATCCGCGACACCGCCCACCCATGTCAATACCCCTAGGAGGTCTAATAAATGCAAAAAAAAAAGTAAAAAAAAAAAAATATATATATATATATATATATATATATATATATATATATATATATATATATAAAAAAATAAATAAAAAGGATTAAAAATTCAAATCACCCCCCCTTTCCCTAGAACACATATAAAGGTAGTTAAAAACTGTGAAACACATACGTGTTAGGTATCCCCGCGTCCGAAATCGCCCGCTCTACAAAGCTATAAAAATATTTTTCCTGTTCGGTAAACGCCGTAGCGGGAAAAATGGTCAAAAGTGCCAAACCGCCATTTTTTCACTGTTTTGATTCTGATAAAAATTTGAATAAAAAGTGATCAAAGCAATAACATTTCCCGAAAATGGTAGAACTACAAAAAGTACACCCGGCCCTGCAAAAAAAGACGCCCTATACATCCCCGTACACGCACGTATAAAAAAGTTACGGCTGTCGGAATATGGCGACTTTTAGAAAAAAAATTTTTTAACACAGTTTTGGAATTTTTTTTAGGGGTCAAAATGTAAATAAAACCATATAAATTTGGTATCCCTGGAACCGTACCGAAACACAGAATATAGGGGACATGTCATTTTGGCTGCACAGTGAACGCCGTAAAACCAAAGCCCGTAAGAAAGTTGCAGAAATGCATTTTTTCTTCAAATCCACCCCATTCTGAATTTTTTTTAAGGGGTCAAAATGTAAATAAAACCATATAAATTTTGGTATCCCCGGAATCGTAACGAAACACAGAATATAGGGGACATGTCATTTTGGTTGCACAGTGAACGCCGTAAAACCAAAGCCCATAAGAAAGTCACAGAAATGCATTTTTTCTTCAAATCCACCCCATTCTGAATTTTTTCCCTGCTTCCCAGTACATTATTATTATTATTATTATTATTATTATTGTTTATTTATATAGCACCATTAATTCCATGGTGCTTTACATTTGGGGGTTACATACAATTCACAAAATATACAGGTACATATCATACTAACAGTGATCGGCTGGCACAGTGGGGTAGAGGGCCCTGCCCGCGAGGGCTTACAATCTATGAATATATAGAATAAATAATGGTGGCATCATGAAGAAAAATTTGTCCCAGGAAAAATTAAGACCTCATATGGCTCTGGGAGCAGAGAAATAAAAAAAGTTATGGGGTTTAGAAGGAGGGGAGTCAAAAAAGAAAATCAAAAAATGCCATCGGCGGGAAGGGGTTAACTTCAAATACTTCTGTCCCAAAGTCACTATGTAAAGTTTCTCACAACACCGTATAGCAGCTCAAATACAAATTAACTTCAACACAAAAGTATCACGTATTCTCTGAATTATAGCAAAAACAAGATACAAAGTTACATTTCATATCCCATACCTTATACACACTACGAAAACCTTACCCGCGCCTGTATATACCCACTACTACAATCACCGCAGACGAAGTCGCGGGTACCAGCTAGTGATATATATCGGAAAGAAGGAACACACGTCGACTACACCACCTGGTCTTGTGCATGAAACCTAATTGGGTTGTATGTAAAAAAATAAATAAAAAATAAATAAATAATAATAATAATAATGGCTGCCTTTCTCCATATAGTAGAGCATTGTGCTTATGGGCTATGGATAGAATTACATGACAACAGTGAAAATGCTGTCATGTTTTCTTCATCATGTACAACCTATTTTAGGCACAGCAGTTACACATAAAACACTATGCGAACTGCAGTCCTATAGAGTTGGGTAACGTGGCACTATAAGGAGCCCACTTATGATTGTTGAGTCCCTGTTGGGCCACCACAATTGTACAGCTTTAGGGCAAAAGTAGTATTAGTGGGCCTACCCCTTTAAATACCTGCATTAGCTATAACCAGCATTAGTTTTACCCAAAATTTTCCTACAATGTCTACCTAGGACTCCTAAGTTTGCACAGGTTGGCTTCTTCCCATTGCTAACCGTCAGGAAAGTAGTAGCTATAAATGCAGTCTCCATATATATTTGCTCAATGACTTCTGTCTGCCATGAGGTGAATGGACACAAGGAACTTCTGGATCTCTACCAGTGATTCTTCTATATAGCATCCTGAATTTCTAATGCATGGCTTATGTGTTACAGGGCAGCGCCTACCTACAGACTAAATACCAGCTGTATTTAAAGTAAGTATCCCAAGGATGATCAGTCTTGTTTCTTTCCCTGTGCCGCAGTTTATGTATTGGTATCACCATTTTTTATTGATTTGTGCTCTTTTCGTCATCTCCTAGTTATTGCACAAACATTAGTTACTACCTGCAGCTGAAAGCAAAGAGAATCCCAATCTCCGGGCACCCTGTGATCGAGAGGCTGGTCACCTACAGGAATGTGAGTCGTCTTACTCGCTGTATTACCATGGCTTTAGCTGATGCCAGTCCTATAGTCTGACGATTTCTTGTCTTCAATTTTAGCTGATAAATGATTTGTCTGATGTGGATGAGAGGTTATCCCCAGAAATTCAGCTGCTGCTATCTGAAGATTTTCAGAAAAATCTTTCTGAAGGAAAAGTTGTCATCAGTTCGCCTAAACGCTCTAAAAAAGCTGCAAACAAGGTAAATAGGTGTAAATGATTTCTTATGTGCTCATAGTGGCTCATGAAAGCTTCAAAACGCCAAAACATTTACCATGGAACTATTCTGAGACATATCTGTTGCACCTGTATATCACACCAAGTTCACTACAACTCTGCTACTAGGGGAGTGTACACCAGAATATGGTACAATGCATTACCTTGGCATTACAACACAGTAATATGGTCATGTCCATGAGCCATGAGAGAGAGCTGAATAGTCAATGTTATAGTGCTTATTTAAAAAAATATTAATATCATCATATGCAGAGTTAGTAAGGTGAATATATTATAAGGGTCAAATGAGTCTGAGTGTTCATAGTCAGGACAGTAAAATGGGAACTGGCCAAGTGAAGCATCAACAGTAGTTGCTTCATCTTTCATAGACTGTGACAAGAGAGTGACTGCATACTATCACCAACTTGGCTCCCCAGTCTTAAAGGGGTTTTCCAGGCAAAAAATCTTCTTTAAAAAAAAAAAAAAAAAAAGTCTACTAGTAATGGGTTAATAAGTACACCCATATCACTTTAGCAATCTTTTGAGTGATTTCTAGGTGTCTGTGGGAGCAACTGGCATCCACTGCATTTGTTTACAAGGTTTACCTTCCACACTAGTTCCCTCTGACTGAGCCCCCTCCTCTCTCACTGTTACACCCCCCTCCTGTCTCCCTAGCTAAACTATCCTGCTCACTACTAGCCCCTCCCCTGTCTCATAGAGAGGAGGAGTCGTTTACATTCACAGGAAGGCTTGTACGTGTGGATGGGGGGGGAGTAGTGGCGACATTCCATTTCGGAAGGAGTGAAAGTGTCCCTGGGGCGGGATTTGAGTAAGATAGATTTTTTTTTTTATTATTATTATTATTTATTTTATTTTATTTTTTTTTAAATAGAAGTAAATTAGAAGTTAGGTGGTGGAAGGGGTTAATTCTTAGTTTATCCTTGACATCTCCTTTAAGATTACTGGATTTCCTTATGTTTAGACCCCCATCCTGATCAGACTTCTGTGGCAAATATAAAGAAGACCTTTCACCAACTATTTCCATCCTTCAATAGGTTTCTCTAAACTGATTCTGACAATTTTTTTTTTCCTCTGGTCCTCACTGTTTTTGGGCAAGTATGCTGTTAGTTTCGACACCCAGTATGATAATTAGGCTTTATACTGTCAGGTGGGTGGCCCTAGGTTGGGGCAGATAGTAGGGAGCCTAATTAGTATATTGGGTGCGGAAGGTGAATGAATTGATTCCACAGGAACAGTGGGGGCTAGAAAATTCCATTTGTGGCAGAATCAGTGTAGTGGCTATTAAAAAAAAAAAAAAATGCTGAGGTGGAGATGATGATATGCCATAAAACTTGTCGCAGTAAAGCTCTGACAAAAAACGGGCAGGACAGCAATTTATAAGCGGTAGTGCAGAGAAAAAAAAACTAAAAAAAAATCTGTTCTGTATAGTCCATAGATGGTAGCGTGCTCTATAGCATGAGCCACTCTGACAGATAATGGATAGAAGTTTACAATGCAGGATGCTATTAATGTGACAGAAGGATTAGCATCCATCAGTGATCTTCTATGACTTACAGTGACTTTGGGTAACCTGCTATTTTGTATGTATTACAGCGCCCTGTATCTGCTGTTGAGCCAGATGACGACAGCGATATGGACGAAGAAGATGCTCTCAATTATTACAGAATGATGGAGAATAAATTGTTACAAAAGAGAAATTCTTCCAAGGAACAGGCAGTGTATGTAGTCAACTGAATATGTGACTTCACTGAAACGTATTCATTATTATTATCCCTAATACTGTGACATTGTTTTTCTAGCATGGAAGAGCCATCTGAAGAAATGGATCCTAATGCCAAGAGGGCTATCACTTACCAGGTAACATGGAAAATCTGTCAGAGGAAGAATTTAGGACAGGCTGTCCTAATTACCAAAAAGGAGGCATTTAAGAAGCTCCAAAAACCAGTGTTAGGGAGGATTAAACAGTCATACACAAAAATGTGCAACTTTTTACTGTCTAGGTTGCTCTTGCCACTTCCTTGATGGCCAGAAAATACTATAGTTACTACAGAGGATGAAACTCTTAACATTGGCCTTTTATACTGTGTTCTTATTATAGATTGCTAAGAATAAAGGGCTTACACCAAAGAGAAGGAAGATTGACCGTAACCCAAGGGTTAAGCACAGAGAGAAATTCCGGCGTGCCAAGATTCGCAGAAAGGGCCAGGTATGTATCTGTATACAAATGCTGCAGTTATCTGAATTTATATATTATATTATATATGGGTCCAACTCTCTCCTGATGGGAGATAAGAATAGAGCGGTTGGAGTTCATCTGCCCAATCCTTGTGCTCGTACAGTATGAGGTGAGATACAAAGACCTGAATCCATGTTAATGAACACTAAACCTTGCAAACCGTATAAGAGTTAAAGCTTTTGGGCAGATTTGTCATAACCGTAAAGTCAGAGCAGTTACCCACAGCAACTGCAGTACCTAAACCCATTGCCTACACCTCATTAGGCAAGGGAGCCACCCCTACTGATCTATATCAATGGCCTATCCTAATGGGTCTTCAATATTAGAAAGATATAAACCACTCTTAAAGGGGGTACCTAATAAAACCCTTCCAGTTTTGGGTCTTCTTCCTGTTCTGACTTACGTTTATACTGTTATAGGTCCGCGAGGTGCGTAAGGAAGAAGTGCGATACTCCGGGGAGATGTCTGGTATCCGCGCTGGAGTTAAGAAGAGCATCAAGCTTAAATTTTAACTTTCTTGAGATGACAGATTGTACAGTCCACATTTGCATTTGTAACTCTGTAAATTTTTTATTTTATTTGCAAAGACCGTTATTATTGTGATACTATCACACATACAGATAAAAATGAACATTAACACACATTAAATGACTTTGTTAATCCGGAATGGAATTTTCTGTTCACCACTGTCCTTTAGTATTGGTAATGGAGGTTTAACATGGTGGACCAAAGCAATTACTTGAAACTGCACCATGTGGACTAGGCTTTATGTTTACTGACTTGCATAGGCTGAATCCACCCTATGTCTGTAGTGTATGTACTGTATATAGTATTGTATATGCCAGGAAAATAATCAAATGTATAGGCTGACATGATCATAGACTTCAGTAGACAAATATGTCAAGAGATCGTTCTTCTTACTTAAATTTGATCCTGGAGCACCAAAAGAATTGAAAAGCATAGTTGTGTTTTTCAGTACAGCTGTAAAGCAGTTTGTTCACTGTTGCAACCATCTGGTTCAGGGGACTTTGTATGGAGTTAAAGGACACCTGTTAGCAATGTGGGTGTAGTGGCCTAAACTTTTCTATTAATAGACTAATACTTACCAAGCGATGAGTTTATTCTACTCCTTGGACTCTCCTCCTGAGCTTCCAATGCATACACATCTCCAATAAAGCCAAGGCCAGTACATCTCATATCACTGTGCATGCTCTGCTTATCAAGCCCAGAGGTGGAGAGACCTTGTCTTCAGAAGAGAAATGCACCATAAGCATCCACTCTAAGTATTAATATCGTTAACTGAACCCCCCAAGGGAAGACAAACTTGGAATAAACTCAGGAACACTTAAATCCCTTGTACCTGGTGAAGGGTTACCATCCCCAAACCTGCTGACAGGTTGCCTGTTAAAGTGATTCCACAAGAATAAGTGAAAAGTGTCCCATCAATCACGGACAGGAGTCCTGAGTGAATGGGGCGACCAGTAGGCTCCCAATTTATGGGATTAATGGAAATAAAGCGTTTGGCTATCTCTCTCAGTCCCATAGACATTGAATGGAGTTTCAGTACATATACTTGAGTATCATTCTATTCTGACCCCCAGCAATCAGCTATTTCTCAGCCATCCTGTGAACAAGTGAGAAATTGTTATGGCTGGACAACCCCTTTAATGATGCCATATTACACTATTGCCTGGCTATAAGTCTGTGATTTGGGCACCTGTCAGACAAGTTACATATACAAATGTCCGGAAAACATGACATATATAGTCTGAAATGATGTATTACATTCAATGCATAGCCCTGGTTATACAGCACAAGGTCAGAAACAATGTACGAAATTCATGCAAATGTGAAGGCTTTTAGGCAGTGCAGTTTCCCATAACAGACAATAGGGTATCTACACAAATACATTGTAACAAATTGCAGCTATTTCATAGTCTGAGATCTTGGACAGTAAATTCTAGGCAGGGAATGTACATTGAACATTCTCTATTAATATTAGCAGCCAGATAAAATATATACATCTACAGCAGACTCTGAAAATCTTAGCAGAACTTCCAGCTGTTATGTGAACTGTACTTGGTTCACCATAGTAAGGGCATCCTAATGGATTTTTTTTTAGTAGGGAGTGTTACTCCCTCTTTCATTCATGTATAAAGTGTACATTACGCTGTACATAGAGAATCTGATAATCCAAAGGATGCTGGTGACATAAGGAGCCCAAAAACCTCAACAGTGTCTCTGTATAACCCTGCCTTGTAATATAGATGTGTCCATATTGTACATCCTGCAGAATAACTGCATACATTGCAGGTTAAAGTACTCCAGTAAAAATGTTATTGTCTCCTCCATTTGAGAACTAGCTTGGTTGTAGTGTTGCTGAATAAATGACTGAAATCTGTACTGTGGAGTTATATGCTCCCCTCTGAAGCACTGATCCCCCGCTCTGTTATTTGATTCAGTGTTTCCTGTATGAATAGATGGTTATACTAAGAGGCTTTAATAGACTTGCACTGATAGGTTAGCCTCTTGTTTAGATATGAAACATTGTGCATGAACATAGCAGAGGGGAGGTAGGTGCTTTGGAGGAGAGCACATATTTATAAAGCTGTTAATAACTTATGCAGTAACATTACGCTACCCACAAACTCTCAAAATGTACTCAGCAATGGTATTAATAGATGGTTAATGTCTATTGGCACTGGTGAAATCACCTATGCTCAGTTTTTATATTTCACTTCTAATCTTTAGGAGATGTGTAATGGTTCCCTTGACAGCAGCAGCTCTGACCATGTTCCAAACTATTACTATATTATGACTTTTTCTAGTGCTACTAAATTATTATAACCATTGTTTCTCAACTGATGTCCACCCATCTGATGTTACTGGCCTATCCTAAAGGAACATGGGAAGAATATGCAAATCTGTCTCCCAAGATGTAAACAGGGGGGCAGTGCCTTTGTTATGCTGCTCTCTATGGGAAGCACCCTTCCCATGTTCCCTTGCAGTGGAGCAACTATGGCTGTATAAGTCTCCACACACCTGAAAAGGTGGTCTCTCCTTAAGGAGTGACATTATCCCCATATCCTAAAGGAAACAGCTGTTAGGCTAAAGTCACATATTGCCGCCTGCTGCAGATAGCAGCAGACATCACCTGGTTTTTGCATCAGGTTTTACTTTTACCCCCGTGGCTGGGCTAGTTTTAATCCTTTGCATTGCAAAGGTTGACAACTACACCTAGAACTTGGCCTGCTGTGGGGTTTTTTTCCCCAGCAGAGTATAGATGGTATTTGTTAAAATACCATCCACTACACTGCTACTATGTATCACCACTGGCTAACCCATTGCGGCCACATAATGTGTAGCCCTGGCCTAAAGGTGCTGTTTCAGTTGTGTCACATTATAATACTAATGACCTACCTATAGGCTAGGACATCAGTATCAGCTCACTGAGGGTCCTTCATCCAGACCCTGCACTAAGCAATTAGAGCTGGTAGTTGTCATCTGCTATATGTATGAATAGTGGTGGAGCAATGTAGTGCCGCTCAGCAACCATTCACTGAAAAGGAGAGTGCCATCTGCTTACAGTCCCATCTGCTGCACATCTTCCAGTGCCAGTAACTGGCCAGTGCAGCTGATCAGTGCAATGTTAGGCATTGTGGACAACCCCTTTAGGCTAAGGTCCCGCGGGATGATATGCAGCGCTGCGGGAACGCATCATGGTTCTTCCCTCAGCGCTTTGAACAGAAAGTTCACAGAGTTTTCTTCGGCGGACTTTCAGTTACCATTATATCTACGGGAAAGCTGCCGGCGTTTCCGTAGATATAACTGACATGCTGCAATTTCCAAAACTGCACCGGTTTTTAACAGCTGTTGGGTCTTCTTCAGGCACAAAATACAGACTTGCACTATGTTCACACTAGCGTTCGGGTCTCTGTTCTCAACTTGGCAGAAGACTGAAAGCTGTCAGACCGGGTCTGACCGTGAGCAGCGGTGAGCGTTTTATGTTCTCCGCCGCGAAACCGTTTTTTTAAAACCGGACACAGAGTACTGCATGTCCGACTGTGTCCGATTTAAAAAAAACGGTTTCGCGGCGGAGAGCATAAAACGCTCACGGCCGGACATCTTTCAAACCCATTCAAATGAATGGGTTTGAAAGAGTCCTGCAGGTTTCCGTATCCTGCCTCTGTTTTGTGCAGGAAATGGAAACCTGCAGAACGGAGACCGGGCGCAGATGTGAACGAGCCCTGAAGTGGATTTCCCTCCTGACCAATCCGTGATCTCAGTAATTAACTATTGACAGTCCAGTTCACAATCTATAGTACTCCAAAGAGACCGATAAATGAACACATGTAGACCAATATAAATATCCAAAGTAGTGATAAGTCCAGTTCTACTAGCAAACATGCTAAACATAGCTGACTCTCTGTATATTGCTAAGGCTCGGTTCACATCTGCGTTTTGGTCATTTCATTCCTTTCTCTGCATTTTTTCGTGCAGAAATCTCACGGACCCCATTATAGTCTATGGGGTCCGTCGATTTCCTAAGGTAACCGCTTTCTTATGTGGATTAGGTTTCCCAAACGGACTAACATGCGCAGATGTGAGCCGGGCCTAAGGCTATTAATACTGTTGCCAAATCTCCTTTATGGATTATGAGCGTGAACCATCCCAAGTTAAGGTACCAGCATCCTATTGACCAATAGTTTCCCAATACTGCCTCATATCCTTATTTACAACAGTAATAACCCAAAAACTAGACAAATTAGTGCCCCAAGACGTGATACCAAAGGGTTCTTCCTGTACACAAGATGCCTCATAACCAAGGTATATATGCTAGCACTGATGCCCATACTTAAAACATAACATTTATTAGTATATCTTTAAAAAATGATCCCTTACCACAGTATATAAATTCCTGTTTAAGAAACATAAAGTAGTCAAGAAAATAACACTCACAGAGGAGTGAATTCAATTCTCACCCATGTTGCAGTATTAAAACCGTCAATCAAAGATATAAAATGAAACGGTCTTACCAGGTCAGTGTAGCAGGCAGGAGAAAGAACAGGATCGAGGGTACAGCGGGAATGTTCTCCCTACATTAGCATCTAAACAATACCCTCAAGACCCCAAAGACTCCTGCCCTGACAAGGGCAGTCCACATCTGCCCCTGTACAGCCCTGGTCTAATGAAAATTCCCTAGTCCCTACGCGTTTCTTGGCACCGTCTTGCGCCAGTCATCAGGGGACCTTAACAGTGCTTAGAAGTGTCCAAGTACTACCATGCCTGCCCACAGTGGTGAGACTAGTTTAACTACACAGAGCCAACTAACATGACTACCATTGATAACTATGATATCATATCATAGTTATCAATGGTAGTCATGTTAGTTGGCTCTGTGTAGTTAAACTAGTCTCACCACTGTGGGCAGGCATGGTAGTACTTGGACACTTCTAAGCACTGTTAAGGTCCCCTGATGACTGGCGCAAGACGGTGCCAAGAAACGCGTAGGGACTAGGGAATTTTCATTAGACCAGGGCTGTACAGGGGCAGATGTGGACTGCCCTTGTCAGGGCAGGAGTCTTTGGGGTCTTGAGGGTATTGTTTAGATGCTAATGTAGGGAGAACATTCCCGCTGTACCCTCGATCCTGTTATTTCTCCTGCCTGCTACACTGACCTGGTAAGACCGTTTCATTTTATATCTTTGACGGTTTTAATACTGCAACATGGGTGAGAATTGAATTCACTCCTCTGTGAGTGTTATTTTCTTGACTACTTTATGTTTCTTAAACAGGAATTTATATACTGTGGTAAGGGATCATTTTTTAAAGATATACTAATAAATGTTATGTTTTAAGTATGGGCGTCAGTGCTAGCATATATATCTAAATATTGTCTGTTGCCAGATAGTGTGCCTGAAAAATATAGTATTGGCACCCTATAGCTCCCTCTTGCTGTATGATTTTTCTCATAACCAAGGCCCACCATATTAGGACCCTAATACACTGAGTATCATGCCTGGATGACTAATTGACTTCAGTTCCTTCAATAAACTGTGTGTGGCGCAACGTCAGATCCTTGATGATCTTTTCTTCTATCTCTACCCCTGAGTGATCTTCTTCTTGAGACACGGAGAGCTTTGTTTCTTCTGTGCTGGTTACCACAACCACGTACGCTCTCCGCGTGTCTAGGATGTTTGCCACCACCACCTGATGCCGGTAGGTCGCCAATGCTTTCCGCGCTTTCTCAATTAGAATTTCTGTATCCGTTTCTAGTTTAAAAGAAATAACAAAGGCTTTGGGAGCCCAGTCCTTCACTAAGGGGGACAGCATTTTGGGAACCATCTTCATTGTGATCTGAAAACAGAAAGCTGTGGTTATTGCATTATAACGGTTAAAAGTCAAGGTAAAATCTGCAGTGTATTCCATAAACAGCTAAGCCAGGCTCCCATTTTAAGCCGCACCTCTAGACCTCGCTGTGGATTTTATATTCTCATAGTGAATTTGTGTTTGTTACAATCCCAAATTTTTTCTTCTACACTTTTCTGTTACTCCAACCCCCAGCCACCACTGAGGTTTATCTAATTCCTCGACAACCCCTTTAATGGCATATCCATAGAATCCACACATCCTCCACCTATCTAGAAGTGAATGGAGGGGGCTGCAGGCATGCACGGCCACCTCTCCATTTATTCTTTACCTGGATGTGACGGCCACTAGCCGTCTTAGCAGGTGCGGTGGGGGTCAGGAGATCCCTATTCTGTATATCTGACATTGGTGGCATATCCTGAAAATTTGCTGTAAATGTCTAAGGTGGGAATACCCCTTTAGGATAAAGACACCCTGGCACCTGAATAACAAGCACTGTACACAAATTGTAGGGGCTGGGCTTGGTATTGCTGCTCAGGCCCATTCACTTGAATGAGAGTGAGCTGCTGCCGCTGTACCATGTGACTGTTTCAGCCTCCTGAAACAGCTGGTCACTTGGGGTCCCGAGGGTCAGACCCCCTAAAATAACATATTGATGACCAATCCTAAGGATAGAACATCAATATACAAAGTCTTGGAAAACCCTTCAATTAATATTTATGTGAATTTTAAACTGGAACAACCTGTAATGGGCCGCTGGATGACTGGATCTTGTGCTCCGGGATCTCTGATGCTGGGATGTAGAAGTCTGACACTGCTGCTGCCAGGTAGAACATAGCACTAGATCCTGGTGGAAGAACACAAACGACATTAGATGCTCTAATATGTACAGTACAAGTGACAGGTAACATGACAATCGAAGATGAACTGCAGTTTTATCATACAAAATGCACAACGTGGCAATAGGGTGCTATTATTCTTAGAATGGGCCATTGTAATATATGGGCAAGAGTGGAGGCCCTCCCCATGGCTAATAGAAGGGGGTCTTAAGCAGAGAAAAGGAGAGGGCTTAGATTACATTCACGTCAGCACTAGAGATGAGCGAGTACTGTTCAGATCAGCCAATCCGAACAGCACGCTCCATAGAAATGAATGGATGCACCTGGTACTTCTGCTTTGACGGCGGCCGGCCGCTTAACCCCCCCGCGTGCCGGCTACGTCCATTCATTTCTATGTGAGCATGCTGTTCGGATCGGCTGATTTGAACAGTACTCGCTCATCTCTAGTCAGGACCTGTCCATCATGTAGTACCTCTAAGGGTGCATGCACACTACGTAACGCTGGGCGTGTATGAGAGCCGTACACGCCGGCGTTACAGCAGGGCTGCCGAACACTTCCCATTCACTTCAATGGGAGCGCTCGTAACAGCGGCGTTTACGAGCGCTCCCATTGAAGTGAATGGGAAGTGCTCGGCAGCCCTGCTGTAACGCCGGCGTGTACGGCTCTCATACACGCCCGGCGTTACGTAGTGTGCATGCACCCTAAGGGTGAATTCACACTGAGTAAACGCTAGCTTATTCTGAACGTAAAACACGTTCAGAATAAGCGGCGTCTAAAGCAGCTCCATTCATTTCTATGGGAGCGGGGATACGAGCGCTCCCCATAGAAATGAATGGGCTGCTTCTTTCACTCCGTGCAGTCCCATTGAAGTGAATGGGGAGTGCCGGCGTATACGGCAAGCTCTGCTCATGCCGGAGCGTACACGCCGGCACTCCCCATTCACTTCAATGGGACTGCACGGAGTGAAAGAAGCAGCCCATTCATTTCTATGGGGAGCGCTCGTATCCCCGCTCCCATAGAAATGAATGGAGCTGCTTTAGACGCCGCTTATTCTGAACGTGTTTTACGTTCAGAATAAGCTAGCGTTTACTCAGTGTGAATTCACCCTTAAACTGCAGATAAAAAGTCTTGAAAATCTGTTTTTGTTGTCTGGCAATACCAGGGAGAAAACATCAGATCCCAGGATAGTCTGAGAGTTCTCTCAGCATCTCACGTTACCAGTTACTAGACTACGGTTTAATTGTTTAGTCTGTTTTTCTGGTCACACAATGGATCAAAATAATGGATTAACTAAGGCTAGCATTGGGTGACTGTTTGGGGGCTCTGTCCAGCATTCTACAAGCAGGACTTTTCTCACCACCAAATTCGGGTGGAAACCTGGCAGACCCCATAATAGTCTATAGGGTCTGCAGTTTCCACAGGTAACCACTTGGATCCAAAGAACAGAAACTTGAATACTAGTATGACACTAGCATACGTTCACATTGGCTTCAGCATTAGGGAGCCTTCACACGGAGTAAACGCGCGTGTATTTTTGCAAAATACACGTGTAAAAATAAGACTCCCATTGACTTCAATGATAACTTTTACACATGTAAACATACGCCTGTAAAATGTCATTGAAGTCAATGGGAGTCTTATTTTTACATGTGTATTTTGCAAAAATACACACGCGTTTACTCCGTGTGAAGGCTCCCTTAGGCAGACCACTAGAATAGCGGTTACATATGGAACACAATGCCTATGAGGTTAATCAGGCGTCCATCGCTTTAAAAATGACAAAGAGCTGCAGGACTCTTTCATTCACCAATTTCTGGCGGACATTGTGCCGGAGACCACGGGAGCGGTCACCTTGGTTCACCTGTACCCCTCTAGCAGTCAAGTGTTCCCTTATATTAGGCCAGGTTACTGAACACACCTAGAGGGCTGAGGGCCTGGGCAGCAGCCAGGAGCAGGTGCAGGTAGTCGGATAGTGTACTGAACTCTATGGGCAGTAGTCTGCCCGACTGCTTCATGCTCTTGTAGTCCTGTAAGATCTGCACAATCCCGGGCAGTTGGCTCTGCTCAGCCTCCACTCTGGGAGAACCATCTGTGGGAAGATGCAGCTGTAAAACATCCAGCCAGTTGGTGGCAGCATAGCGGCGGCTGTACGGGAACATGGAGCGGTGTCTATGCAGGAAGATGACAGCATAGCCAGCCTGCAGGAAGTACTCTGCGGATACTGCCCCCCTGTGGCCGCTGCTGAAATTATCCAGGAAACGCACAGTGCGGGACTCCAGCGGGACCTTGGTGCCCCCCGAGGTGATCAGCACCACCCTGCGCCCCTCCGAATGGTGGCCACGGGCGAATGCTTCCATTTCCCGAGCCGCATCCTCCACCGGTACTTGTGGTGGAGCAAAGTCCTGCCGGATCTGCTCAGCTGTATTAGGCTCGGCCATACTGTGCACCGGGTATGAAAACTTCAGGGTAGAGCTGTCACTACAAGTCGGCGTATTTACGTTTACGTCATTTCCTGTTGAGGCTCTAATGTTGTCGTGCCGCCATTTTTGAATTGGGCTTGCCAGACTTACTTTCAGTATTTCACTGCAAACAGCTTCAATTGCATTGAAAATATTATTTGATGCCTATGAAGCAGCAACATTCTTTATTCCTGGTGAGACTACAACTCCCAGCATGCACACTTAGTTGCTTGTTCTTGGAACTCCCATAGAAGTGAATAGCTGGAGTGCTGAAGGTTGCTGACCCCGGGGTACACTGTAGTACTGGCACAGTGTCTCTTATTTTGACAATAATAATAGCAATTAGAGATGAGCGAGTACTGTTCGGATCAGCCGATCCGAACAGCACGCTCACATAGAAATGAATGGACGTAGCCGACACGCGGGGGGTTAAGCGGCCGTCCGCCGTCAAAGCGGAAGTACCAGGTGCATCCATTCATTTCAATGGAGCGTGCTGTTCGGATCGGCTGATCCGAACAGTACTCGCTCATCTCTAATAGCAATACATTCTTACATCAAAACTGAAGTGGGACTGCAAAGCTCCAATGGCTGCAATGGTTTTCATACGGAAAGTATTCAGATCCCTTTAAATTTTTCACTCTTTTTTTTCATTGCAGCCATTTGCTATTTTATTTCTCATGAATGTACATTCAGCACCCCACCTTGACAGAAAAAAAGAAATGTTTCAGGAAAAACTGAAATATCACATGGTCATAAGTATTGCGAGGGGCAAGTATAATCATGTATCTCTATATACTCCATTTTGTTCTATATACTTCATTTTGTATAGGTAATCCATTTTGTATTCTAACACATATACTATGTGGTGAGGTCACTCTGGGTGTGAAGGGATGTAGGCACAGACTTTCTGTAGGTCATTGTTTGTTATCTCCAAGGACCCCTTCACATGGCGTAAGCACTCGTCTCATTCCGAGCCGTACATGCTAGCGTTTCTAAACACTTCCCATTCACTTCAATGGGAGCATTCGTAACGCCGGCTTTACGCGCGCTCCCATTGAAGTGAATGGGAAGTGTTTAGAAGCACTCGCGTGTACGGCTTGGAATGAGCCAAGCTCTTACGCCGTGTGAAGGGGCCCCAAGGGTGCAGTCTAGGAGTAGTCTGGCACCCAGCATGTCTCCTTATCTCTCTTGCCATGATATATATTATCCTATTAATATTTTAAATGTGAAAGTTTGTGAGTTTGGATGTTTGTGGGTTTGGATGTTTGTTCCTCAATCACGCAAAACCAGCTCCACCAATTTGGCTGAAATTTTCCACAAACATAGTTACTACACAGGATTGCGCAATAGGCTACTTTTCGTCACAATAGCGCACCGGATACATAAAAACAGCGCTGTAAGGTAAGCCCTTGACTTACCTTAAACCATTATCCGAGCTCCTGTGCTGTGTGTTCCCTGATTGATCCAGGTTAGTCTGCTGCATGCTTTATATGTCTCTCGAGTCTGTTAGGGTGCATTCACACTGAGTAAACGCTAGCTTATTCTGAACGTAAAACACGTTCAGAATAAGCGGCGTCTAAAGCAGCTCCATTCATTTCTATGGGAGCGGGGATACGAGCGCTCCCCATAGAAATGAATGGTCTGCTTCTTTCACTCCGTGCAGTCCCATTGAAGTGAATGGGGAGTGCCGGCGTATACGGCAAGCTCTGCTCATGCCGGAGCGTACACGTCGGCACTCCCCATTCACTTCAATGGGACTGCACGGAGTGAAAGAAGCAGACCATTCATTTCTATGGGGAGCGCTCGTATCCCCGCTCCCATAGAAATGAATGGAGCTGCTTTAGACGCCGCTTATTCTGAACGTGTTTTACGTTCAGAATAAGCTAGCGTTTCCTCAGTGTGAATTCACCCTTAGGGTGCATTCACACTGAGTAAACGCTAGCTTATTTTGTAGAGTAAAATTACACTTGTAAATTTTGCTATCCCATTGACTTCAATGATATTTATTTACAAGTGTAAAAATACGCCTGTAAAAAATACGCCTGTAAAATGTCATTGAAGTCAATGGGATAGCAAAATTTACAAGTGTAATTTTACTCTACAAAATAAGCTAGCGTTTACTCAGTGTGAATGCACCCTAATATAGTAAAAAAAAACATGTCAAAATATATGAATGGTTTTGAAAAGTGTGTGGCTGTGAGCGCCAGTGAGTGTTTTGTGCGCTCCAAGGCAAAACCGTTTTTTTTTATCCGGACACAGAGTCGGACATGCAGGACTTTGTGTCCGGTTTAAAAAAAAACGGTTTCGCCACGGAGAGCTCAAAACGCTCACCGTCGCTCACGGCCGGACTCGGTCTGAGAGGTTTCTGTCTTCTGCATGCAGAAGACACAATCCTCATAACGGAGACCCAAACGCTGGTGTGAAGCCAGCGTCAGCGGTGTGTCCACCAGACTTCTGCACAACACAAGTGATGGTCCCAACCCCATTTATAAGGAAAGAAATCCCACTAATTAAACTTGACAGGGCACACCTGTGAAGTGAAAACCATTTCAGGTGACTACCTCTTGAGGCTCATCAAGAGAATGTCATGAGTGTGCAAAGCAAAAGGTGGCTACTTTGAAGAACCTAAAATATAAGACAGATTTTCAGTTGTTTCACACTTTTTTGTTAGTATATAATTCCACATGTGTTCATTTGTACTTTTGATGCCTTCAGTGTGAATCTACAATTTTCATAGTCATGAAAATACAAAAAACTCTTTGAATGAGAAGGTGTGTCCTAACTTTTGGTCTGTACTGTATATTCAAATGAATAGAAGACATCAGAAGTATTCTTACCAAAAAAAAAAAAGTTTATCCACATGTACCAGGATCACTGTGACCTCCACCTGCAGCCCCTACATGTCTCTGATATGTTCCAAAATCCTCACACGTACTTCTCAGGACATCATTCCAATATAGATCTTACCATAAGGGCATTTCAGATAATAAATAACTGACTGGACGATTTTATATTCTTGATTTCCTTCAGAGTTAGTAACAGTTTGACACCTCACAACATATCTGCACACAGAACAGTTACCACAAGGTGATGAGCCCCATTTTGGACTCCTATCAGAAAAAATAAATTTGGATACCGGTGGTACATAATGGCTCTTGACCAGCATAATCACTCAAGGCATTGCAGTAGGACAGGGGGCAGATTAAGGGTAGCCACTACCCCCCGACCTGTATTTTTGGATGAAAAGGGTGGTAACTAGAGATGAGCGAGTACTGTTCGGATCAGCCGATCCGAACAGCACGCTCCATAGAAATGAATGGATGCACCTGGTACTTTCGCTTTGACGGCGGCCGGCCGCTTAACCCCCCCCCCCCCCCCGTGCCGGCTACGTCCATTCATTTCTATGCGAGCGTGCTGTTCGGATCGGCTGATCCAAACAGTACTCGCTCATCTCTAGCGGTAACCCTATATACAGTTCTGTGTCATAGATACCAAATACTGTGCTAGTCTTCTCTATTTTATGATGAAGTTATCTGAATGGCGTCCCGATCATGTGCTAGACTTCTCTAATGGGGCTATGTTATTTTAAGATGAAGGTAGTTTAATGTGTTGTACACTTTAAAGCCCCTGTAGCACAGGGCATACTGATGTAATGTGAATGATGTTCTAAATGACCGAGTGTATTATTCACATTATTCAGATTCCGAATGGTGTCCCGATCATATGTTAGGTAGACTGACCTTACTTTGTCTATTTATGTTGTGAGAGATTGAAGGATGTGGTCTGGGAAGACAGGTATGTCCCATCCAGGCAGCTAAAGGGTGTTTGGTAAAGATTCACACCAGGGAGGTTGGCTGACTAATCAGGCCCTAATAACAGTCTGAGTGTGAAGACTAGCAGGGTGGCACCACACTGACAGAGTTGAATTGTCCAAACCGGACTTCCAAAGCAGGTACTGTGCCATCCGTCGTTGTTGCCAAGGTGGGAGACTGGTAGCCAGTCTCCCGTGTAGTCAGGGAAAAGTTTCCATACATTTAAGTTAGTTTTCTCAGCCGAGAAGGATTTTGTTTTGTTTACCCTGTGACTTTGCAAAAGCAGTGTATGCATTACATGTGAATAAAGCCTGACTTGTGTGCAATCCAGTGTCTATGTCCCTGTTTCCTGCACTGCTACAAGCATCTACCTGAGCGATTCCCCACAATGTCTATGGGCACAATGGTTGACACCAGTGGTGAACCTAGATTCAGAAGTAACGTGATAAGGGATACGATGTGGCCAAAATAATTACAATAAAAAGGGATAGGTGAATATACTATCAAAGGATGTCTTAAAAGGTACAATTTTTATTAATACGATTAAAAATGTAAAACACTCAATAAAAAGTCTCCGACAAAAATGTTCATTGAGTGGATATAATCTGTGTGGGACTTGATATTCTACCCACTAACAGATAAAAGGAGTGTATGATATCCAACTGACACAAATCCCCTAACCTGGAGAAGGTACTGTAAGTATTTTATTTTATCCCTATTTAAGGAAGGTATATATCATCAGTCCTAAGGCAAGAAAAGCCTATAATGGCTTCTACAGGAGTTAATGACCTGCCTGCATAAGATAGTGGTATACGGCTGATCAATTATTTCCCACTAAAATACAAAGGGACACTCATGCAGGGGTAGAAACCTGGAACTATTAACCACTATTAGTTAATCTCAATGGTTAAGAATTGTTCCTCAGATTATAGCCATTTAGATAGTAATATCTGTAATTCGACAGAACTGTTGCTAAAGCCAAGCCGCTAATGATAATAATATTGAATTCACATCAGTGTTTGGAATAAAAGGCTACACCTAATACATTGACATTATCCAACTAATCAAGTGTCTGATAGTGTCTAATAGTATAGCCACTTGCTATTCTAGCCCCAAATGAGGACATATGCTGTATAAACCATAAGGGCTGATGATTGCCTCATTTTAAGAACGGAATAAAGGTTGCCTCAAAGGCAAAGGCCCCCTGCAACCTCTATTATGCCCTGCAGTCTTTTGTGCTACTGCGTGGCATGATGGAGGTTGCAGAGGCCGCTGTGGGACATAATAGAGGCTGCAGGGGCCGCTGTGGGGCATAATAGAGGTTGCAGGGGCCGCTGTGAGGCATAATAGAGGCTGCAGGGGCCACTGTGGGGCATAATAGAGGCTGCAGGGGCTGCTGTAAATGTATCAGTCACAGTAACATGGGTAATCAACCAAAAAAAAATCAAGTACTGTGAAGATGATCCCCTCAGAGTTCTATTATGACGTTATGGAGGACACAATGTAAAAATAAATAAAAAGGAAAAATAAAATTAAAGTACAATAATGTAAAAAAGTTAAAACCACACCCACATGACAGGCTTCAGCCCTGCCCTCGGCAATACAACACTATATAAAAATTACAAAGGAAGTGGAAAACTATTTTAAAACTTTTTTTTGTAGTAGCATTTAGTGCTATTAAAAGAAACTGTGAAAAATGTCAAAAGGAAAGACATTTTCCCTCCTTTTTTGCTTACATTTTCCTGCATGTTAAAAAAAGAAATAACATGCAAAAATAAAAATAACATAAAATAAAGCCCTACGTGTCGTAAAAATGTGTCTGGTCCTGAACCAGGGTCATTGGCTCATTACGGAAGTTGTCGTTTGTTTTTTTTTTTAAACCATTAAAATGTCGGTCACAAAATATTTAAATATTAATAACTATACATTTCTAGATATGTAGGTGTATACATATCCACTGTATGTATGATATACAGTATATATATACATGCACAGGCAGACAACACTATCACAGCACATGCGCAGACGCCTATCCCTGCTACTAAAAATCTCTTACAGCTACAACCTCTTTTTTTTCCCTCACCAACTTTATTGGCAACGCCCCGGACAAACACTCTGAGCTTGTGTATCCCGGACATGCGCTGTACGTAGTGACGCTGTACGTACGTCTTGACGGGGTCGAAGGGAAACGAAGGAGTATCGGGGCCTGCGGTTCAACATGAAGGAGATGTCAAACTAGGAAGATTGTAGAGAGAGGTGTGCTAAGGAGTAAACGTCTGGTGAGTTTGCGGCGGAGGAGGCTATTTGTGCCAAGTGGGTGGTGAGGAGAACCCGGGTACTGGTTATTGTCTCCTCGCTAATATCCTAGAATATAAGGACTGCTCACGTACTGTATGTGAGGGAGATGATGTGTTGTATAAAGCGACCAATCAGATCGCTGCTTTCATGTTTCTAACGCAGGTTGGAAAATTGACGGCGAGTCCTGATTGGTGGTTGTGTTCCTGTAATGTTTTATACTGCGTCTTCTGGGAACTGCATCACCCTGCTGCTGGGGTGTGTGCCTGGGATCTGGCTATGCTATATTATATATAATGTGATTTGTAGGAGTCTCTGAATCTCTGTCCTCACTGCTAGAATGCACACTATTGTTCCCTGTTAGCAGCCATTCCAGAGCGGAAAGAGGCCGGCTATAGTGCTGTTCAATAGGGTTACTGATAGGGAGTCCATATGCACATATGGTCAGTACATTACCATATTGTTTACATCTACAATGCTATCATGGTTTGGGTAACATCACGTGACCACAGGAGCCAATCCCAGCTCATATTTCCATTCACCCGTTATCCCTATTGAATGAAGCTAATCAGCATGACAAAATCCCAAGGGACACATCCTGTGTGTGATCTAGTAACCTTACCCTACATAAAGCAGTGGCACATTTGTTGATTTTTGACTAGATTTGCCAATGATCTTATGTTATTTTGGGAAAAGTAATGTTGGATTTGAAATAGGACTCTGTCCATATCTATGCTGAAGCTATTGCACAACAGATCCTAATTCCAACCAACAGGCCCCATTGAATTAAAGCGAAGAAAAGGCTGCAAAGCATGGCATTTCATTTTGCACTATTAGGGTGAGTTCACACGGAGGAAAGTAAAGCGCAATCTGGCACGTATACACGTGTCGGCAGATTGCGCTCCGCAAAAGCTCCCATTCATTTCAATGGGAGTGAGGATCGTAGACGTGGCGTTATTTTGCGGCTGTGATTTTGCGGCCACAAAATAACTCCACGTCTACGATCCTCACTCCCATTGAAATGAATGGAAGCTTTTGCGGAGCGCAATCTGCCGACACGTGTATACGTGCCAGATTGCGCTTTACTTTCCTCCATGTGAACTCACCCTTATTGCTATCAAATGTTGCAGAATTGCACATGAGCTTTCAATGGCAGTGTGAACAGAAACTAAACACTGAATTAAATGGCACTCTGTATTTTCAAGTTTTTTTTTTAATGTCCACGAATGGAAAGATTTTTTTTTTTTTTTTTAATAAAATCTCTTCCTTTCTCTGTAGGGTAAGTGATAAGTGTTTGTTTCTCTGGAGCCTGAGCACTGCCCAGTCCCAAAGAATTGACGCTAGGTTCACACTAGACCCGAAAGATGCTCTTATAGCAGATAAAAGGCTGTCTGCTTAAAAAGTGGTTACCTGCAGTGGTAAGGAACCTTCGGCTCTCCAGCTGTTGCAAAACTACAACTCCCAGCATGCATACTTACTCTGCTGTTCTTGGAACTCCCTTGGAAGTGAATAGAGCATGTTGGGAGTTGTAGTTTGACAACAGCTGGAGAGCCGAAGTTTCCCTACGCCTGCCATAGACTATAATACTGAAACCAGTTGAAAGTTTCTCCTTGCAGGTCTTTTCTCTCCACCAATTTTAGGCAGTATCTGGGGGAGACTAAAATGCAGATGTGAACCTAGCCTGAATGGAACGTCAGCGCCCCTGACACTCTGTCTACAGGGAGTCTATGAGGCCTAAAATCAACAACAAATAACTGGGTCGTGTAGGGATTTTTAATAGAAACAGAAAAATCCAAGGAAGCAATGAAGAGATAACCAACCATCTTTTCATAACTATGCAAAGCATCCTGCCAGTGCACTGGGGGGCAGGGCCTGATTTGCCAAATTTGCCTATAGACCGTGGCCAATGCATCAGCTCCTCTCTGGAATCGGTGCCTACTCTCCCATCTAACCTTTAACATTTTTAGCTCTGTGTACATCACAGCTATCTGTAAGCATAACTGCTAAATCAGTTTCCATTTTTAATTTTTTTATGCTGGTTACAGGGGTTTTACTGGACTTTAAAACTGATGGTCTATACTCATCAATATCAGATATGTGGGGTTCATTTCTCCAAACCCCCATAAAATATTGAAGCGACCAAAGAGCAGTCCCATGCATAGCTGCTACAGAATGAAGAAGCCTGAGCATTGCAGCCCCCACACCATGGAAAATAGAGCTGTGTCCACTTGCCTTGTCCCCTCACACACGACCGTATGAATGGTCGTGAAGTATGACTAGCTTACAAGGGGTTATTCATGGTCTTTAAAGGATCATGAGTAAGAACTAGGAGGGATTCCTATAATAACAAAAGTCCCTGCACTCTAGCTGACAATATCCTGGAGGTATACTACCACTTCGTTCATCTGTGAATATTTCAGTGGTCCCTTGAACCGATTAGCAGACACTTTTTGGCACAGTTTCAGTTATTTTAGCACACTACCTGTAAATCCATCTCATTATTTATTCTGCTACATTTATACATGTCATATTTATTATATCCAGCTTTATAAGTAAGCCCCTCATGAACGGTCAGTATGTTATCCAGGTTTTTCCCAGATAGCACACTGACCTGTTCATTTCTATGGGCCCGTACACATGATCATGAATTACACGGTCCCATGTGTGGGCTGATAGTCCGGGCCATAAAATATGGAACAGGTCCTATTCCTGTCCGATTTTGCGGTCCTGCTTCTGCAGTTCTTATTCCGTAAATGAAAGGAAGCCCAGGTGACACACAAGGGACATCCCGTGCACCGCTGGGCCGTTCATTCATGGCAGCTGGTTAGTACACGGTCATGTGCAACTGGCTTTAATCCTTTATTAACAACCACAATAAATCTAACCTTACAAGGCAGCCATTAAACTGTCATATGTTTTAAAGTACAAGCTATTGATACTTAGCTCCTAGAAGGGGTTTCTGTGTGGGACACCCCCTATCCCATCCAGGACTTGCTTACTGATTACTTATCCTTACAATAGTTCATGAATATGTGACCAATGAGGGGTCCAACAACTGGAACCCCTGCTGATCCGCTGTTTGAAGAGACTGCTGTGCTTACGAGTGCTGGGCTTCTTCTCTATGCCAGTACCATTACATTCATCAGTCACATGCTACAGCAGCAGCTCAGTCCCATACGAGTCAGTGCTGGAAATGCAGCAGAATAAAGTTAGATTTAATCCATTCACCACGTTGCAGGATAAAACAGAAAATGTAGTGTTTAAAAAATATAACATGGTAATTTGTATTATAGAGCGAGGCAAAAATGCAAATGGCAGTGGAAATGAAAAATGAAAGTGTTTGTGTATTTACTTTTTCGCTGCGTTCTTTCCGTCAATGTTTTTCAACTGCAATTCGCAAACACATGGCCTGAGCCTTAAGTTGAATTATTTGCACCTGATAAATTAGAACATATAACATTGATTGTACAAATTAATTTTAATACAGCAAAATATCCTACACTTCCATCATAAATCTGAAATGGTTTCTTTTTTTTTTCTTTAGGTTCTTCTGCGTGGACTATTCGATTATTCCTTGGTGCTGGATATTCTTTGAAGCCATGGAGTTACCAAATTACAGCAGACAGCTCTTACAGCAGGTCTACACCTTGTGCAAAGAGCAGCAGTTTTGTGACTGCACCATATTTGTTGGCTCTTTACACTTCCGAGCTCACAAGCTTGTTCTTTCTGCTGCGAGCTTGCTCTTTAAGTCCTTGCTAGAAACAACTGAAACCATTTCCATAGATGCCTCTGTGGTCAGCCCCGATGAGTTCTCGCTGCTCCTAGAGATCATGTACTCAGGAAAGTTGCCACCAGGGAAGCACAACTTGACCAAAATTATCTCTGTGGCTGACAGTCTTCAGATGTTTGATGTAGCTGTAAGCTGTAAGAACCTCCTGACCGAACTGATGAATCACTCCACCCCGAGCCAGAAGAAAGAAGTCCCAGTCCAACCATTGACCTTTGTTAAAACTGATATAAAGTCTGTTGTCCCGAGGAGTAATGTAGTGAGTGAAACCTTCGCTGTGGAAAAGATGTTGACCCCCATGAGTGTGGTAGGTTCCTCTGTCCTGCCCGCTCCTGAGCAACTACAAATGAACAAAACTCTAAGCCCTGCGTTACTTACCAAGAAGTTGGACACTAATGGCAATCTGCAGCTCACAAAGCCTTCCTTGTCTGATGGATCTACAGAACAAGATTTGCACGATCACAAGGTGGTTGAAAGGAAGGAGGAAAATGGAACCGGACTCTCTAATACAGAAAGTACTCTAACCCCAGCACTGGAAAATACTGCTCCAGTTGTGGAGGAATCTGCTAACGTTTCAAGTCCTATAAAAACTGTGACTACTGCATGTGCCTCCCCTGTAGATGAGATCTATCAACAGCAGCAATCGTCAGAACAAGAGGCTGTTGATAAAGAAATGGAGTATGACTCTGTGGCGGCAGGTACCGAAGCTACGTCCTGTAACTCAACACAAGATGGTAAAGCAGCTGGAGCAGAGGAGACTGCCGAGCCTGCTGCCAAGAAAAGAAGACTTGATGATACTGGTAATTTTATATCCCGTTTATTGACCTTTATGTATTTAGGGTATAATTGTCCAGGTTTCTGCGTGAGGAAGGGTGTACAGGGGTTATTCAGGGTTTTGAAAACTCATTTCCTATTCTTTTTCTTCAGAACCTCAGATTTCTGACTGTTATGTGATTGGAACTAGGACCCAAGTCACTCCACCTCTTCTCTTGTTCACAGGAATTACCGTACTATGGAGACTGGTAGGCTAGTAAATCCATCCCCATAGTACGGGTAATTCCAGTAAACATGGGAGTGGAGTTGGAGCAACTTGGGGGCTGGTCCAAAACTCTGGGTTGTGAAGAAAAATAACCCTGGAGGAAGTAAGTTTTAAAAAGCCTCTGGATAACCCTTGTAGTAATACAAAACCTGACCTGTCACTGGTTAGGGAAGAATCTTTACACCCAGACCAAATGAAGAGCTTTTCTATAGTTAGCTACATCTTGTGACTGGCGTTGTAGCGGCTCCTACCAATATTGTGCTTGGCTATTAAAATGAATGGCTGTCCATGTTATCTCTTAGGGACTCTCTGTGCTGTGGTTAATAGGAGAGGGCATCCCAAGCAGGATTTCCCATCCTTGATGTCCATATGACTTCTAATATGTGTTGACAGGCCTTGTCTTATGGAGTTAACCCCTTTTAATCCTATAGTGAAAAATGAGTAGGGGTCGATTGAAATATGACTATTACACTACACTACGGATTTGCAAGTTAGGTTATAGGTTTGAGTGTAGAGTACCTGCTTAGGAAAAAGGGTTTTAATTATTTTTTTTTCCTTAGAATAAAGGTATAAAAAAGTGCATTAAAGGGAATGTACAATATTAGAAAAGTGTGGCTAGCTTCTTCTGTAAGCTGTACCAAACCTGCCACAGTTTGTCTGATATTGCAGCTCTAGTGTATAGAAGTGAATGGCTCTGAGCTGCAATACCAGACACAACCTTTGAAAAGTAGTCCCATTTTTCTAATCCTGTGCAACCCTTTTACTTGTAATAGTAACGTGAATGCATTTTATCTGATTTATGACATGGTGGTTTTGTTTCTTGATCGTTAATATGGCTGTGTTTTATATTTAGAAACAGAGAAAACCTCGGGTGAGTTGGATTTTCTTATCCGTTATGAAAGTATCTTCAGCGAGGCTCTGTCAGATCCGCAAAGTGTCCTAGAAAACCTCAACAAGTGTGAAGAAATCAATGAGGCAGAGAAGCAGGTAAGAGCTTCCAGAGTCCATGTGCTGCGCCCGCAGAGATGACACTGAGCCCCTCTGATAGTAAAAGGCACACCCAAGATGGGTGCAATTCACACAGTTTTTTACATTGCTCATATTTGTAGTATTTTTTGAAGGGTTGCCAGGGCAGATCTTCTTTCTGGAAGATTTATGTACACCCACAACAGTTTATTTTCTACCCAGTCTTGCACAGCACTATCTGTGGTAGAGAATGCCAGTCCTTGAGACTTCCACAGTAAAGATATGTTAGCAGTCCATGAGGTTTTTCTTATAGGTCTTAGTCACATTGTTTGTTTTTCACATATGTGTTCTGTTATGTGGTTTACATTAGAGTCAGGGGTATGGACACAATGTGAGCATTGCCTAAAACTTAGACATACTTAGAAACGTTTCCATTTTGGTTGGCAAATATGTCTACAACAAATAAATATGACCTATAGAAATGTGGCAAATTAATTAATGAGATGATTTTACGTGCTGTGTGCTAAAATCACTGAGGTTGCACCAAAAAAAAGGTGTCTAATCGGCTTAAGGCACCATTGAAGTATTTGTGGCATTTGTGTCCTGTAGTGCGTAACCCTTTGTAAGCTAGTCAGACTTGAGGAATCCCTGCCATGTGGCTGGGTTAGTGTGACTCTTGGTAATATGAAGAGTTAAATTGTGATGGGCTATTTACTGGTTAAATAATCAGCATTTTACCAGGGGAAGGACACATGAGGGCATTCATACTGTGTGGGGTGGACATAACAACATTATAGTGTATACCGTCATTATACTTTGTCGGGGTATTTAAGGGACCACTGTAATATTTGTTGGCCAAGAATGGCATTGAACTATGTGTAGGGCCGTGAAGAGACTTTTTATGGTTTCTAGGTGTAAAAGGGAACATACATATTTTACAACATTTTAACTCAATATTGTTTGCACATGTTTATCTGCAATATAGTTTGTTGAAAATCCCGACAAAACGCTCCCTTTTGCACCAGTGTTTTTGTGGGGTTTTTTGTAAAGTGTTGAGTCAGTCAGATCCATTCTTGTTAGCGAATTTCTTTCATAAACATGTTGATAATTACAGACATTATTTTTATGTGCAAAATATGACAGAAGTCTCTGTATAGATTGGTAACTATGCCCTATTGTTTGTAGTGTAATTGTTCATGTCTGCCTTTATTTATGGAGCGTCAATCCGTAAATATAAAAGCGTATACCTGCTCTGTTTTAGTCCATTTTCCAGCTCACAGATGCCTGATAAAATGAGTCTGTGCATCAAGCACATGTCTGGGGCAGCTGAACATCACGGCAAGATTTATTTATTTTTTGCTCGGTAGGGGGTGGGAAAAGCTCCAATTACTGAGCAAGAGGAAGAGCTTGCTGCGATGCTCAGTACATGGGTGTCATGATGTGAAAATCGGATGAACTGCTGAAATAAGGCGGCCATCAAATCAAGACCTCTCTGCTGTCAGTGGAAACAACGACAGAACACATACATGAAAGGACTGACGTGAAATAAGGTCTTACTTGTGTTTTGTACTAAAGGTGGTGGTGGAATGTTGTCAAGCTGAAGAGGGGAGCTCCACATTTGCCAAACTACTGGAGAAAGTTAAGGATGGGCAGAGTATTGTTGTGGAGACTGTTCTAGCTTTACTCAAGTTGTGCCGAGACACCAATCCGAGTGTAAATGAAGCGCTACGTGAGAGAGAGCCGCCAGAAAAAGACTCTGAGGAGGAACAGTCAGTAGAGACTGGTAAGAACACTGTGGAGTAGGATATGTGAAAGGTTTCCTAATTTTGCCAGCTTAAAGGGATTTCCCCACCCTTAAATGTTATATTCATTGTATAGGTCATAAAAAATGAAGACGGATTGCCATGTCCATACTACTAAAAATGACTGTGATGAGATATGACGTATACTTAGCGTGCATGTTCACTGCTGGTGGACAGTCGTGCTCAGTCCCAGCCAAGTATTCGTATAGTAAGTGCTTACTGTTTTGATGTTTGATGGGATTTTGTCTCCACTTCTTCAACTTCAGTGGTAAAAGAGAAGACCTTGTTTGATCTTCTGATGGAACGTAGAGAAGAGCTGATACAGTGTATTACTGAGCTCAGCCCCATCATTGAGTGTCTGGATACAGCAGAAGAGGGCTTTCTAACTAATATTGAGAAAAAGGTATGTTCTTTTCCACTAGTGGAGCTTTGCGATTTTATGGGTTGAGTAAACTGATGAAGTTTTATCCCTCCTAATCATAATATCAGGTGATAACCGACTGCTGTGATGGTGGATCACACAAGGAAGCTATGGACAAGATTTTGAGGAAAGCATCTGAAACCAAAACACTTAGCCCTGACAGTCTGGTCAAACTTCTACAAGCTGTGAGAGAAGCCTTCCCTGATCTGCACACCTTACTTGATATTCTAGAGCCACACAGTAAAAAATCCACCATTAAAGGTATGAAACGTTAACAGAGTACTCCATTTATTCCTATCTCGATAGTTGGATGCCTGCCAGTGGCTATAACTGGGGAACTTAGGTCCCCAACCCAGACACAATATTTCTGTAGGGAACAGTGGTCAGACTTATGTGTCTGTAGTAGGTATGGACACAGCCAATGCATAGTTAGCCACTACTCCATGTACTACCTCTCTGAACATAAAGTGCCAGTATAGAGAGTTAGAGATCTGTAGTTCATGTCTCTAGAAATTGATGAGGGTCCTAGCAGACACATTTAAGGAAATGCATCTAGATCATTATAATCATCTATGTGAATGGGTTAGATCAGGGGTAGGCACGTGTTGTGAACCACTGCTTATAGACTATATAGGTGCTGTATAGGTGCTATGTATAGGTGCTATATAGGTTTGTTTGTTACTATATAGGTGCTGGTACGCCTACTGCAGTAGTCTTGAAGTATTACATTCTCTTCATTTCAGGCAAGATGAGTGTGGCAGACTACGGGGCAGAGTTGCTAAAACAATATCAGGAAAATTTATCCGAAGTTGTGAACGATGCCGACTTGGTTCTTGGTGGACTTTCATCAGCAACTAACCTAACAGATCACGAAAAAGAGGTACGTCCTCACTGCTCACTGGGATGGACCACTTTGTTATTGATCTCTTGTAGGTTTTTGAATAATAAAATCAGGCAAAGTGTACCTGGCTGTCGCATAACAATTGTCCATTAATGATCTGGGTTACTAATACATAGCTTCTTGGTTTCAGTAGCTATGTCCCTTCCAGCTGTAGCTTTCACGTTGCCTGTGACATGGTATGTGGCGCTGCAAACTCACTTGTGGGTTAGACTTCTTACTGTGTTGACCCAAACCCAGTTTCAAATGGTGTTTTTAACTACAGTTTTATAGCTTCTGATAGGGAGGAACAGCCAGTTTACATATATGTAGGTAACATAACATTTACTCATCATTTACTTCCTGCATCCACTCTGTTATACAGTAAAGATGTTGGTTAGAAGCGGTAATGTTCTTACATTTTTACTCTGCTACCTGTGCATAAATCAATAGAATATCAATATATGAGGCTTCTTCCTGTAATGCTCCTCCTAAACTCACTTTCATTCTAAAATTTATGCTGTTTCAAGACCGATTGCAGGTCACATGTATCAGATTACACAGGTCTATGGAGAGGGGAAGGAGGAGGAGTGAGCAGGAGCTGAGGGAGTGGGAGTAACACACAGATTGAAAGTAGCTAAATGTGCTGTGATAGAAATTCATTCACATCAGTGCAGGTTAGTACTCATATACATAGATGTTCTTCAAGATCGTGAGACCATTTTTGACTGTGAGAGAGACAGCGAGGTATGGTGGTATGTCTATACTCGCCAACTTAAAGGAAATTAAAAGCTAGAGAGAGAGAGCCTGCAGAGTAGAAAACTGCTTAAGGCTAAGGCCCCATAGGACGTCCCGGAGTAAATAAGCGCTGCGGGGAAAACCGCGGCGGCAATGCATCATGGTTCTTCCCGCAGCATTTTAGTCAGAAAGTTTGCAGAGTTTTCTTCTGCAGACTTTCTGTTTCAATTACACCTATGGGGAAACCGCCGGCGTTTCCATAGGTATAATTGATATGCTGAGATTTCCAAAACCACACCGGATTTGGAAATCTTGACGTGTCCACACCGCGGTTTTCACTAGATTCACTAGAATCCATTCACTTTGCGCTGACTGTATAACACTGCGATTTTTCTGCGGCATTTCCGTCCCATGGGGCCACGGTCTAAGGCTGATGCCCCATGTTGCGGAAACGCAGCTTTTTTTAGTTGCAGAATTTGTTGCGGGTTTTCCAGCCAAAGCCAGGAATGGCTACAAAACAAATGAGGGAATATATAGGAAGCTCTGATACTTCAAACTTCTGCTCAATCCACTTCATGATGGGGATTCTTTTCAAGGCCAGATTCACAAATGATATTTTTTTACACTATTGAACCATCCTATGATCATTCAATTTTGCAATTATAATTCTGAAACGAATACGCAAAGTTTTGTCATTGTAATGAGAGTATAGACCGTTATTGGGTACCTCTTTTGTTTTAGGTTGTGGCGAATATTGTGAGAAAGAACTGCAGCACTCGTATCTTCAGCATACTGGTGTCTTGTGTATTAGAAGAGCAAACCTTAGCGGCTGTGGCAGTCTGGCAGCTGCTGCTAGCAATGCAAGAGTTAAACCCATCCGTGAGGTCTCTGATGGATGAGATCCGGAAAGAACCAGGAGCTGACGCCTTCTTCCAGAGTGGTATGGAGAGTTTGACACCTACTTATAATATTAAATTCTCATAGTAGCCAGCATGGCATCTACTTTAACTTGTAAAATACTGACATTTAACTGGTGACTGTGGAATAATTTTTTTTTGTACGTTTTCCACGTAAATTGTTCATCGTGATCCAAATCACGTTTAACATTAAACTTGTATTTTTTTCCCTTTAAAGTGATGAACAGAGAGAATGAAGTGGCTGAGGTCCTGGTTCGCCACAGCGAGTCCATCGCACAGGCTTTCAGACACTGCAATGTGCTCAGTTTGGTGTCACCTGACGACAAAGCGCTGAACAATTTGGTGAAACAGGTAAGCAAACTATCGAGACTATAGAAAGGTTTGGCTCTGTTCATATTTGCGTTGTTGCCTTTCTGTCAGGTGTTTTTTGATATTTTGATGGCATAATCTGCAGCAAAAAAAATATAAAAAAAAAATAAAAAAAAACATGATAGACCTTATTGATTTGGTAAGAAATCTAGTTTAGCTCTGTTATGCACTGAAGTTATGAAGCTAATGTGAACATAGCTTTATGCAGCTGTGTATAGCTCTAATACATAGTTACATAGTAGAGGGGGTTGGATGAAGGCATCAGTCCATCAAGTCCATCCTGTAACCCTACAATAGGATTGCCTTCACCAATGCCCATCAAACAGTTGTTGCCAGAAGTGACTGTATGCTGCACAGGTCTTTCTCGCTGTGCTAATCCAGGGTTTAGCAACATAACTGATTCACTTTCTGCTTATTTTAATGTGATATACAGGAAATAGAGATTAGGATGCATTCACACTGCACCTTCTATGTACATTTATTGTATGCTTCTAGGTATACATCAAACATATATAAGTAGGCCACAGTTCACCTTACAGAGGCCATAAGATTGCCCTGTCAGACATAGCATAGTTAACTACACTATTCAGAGGCATCCAACATACACTTCATAGTATAAAATTCACAAGCAGGATATTCCACTGTGACATATGTTAAAGATATAGATCTGGGAAAATTTTATTTTATTTTCACTTTCTTTTAGATTTTAAACATCCCTCAGCAGAATGAGAATGGGGATTTGCCTGCTAAGCTGCTCCTGAGTTCTGCTCTGCAGCACACTGTGCCTGTCCTGAAGTTTTGCCAACTACTGTGTAGCCTCCAAGACTCTGCCCCTGACCTACAGCCATTAATGAAGGAGTTAGAAGAACTTGGTAAGTGCTTGATGTGTATGTCACTTCCCGAGAAAAAAAAAAGAGCATCAAATTCAGAGCAAACTTTGTTTTGTTTTTTGTCATACAAAATTTGATCTTTCATCTTCATCAGTAATTTTAAAGAGGACCTTTCATCAGATTGGGCACATGCAGTTTTATATACTGCTGGAAAGCTGACAGTGCGCTGAATTCAGCGCACTGTCGGCTTTCCCGATCTGTGCCTGGTGTAAAGCGCTATCGGTCCCGGTACCGTAGGGCTTTACAGTCAGAAGGGCATTTCTGACACTTTGCCAGGAACGTCCTTCTGCCTCGCGGCGCCTATCGCGCTGTACTGTGGAGCGGGGAGGAACTCCCCTCTCCCTCTCCTGATAATGCTCGTCTATGGACGATCTGTGTGAGCAGAGGGAGGGGGGCGTTCCTCCCCGCTCCACAGTACAGCGCGATAGGCGCCGCGAGGCAGAAGGACGTTCCTGGCTAACTGTCCTTCTGACACCCTTCTGACACTAAAGCGCCGCGGTCCCGGGACCGATAGCGCTTTACACCGGGCACAGATCGGGAAAGCCGATAGTGTCATGTGATGAGCACACAGGTGCCGCTTGTTACAGTCACAGCACAATAATCAGACAGCTGCCTTGTAATCAGCTGTGCACCTGTGTGCTCATCACATGACCATGGACCATAAATCACATGACCATGGTCAGCGTTTTATCCTCTAGAAGTAACAGAATGAATGACAACAAGCAGAGATCTAGAAAACCGTGAGGAATTAATACAGAAAGTATATTGGGAAATTGTATATCTTTTTATTGTACAAACAATAACATTTGTTTCTCAATATTGGTCTGAAATGGCCAAACCCTTTAACTTTTGCTGAATATAGTTCTTCTGTATTATAATAAATTAGTTTTTATTTGGCTTATTTTCTAAGCAATGAAAAGAACAGGCTGAAGTTTAGTTTCATAAGATGTGAGGTACGATCTGACAGTCTTATGCAGATTTAGGACCATCAGTCTCTATTAGTCTCGTTGAAGTACTAGTAGTGCAGATATTTATGCAGCACGTGGCACCAACATGTCTGGCAAAATAGGTGGGTGGCCTGGGTTGTGAACTTGGTTTGAAGTGTGGTTTTTGTTAAATGATCTGACCCCTCATAGTACCGTGGAGATGTCAGTTTTAGTTGACATTCATTTTTAAGGAGTTTCTATGTAGTAAAAAGAACAAACATGGCTGCTCTCTTCCAAAATCAGTCTGGCAACTCATCTCTATAAAAGTGAATAGGGCTGAAATGTAATGCTAAACCAATTCAATGGATAACAGTGGATCTATTTCTGGAAGAAAGCAGCCATAGTTTTGATTGTCTCAAACATTGTCTTCCTTTAATTTACCCTTTCTATTATTTCTAGGTTTGCTAGTGGACGGCAAATGCAATTTCCAAAGTTCAGACAAGTGGGCAGTTAACACTGAGTGCCAGCTTGATGTTATTGAAGAGGTTGGAGATAGAAACGAGGAAGACGAAGAAGGGAAAGATGATGAAAATGAAGATGTGGATTCTGAAAAAGAGAGAGCAGAACTTGCCCAAGAAAAGGGCTCGAAAAAGAATTTCATCTGCAAATCTTGCGACAAGATCTTCCTGTTCCGCTGTCGACTGGAGGTGCACATGAAGCGTTGCCGAATGGCGAAAAGAAATCCCCTGCAGTGCAAAGACTGCAACGTGGTGCAGGCCTCTAAGAAGGAGTTAGACCAGCACCGGGAGGAAGTGCACGGATATCTAATCTCTCGTAATGGCAAAGGGAAAAAGAAAATGCTGGTGACCTGTGACATCTGTGGGAAAGAATTTGCTCATCCATCAGGTACACTTTGTCTTTATCTTTTTTTAATAGTTTGTGTCAGACTCATTCAAAGAGCATCTCGGATAATTCCAGTAGCTAGCTTTAGCTGTTAATGGAGAAGAAAACCAGATGAAACTTGATATCTGTACGCAAAAATTGAGTGAATAGAGAACTTCAGTATGCAGATTACTGAGAAAAGTTGGAAATTTGGTGTTGGCTAAACAGCAGTTTTCTCTTTTAAAACATCCACTCATAATACATTTCCTCCAAACAGCTTTTCATAATCTGTAGTGCTGGTGAATACAAGAAACCTTGTAATACCGTATAAGCCAAGTTTTTCAGCACAGTTTTTGTGCTGAAAAAGTCTGCCTTGGCTTATACTCGAGTCATTACAGTAATTCAGCAATATTTATAGTTACAGACCCGGCATACAGACAGCGGGGCAGCTGCCGGGCTGCTCCTGCTATTAGTGTGGCGATGCTGCTCATGTCAAACTGCAGAAGTACTTACGGTACAGGCAGGCATGAGTTCTCTGATGATGTCCCAGTCCAAGGGGAACCGGCAGGCGCCGCCATGCTGGAGGGAGCGGGTGTGACCACTCTCTCAAGGCCAATCCTGAAGATAGGAACGGCGGCCGGCTGCCGGCAGAAGCACTTCTGCCGGGGATTCCCCTCAGTGCTTCTGCCGGGGATTCCCCTCAGCGCTCCTGCCGATGGCCGGCTGCAGTTCCCCTTCAGGTCCAGCCGGCTGAGGTTCTCTTTCAGGTCCGCCCCTCAGATCTCTTGCTGGGGATTCCCCCCAGTGCTCCTGCCGGGGATTCCCCTCAGCACTTCTGTAAAGGCGCCCTGGCCGGCAGCGCTTCTCTTTTGCAGGCTGCTCTATTCAGCCTGCAAAAGAAATGACAATTTTTGCAGAGCATTGCAATGCATTAGTGATCAGACCCCCTGGGGTTCAAGAGGATTTATAACTCTCACTTGACCCAAGAAGGTGTTGCAAGGAGGTGGATTTACCGGTTTCCTTATTTTTATTCATGCTATGTTGAGTTGCTTGTTGTTAAGTAAATGGTGACTTGCTGTTTTCCAGGTCTACAGTACCATAAGCGCACAGAACATTTTGATGAGAAGCCGTTCTCCTGTGAGGAGTGCGGTGCCAAGTTTGCAGCAAACTCTACCCTAAAGAATCATCAGCGTCTGCACACAGGAGAGCGACCCTTTGTGTGCAAGCACTGTCACATGACATTCACCCAGGCTGCAGCACTCTCCTATCACACTAAAAAGAAGCATTCTGAAGGTACTGTCAGACCTGGTCATAGGTACTTACTTACAACTTTGCTTTTTGTGTTTGCGGGACAGATTCCTGCAGTTACCCTGATGTTTAACTAGGTGGTGCTGCTGCTAGCTAAGGTTAAAGTGCTGCACCAGTTTAAAGGGGGGATTTATTCAGCCTCTTGCATTTATTTTTTCTAATTCTGTTTATTTTTCTTTAACTTTTTTTTTTTTTGGCTGTTTGCGCCTATATTGAAAGCTTTTACACAAAAAGAATTTGTGCAAGATTTATTGCAAACTTGCTCCTTTTTAGTAAATTAGGCACATGAAAATACACCGCAGAAAAGAAATGTGCAAATAAAGACACAAATAATAAATTCACCTGCTCTGTTTTCCCATTTTCTACTATTCCAGGTAAAATGTATGTGTGCCAGTATTGCGATGCTGTATTTGCACAGTCTATTGAGCTGACTAGACATGTGAGGACTCACACAGGAGACAAGCCGTACGTCTGTCGAGAATGTGGGAAAGGTTTCAGCCAAGCTAATGGGCTTAGTATACACCTACGGACCTTCCATAGTAAGTTTCAGTGAACTCTTCTTTTGATATTGTAAAATAGACTTCTCTTGCCTTTAATGTACAACATTGGCACATCTTGACATTTGATAAATTCATATCCTTAGACATTGAAGATCCTTATGACTGTCAGAAATGCAGAATGAGTTTTCCTACGCTAGAAGAGAACAGGCAGCATATTCAAGTTGTACATTCCAAGGAATACCATCCATGCCCTTCCTGTGAGAAGATTTTCAGTGCCCCTTCTCTGCTAGAGCGCCACATAGTCACCCATGTAGGAGGAAAGCCTTACAACTGTGAGATCTGCGACAAAGCATACCAGGTTAGTAAACCAGGATTTTCACCAGACTCCGGAGACTGGTGCCTAGGTTTCTTTGTGTAATGTTACCACCTAATCTTTTCACAGCAACTTTCGGGCCTATGGTACCACAACCGCACTCATCATCCAGATCTGTTTGCTGCTCAGAATCATCGTTCTTCCAAGTTCTCTTCCGCTCAGTGCAGTTCCTGTGAACAGGTCTTTTCCAACTCCTCTACTCTCCAGAAGCACGCAAAGTTAGAACATCCCGGTGAGTATGCGGATGGTGCAAAGAAATTCATTATTATAGATATTATCATCTTTTATCTATCATCTATTATATTACATCCTTGGGGCTGTCAGGACTGTAGTCTTCAGCAGCGCCCACAGCCCCATAGAAGTGAAGAAAGTGCCGGTCACACAAGCGCACTGGTGTTCCATTCACGAGGAAGTTTGGGGGGACTTTTGGTCCCTAGTCATCTTGATTGCTGGGGAACACAGCAATTGGATGCCTGTCCTGTGGATACGGGATAAGTGTCCGTAACAAAACAACCCTTTAACTGCTAAGTGGCCAACATGTGACTGTCTGCAGCGGGCTTCTGATCCAGCTGGTACAGTCACGGAATGTAATGGTGAACCCAGTGCCAGAACAGAGGAACATTGGTAGACTAATATTGATATTTTTTTTTTTTTTGGCCCAGCCCTCACTAGGTTTAATTAATTTACATGAAAATCCTTAATGGCAAGGGGAATGGTAAAACCCAACTGTCAGTATTTTTTTCCACTTAGAATAATAGAGAAATGGCTCAAAGAATGCTTTAGGGCTGGTATTTAATGGGGTTTAAAAGTTTTAATAAAGAGGACATATCAGGAGATATGAATCCTTGTGCCCTGAAATCCTCCCTTAACATGTTACGTTTGACTCCAATTCTGTCCCATTGTAAATGTCCTAAGACGTTTACTGGGACTTTCACGTTCCCCACGCGATATACTTTATAAAGTATATTCATATCTAATATATTCAGAGTAACATTAAGTCTCTGGCTCTTGTCCCTTTCAGACAATAAGATTTATGAATGTGAGAAATGTAAGCAGACATACCCATCACCGGCCGCATTGCAAGTGCATATTAAGTGCAAGCACTCAGGTAAGTGTCATTACATCGGTGAGTGCTTCATTTCTGAGGGTGCTCCAGTGCTATCGTATTTGCCCTGAGTGCCCTTTCCCATGGTTTGGCAGTACACGAGTATCCTAGTAACACCTTGTCCATGTAATATGGCCTTATTGGCTTTTTGTTGTTTTCTATCAATGAGCGTAAAAATATGGGTTGTACCTGAGTCTCCTTCTGATCATGGTGATATTACTCCTATAACTTTAATATCACTGTATACCAGCGTTACCGTGACAGATGTTCTAATATAAAGCGTATCGAAACTTCTGAACAGCTTTTGTATCATGAATAAATCTTGTAATCTACTTTCTTAAATTGTTGCTCTTCCTGTGAAAACGTGTGATAGATTCTGATACACATTTGCTATCCGCTTGTTTTCTACCATACATATTTTTCTAAGCATACTTTCTATTATTAGGGACCCAGCCATTCCAGTGTCTTTACTGCAGCGAGTGTTTCCAGTTCCCAGGCGCTCTGCAGCATCATGTCTCCACAGACCATTTCAATGAGACGGAGAACACATTTGGTTGTGAACTATGTGGGGAGCTTTTCACATCACAGACTCAGCTAGAGAAACACTATGAAACGGATCATCCTGACATAGTACTGGCGGAAGCCCAGGCAGCAAATACTCAAGTTGTGCAGGTACCCTTTTTTTTCCCTTAATCTTTATTAATTTTTTAATAAAAGAACATACAAAAGTGTTGTGGCAAAGATACATAAAGGCTCTGTAGTGAAACAAATTACCACACCAAAAAGTTACATAAATACGTCCTGTAACAGATAACACGAAGAGGGAAGGAAGGGCGATTGGTAGGCTTGAGTAAACCCAGATAAGTCTATACAAACTAGATCAAGCAATTGTAACAGAGGGGCGGAGTGGAGGCGATACGCAATGCAGCTACTTTTTTGACCTATTGCACAGGATATCTAATTGATCAATCACCAGTTACTTAAGTGTATTGTAGTTACTGGTCCAAATTGACAGTGGCCTTTGTATTATCTGATCCTGAGAAGAATAGTAGAACAGCTGCATATTCAGTCTAGTACCTAAGTAGAAATTTCTGTATCTAGGATAATAGGTATAGATGTATTAAACAGTTTTGCCCATCAGTTCAGGATAGGAGATGAGTACAGATGGGTGGGGGTCCCTGAACGGATCCTGAGAACAGGGTGCTACAGACCCTACTATGAATGGAGCTGTGGTCTGCTTCTGCTGCAGTCACAACTGTCACATAAATAATATATGTGAGATCTCAGCTCCATTCAGCCTAGAGGGCAAGGCACCTCTATTCTCATGGGCATGAGGGTGTCACATCACCCCATCAATCTGAAACTTATCCGTTATCCTGAAAAATAGCCTTAAAGGCAGTCTGTCAGGTCCAAAATGCCTCCCAAACCAGTAACCATGCCATGTAGGGTCCTTTTTTTATAACTCAAATTTTTATTGAAAATTTTTACAATAAGAAAAGACAATTACAAGTTACAAGGCGAACACCCGCCCTGCGAACAGAAAAGCACGTAGTGCAACACAAGATTCAATCATAGAAGAATAAAAAATAAAAACAAAGAAAACAACATAGAAAAAAAAAAAGGGGGCGCTATTAGGAAGGCCTGGAAGATCAGGAGTAAAGGAGCTGAAAAGCGATAAGGAAACAAGGGAAGAGAGAAGAAAAAAAAAAAAAAAGGGGGGAGGAGGAGGAGGGAGGGGGTTAGTGGGACAGATGGGTGGGGGAGAGGACTAAATGTGGAGGGTGAGAGGGTAGGTAGGGGCAAGTGTGAGCAGTCAGGAAACCAGTGAGAGCGCCTCCGTCGCCAGGTCATCCATACCACAGCCAGTTGGGAAGGGCTCGGGAGCAACCACTGGTCAAATACTTGAGATGAACAACAAGAGTATCAATCAGAGGAGGGGTCAGAGCCCAGAAGCGTCCGGTACTCTGCAGACTGTTGAAACCTGAACCAGTAGAACCAGGTTTTGATGTACGCCTCAGTCGTACCATGCAGGAAAGACGTGAGATTTTCCATGTGCATTATCTCGTTGACCTTCGAAATCCAGCGGGAGAGAGGAGGAGGATCCACTCGTTTCCAAAAAAGGGGGATACAAGCCCGGGCAGCGAGGATCAGGAATCGAAGCAGGGAACGCTTAAAGACCTTTAGGGAAGACTCACAGTGATTAAGGAGGAACAGGGCAGGGCCCAAATGGTGAGAAGTTTCAGTAAGCTGGAGGGTTATCCGCTTGACATGTAGGGTCCTTTAATAACAGCAGAAACATACTTTTGTGGCCACAAACTTATGAAGTAATGCTGAGGTGATAGCTTCTTTGTGAACTTATAAGTCAGGTGATTCTGGGAGAGTGCCTGATTTGCTAGATTTGCCCTCAGAAAATCCTGGCGTGTTTTAGTACACTGAAACAGACAGAGCTGTGAGGCAGTACTCCTGCTGCAGCCAGTAGTCTTACAGCCACATGTGTGTTCTATATATATATATATATATATATATATATATATATATATTATGTTTTGGGGTTTTTTTTTGGTTTATTCTGCATTTAGTATTCTAGGCAGAAGTGTTTGTACTGAAAGGTAACCCACCGTCTTCCTTCTGCTCTCTGTAGGTTATCCAGGCGCAGGATCAAGTAGCAACAGGAGAGCAAGTAATAACCTTAGATGAGTCACAACTGGCAGGTTCTCAAGTGATAGTGGCATTACCGGACTCTCAGACAAGCCAATCCGCTGGCACAGAACTGGTGGCCGTCAGCATGGAGGATTTATTTGATGGAACAGTGACGCTTATATGTGGAGATGCCGTCTCAGGAGTGACGCAGAGAACTCCAAGCTGATATCGCCTTGCCTTCACCATGCATTTACTATTGGTCATCTGTAGTTTTCTTTTACCACTTGTAGGGTTCATTTCTGATTTTATTTCCATTTTCGCGCACACGAGCTGCGTGTCTCCGATCTTTTTATTTATTTTTCTTTTCCTTTTGCCAATCAATTCATTCCTGTTGAGTGACTAAGTGTGGACAGATTGTCAACCAATCTACAGAGAATCCTGAAAGTTCAGGAGTTGTATGCAGTCTTGTGTTAATACAGGGATAGCTGAAGAAATCTTGATTGAGGCTATTCCTTATAGCTAGCTGTAGTCAATGCTTAAGGTCTTGAGTATGTATAATTCTTCTTAAATGCAGCTCTACTTTTAAAGTTACTTTGGTTGCAGTATTCACAGTTTTACATGCTGGTAAGATGGGGATGAAGTTCACCTCCATCTCACAGCAGTGCATAGACACATAGCCTCTGCCTTGCTTAAAGGGATTGTCTTAGTTAGGACATGTGGACATCAATGGGAAGTCCGTTCTGTTAGCCAGAGTGGGGAGCTATTACAATGATCAGCTCTAGACTGTATAGTCTGTTTATTGCACTTATTAGTTGTCTTTCATTGCAGCACAAGATTTTGATGTATCTATAGGATTGGTTATTGATATCTGATCAGTGAGGTCTATCACTCAGACCATGCGATGGTCAGCTAGTCCAGAGGCCAGAAGCTATATACAGTGTAGTCCTTAGCTGCTGTGATCTGTGATATACAAGTGAATGGGAGCAGAGCTGCAGGTCACTGGCACCAATGCTGCAGTGTGCTCTATAGTGATGGTGCCACAGAATTGCAGCCTGTTTTCATTCATTTCAATAGGATGAGAGCTGCTTCTGGATGTATACAGCTTCCAGCATTTGATCAGTGCAAGACCCTACCGATCAGATAGTGAAGACATGTCAGTCATCAGTATCCAAAACACACAACATGCACAAAATTGTGCAATAAAATTAGAACACATGGGGTTTTGTACAACCTCTTGAAGCTATTCCCTGTATCCTACAGATCATACTCCTTTCTAGGTAAGCCACCCCACTTGCCAGACAGGGCGGAAAAAAAATAGTGTCTAAAACACATGACAAATGTGATGCACAATAGGCACAAAGTAAGCCCGTATTCTGGTGCATTTAGCTTAGTGAATCTGCCATTTTGTTTACTACGACTAAAGCTTATTGCAGGGCCGTGAACTTCTACCCTTCACACAATATAACTTCTGGTTCTAAAAGTTTGTTCCAAATCCTCTGCTTTCCTTTCAGTCCATAACCTTTTAGAATGATAACTGTCTGGTGGTGGAGCTGTGCTGTATGTAGATGGAGTTCGATAGGTTATGTGTAAATACATATCCCATGGAAGTTGCAGTCATCCAAAATGGTATTATTTAAAGGGTTCTTTTGAGTGCTGGATTTGCAGTGACAATAACAAGTGCTACAGAAGTCCATTGTCTAGTGTTGTAAAGTTATAGTGGTTGTGTCATCCTCAGGATAGGCAGATCGCTGGGCTCTTGACTGCTAGACAACCAGTGATCAGGAAAATGGCGGTCTCAAAGTGCCCCCACTTCCTTCCTGTGAATGAAGCGCCAGTCCACTTGTGTTACTCATTCATTGCTATGGAATTGCGTTGTGTAGCAGCCTTATAGAAGTGAATGGAGCGCCAAGTGCACTTAATTCACAAGGAGGGTGCAGGGGCATTTTCTTTCCCCTGACTATTTGGGGACAACAGTATGAAACTATCTAGTACTGGGGATAAGTGTCTGTAATGGGACATGTGTAGTATAATCTGGGAGCATATATTCTTAATGGCTATATGATGGGAAAAAGATGATTTGTGAACAAAACTGATCTCCAAACCACTGAAAGGAGTTGTCAAAAACTACATAACAATGACCTATCCTTAGGATAGGTCATTAATATGAGAACAAGAGGATCTGACACCACCAGTCAGATGTTATCTGCACAGTATACAGGCATAGTAACTCTGTACAGTCAATGTGCTATTGCTGTTACAGCTCAGCTCCCATTCATTTGCTGGGGATCACATATAATGTCTTGGTCAACTGTTGTCATATAGTGTTATTTGCACAGAAATTTGGACTTGAAAGGTGCAATGAAATGATGGAAGAGATATAAGGAAATGGTTAAATATGCTCGTCCCTTGGCTTATATAGAATGTTATTGTGCAAGTGCCGTCCAATGCATACTGGAGTCACAGGGGTATTGTCAGAATCATGACGCTATGGTTGTCACTGCCACCATTCCTCCTTTATTGGCATCACCTCGGGTGTGGTTCCAGTGTAACTTGTGCTAAATTCAAGTCAAGCATGGAGAAAAGTGCGATAACAACCATGGCTGCACAGCACCTGCACCGACCTACTGCATTGTGGCTCATTATACGCTGCTGTCTGTTATACTCTCACTGGCTATTATACTTAATTTTTCTTGCAAACTAGAACTGAGGATTTTAACATCTGCATGGTACAAAGGCAGTTTTCAAGCCCTACAGCAGTATGCAGTTTTGAGATGAAAAATCTGATGACATATTCCCTTTAAACCTATCTATTGCCATATGATATCATTGCCAGAACATCCCATGTACCAGCTGGCTGTGCTGCTGACATTGAAACTGTATAGGGATGTATGACTGATAGCTCTATGTAGTGGAGGCAAACAAGTGTCAATTGTAACTTGTTACCGGTAGGTTATCTTTCCTTCAGCCCTTACAGCCTGGTGTTAGAGAACAAACCTGTAGCTCAGATGGATTCAGATAATTTCCCTGGTAATTCAGAATGGCCTGGCTACGGTCGCAGCCACGTCCACAATGCTATTCATTGTATGAAGATTGCCACATAGACATTTATGGCACATACCCAGGAAATAGGTTCTCCGATGCCAGTTTTAGCAGTTCCCAAACACCTGAACATGTGCAACCACATTGTTTCCACCTGGATGAGACAATATGGGGACCCCAAAGGAACTTTCTGGAAGCAATGCACTATTATATTAAAGTAGCTGCAAAGATACAACAAAAAATGTAAATGTTCTATACAAGCTTGGTGACAAATGGCTTTCTATGCATAAAAATACAGGCTTAGCTGTTCTATGGACTAACATTTACTACGAGTGTCCATGAAGGTTTTTTTTCCAGAAATGTTGAAGTGCTAAAAGTAAGAAGTTGTAGAAAATGCAGGTGATGTAGCAGAATCTGGTGTTTATTATAGATAAATTGCTAACTTTTCTACACATATAAATCTCTATTGTTTCTTCCTGTGGAAGAACTTTGCAAAAAAAAGTAACCAATTCTAGCTACAGATTCAGGTCTTTTAATGTTCAGAAACCAATATTACACTGAGCTCAATACCAGAGATATTTCAATATTGTCATGTATCCAGAAATAGAGTCTGTATTAAATTTGTAAATTGTTCGTGCCTGTAAATCGATTGTTTTCATACTGATGACCTAACCTATAGGGCAGGCTCATATCTGCGCCCGATCTCTGCTTTCAGGTTTCTGTCTTCTGCCTGAGAAACTGTACAGGAGACGGAAACCGGCAGTCACTTTTCAAACCCATTCATTTGAGTGTCCGCCCGTGAAAGTCTTCTGCTCTCCGCAATGAAACCATCTTTTTTTAACTGGACACAAAGTCGGACATGCAGGACTTTGTGTCCGGTTAAAAAAAACTGCTTCACCGCGGAGAACACAAAACACTCACGGGCCGACACTGTCTGCCAGGTTTCCATCTCCTGCGTGCAGAAGACTGAAACCTGCATGCGGAGACCGGGGTGCAGATGTGAACCTGCCCATAGATAATCAGTATGTGATATTTGGGGGTCCGACTCCTGGACCAGTCACAACACAGCTGCTCTAGCAGTCTCCAGGTGCCAGAAACTGCTAGTGGACAAGTAGTGCAGGTAATACCCTCGTACCACTCCCTATTGCTTCAATAGGAGCTGCACTGTGTGACCTGCCCATCCCATAGTAGTTTCCGTTAACCAGAGGGTGCTGCTACAGCTGATCTGCGCTGGGGCTTGTTGTTAGACCCCCTCAGAACATATACTGATGACCTAGATGGGTCATTGGTATGAAAAATCGATTTTGGGCCAGAAGAACCTCCTTAAGTTACTTGTTTCTTTAAGAAAAGGGACGACTATTATTGGCTCACACATTACACAGATTTAGTTTTTTTTCCCTTTAGAGGTTGAGATTTTGTGTGTTGTTTGTATATTACTAGAATATATGAGATTGGATTATACATAATAAGCTTTATAATTAATAAACTTTTTAATTTAAAGGTGTTGGCTTTTAGTATAGTATTTGGCAATACCCATTTTTACCCATTCTCACTTGATCTTCCTGGGGTGAGCTTTGGTCTTAAAGGAGCTTTCTGGAGGGAATAATTGAGTGAAATTATCAGGGCTGTGGAGTCTGTGGCCAAACTACTGACAGTGACTACTTTTTTTTTTAATAGTCTGACTCCTGCTCCCACAAAAGTAGAAAGTAGTAAAGTTCCTCTAATTCGTTATAAAACCAGTGATTGAATTCCTATTAAAGTAAATATGTAACAAACTATGGATCTAATTATTATTTAATATCAATAATTGTATAATAAAATTAAATCGTTTTATTTTGAAGTGGCAGTCTGTAGCTTCTTCTTTCTGACACCAATCAAAATTGGTGCTGACTCTGACTCCACAGCCCTGGAAATAAGGAACAGAGTGTTCTAAAAACAGCAATACTTGCCCTGACCACTTCCACCAGTGGCCCGCTTCTCTAATGTATTCTGCTCCTTCTTGACACAGGAAATCCATGGAAATGGCTGTTGCACCAATTTGTGGCTTCCTCAATAACCAACCCCAGACAGTGACCTCTCCTATACGTTGAGCAGGACCAGGATGCAAAGAGTAGAGGTGGGCCCAGCCGCATGCAGGACTGTTCAGGTGCCTAAGTGAAAATGAATGGCATATAGGATAGGGATTTATGTTTCATAATTTGTGTTTTTTAAAAACTGAAATATGCAAAGAATACAATAGAAACAATTAAAATGGCCCAAAACTACAAAACACTGGAGAAGAAAGGGGGAGAGGGATGTCCTCTTGGGGAGAAGGGGAATGGAGGAGAGAGAATGAGGAAGAAAAGTAGATGGGGTAGAAGAAACCGGAATCCAGACAAAAGGTAGGTAAGATGATCCAAGAACTGCACATTTATGTGGCATTTCTTTGAGCTCTGAAGGCATTGGATGTGATTAATTTCCCACTTTACCGGACTAGGTGGATGGATGCTCTTCCAATGGGAGAGGAATAAGAGCCGTAACCACTCTAAAGAACTGTCACAGGATAACTTTTCAACCGTACAGATGGAATTGGGAAGAAAAGAAAGGAGGTCAGCATGTGGAGAGACAGGAGCTTCGCAACCACTGACCTGTCTGTAGATGTGGAACACTGTACCAGAAAGATCATAGTTTGGTGCAGCATTGTCCCCTTCTGCATTCCAAATTTCCAGCAGTATTCTCAAGCTGGCTTTCCACTGAACTTGTTCTTTGCACTGTGCCTGTGATTGTTCTGGCATCTCACCAGCTCACTAGATGCCATATAATGAGCGTTTTGTTGGCGTTGATGATCTGCCTGCTCCGGCGTTTCGGCTGCTCTAATTGGTGCTTGCTCTGCGAGCTTTCTGTCTAAACTGTTGTGGGAAGAACAACGATGCATTGCCGCTGTGTTTTTTCCCACAGCGCTTTTTTGCTTCATTACGCAACATGGGGCCTTAACCTTAAGATGTATCTAAAAATTCAAGTAACTTCTGACTTTATGGCACCATTTGCGTCAGTGATACATTTTATAATGTTCTTTTTAACAGATTTTCTCTCCTTTCTATGAAATCCTGCATTTCTTTATTCTTCCCCTTGTTACTGCCTCCTTCTCTCTGTATATGGGCTTTTGAATAATGCAGGGAAAATAAGGGAGGGGGACGTCAGACGGCTATATCTCGGGCATTGTAAAACATAGAAACTTGGGTCTAGTGACAAATGAAATAAGATATTGTCACTAAAGTTTCAGTCCTACCTGTATTATTCCAGAGATATAACTGAAAACATAGTCGGGACTGGGATATTTATATGCAGACTAATTTACAGGTAGATTCTCCTGTTCATCCACTATATAAGTAATCTAACCTGATCCCCCCCAGTATAGCCAATGCCATACTGCGCCAAATAAATAAAATATCGCATGAATATCAAGGTGGTGAACTTGAACTCAACAACTTTATTAAATTAAATCCAAGGTTTTATTTATTCCTCCTTCTCCTCTTTCTTTTTTTAGTCTTTTTCTTTCTGCTGTTCTCAGATGTCTCGCCTTCCTCGACCCGTCTCCTTCTGCCATATGATGTTTGAGGTTCTGCAAAACAACACAAGTTCACAATGTGTATTGTGAGGAGAAGACAGGAAGAGTGCAGGAATCTCGCTATATCTCCTCCAGGTTTATAACTTATATGTGGTCCAGTGTGGATCTGGAGAAGGCCTCAGCCCCAGGTGCAAGGCCTAGTGGTATTATCTGGGGATATACCTGAGCCAGAATACCTTCTCCTAAAGGAAGAGAGAGCCATTTCTAGGCTATACAGCCAGTTCCCTGCTCAGCGCTGATGAGAGGCAATAACTTTAAAACAGTTGTCTGTGGATGGATCTCTCTAACTTTCAGAGAAGGGATTCTGGATTGGCTATTCCTAGAATATACCAATAGGTTTCAAGAAACTCATGGGTTGATCTATAGGGAGCAACCTAGCACTAGAGCAAGTTCTCCATGTCTACCAAGAACTCTGCCCGTACAGGGAGCACGGTACTTACCGGGGCCTCCAGCGGACTGTTCGCCCCCAAGTTCTGCAATAAATGCTTGTAGGTCTTCTATAGCTGTTAGAATAAATTACAAGAATGTTTCATTATAATCTCACAAATAAAAATCTATTTTAGAATTTTCAACCAGAGTTGAAGAGGTCCAGTATTATCTCCCCAATAAAGTGGCTGTGTCATAATAATAAATTCTTCTTATCATTCAGTAAATTCCCCATTTCACTCATGAGGATTGGAAGGGATGTCCCTGCCTCCGTAAAAAAAACCCTAAAAACTAATATATATATATATATATATATATATATATATATATATATATATATATATATACAAAATCCTATGTAAAAATCTTAAAAATTGTCAGAATTGTAAAAACAATAGAATAAGTCTAAATATAATAATGTCTTGTCCACTGGACATGGAGAGATGTTCATGACATTCATCCAGTGATATAGATATTTACCAGGCAGAATATGTTATTATTAGAGATGAGTGAACACCGTTCGGATCAGCCGTTCCGAACAGCACGCTCCCATAGAAATGAATGGAAGCACCTGGCACGTACACTTTGCCGGCGGCCGGTCGTCATGCCAGGTGCTTCCATTCATTTCTATGGGAGCGTGCTGTTCGGAACGGCTGATCCGAACAGTGTTCGCTCATCTCTAGTTATTATTAACATGGCAGTCTTTGTGATGTAAGCCACAACATACCTGTACAGTGACATGTGCTAGAGACATCTATGGGAGATATACTAAGGGAAATGCTTGAGACAAGTGAATATTCCCTTAGACTAAGGACTGATTTAAGGCAGCGCCCGATCTCCGTTATGCAGGTTTCCGTTTTCTCTCGGCACAAGTCAGAAACCGGCATTCACAGTCCGCCCGTGAGCGTCTTCTGCTCTCCACGGCGAAACCATTTTTTTTTTAATCGGACACAAAGTCCTGCATGTCCGACTTTGTGTCCGGTTAAAAAAAAGACAGTTTCGCTGCAGAGAGCAGAAGATGAATGAATGAGTTTGAAAACTGCCTGCCAGTTTCCGTCTCCTGCCCAGTTTCTCGGGCAGGAAATGGAAACCTGCATAACGGAGATCGGACGCAGGTGTGAACCCGCCCTAACCCATTTTATACTGAAACCTTGGCGCTGCTGATCCTAAGCTTCTGACTGTATAATGTATAAACTGACTTACTTGCAGTTGGTCGTCGCCTCCTTCTTTGCTCTAGCCTGTTTCTGTCTGGCTCAATAATTTGTTCTTCACCCAAGGGGTGCACGTTATCTGCCACAGAAGAGTAAAGTGATAAGATATGATAATATCCATGATACATATATTACATGGTTAGATCAGTTAGGATCATTGGTGGAGCAATTGTCACGTAATTGTCATGACATCAGCAAATGCTATATATACATTACAGTCATTGTATCATGTAATATATGTAACACATTTCACATTGCCTTACTAAACTCCAAAGAAGACTTCATAGATATATATATATATAATGTAATGTACCTCTCCATTTCATGATGAAATTATTGTCATCTATAGAAGATTCTACAAGTCTTCTACTACCGTGTTTCCCCGATAGTAAGACACCCCCTATAGTAAGACGTAGCGGGGGTTTTAGGGAGGTCAGCTAATGTAAGACATACCCCGAAAGTAAGACATAGTGGGACTTTCGGGGTAAAAAGAATGTAAGACACTGTCTTACTTTCGGGGGGGGGGGGGGGGGGTTACCACTGTATCAGGGAAACACGGGGCTCCGCTGTGCTGTGAGAGCCGGGGGGAACTCCCCGGAGAGGGAGGGGGCGTTCCCCCCGGCTCTCACAGCACATCGCTGTGAAGAAGGACTTTGCCGGCGGCCGCTTAACCTCCCGCTTCTATTCATTTCAATGGCACGCTTCCATTGAAATGAATGGAAGCGCTCGGCACGCGAGGAGTTAAAGGGATTCTTCCATTAAAAGAAGTTCTTTCCTCTGACCACGTCGGAATAGCCTTAAAAAAGGCTATTCGTCTCCTACCTGTTGCCATAGCCAGCGCCGCCTTCTTCCTCAGCTGCGTCCGCCCCGTCTGTGTCCCCGTCGGGCCTCATGGATACGCATGCGCAGTCGGCTCTAACAGGCTCTCGCAGCCAGAGCCAACTGCGCATGCGTCATCCATGAGGCCCAAAGAAGAGACAGACGGGGTGGACGCAGCTGAGGAAGAAGGCGGCGCTGGCTATGGCAACAGGTAGGAGACGAATGGCCTTTTTTAAGGCTATTCCGACGTGGTCAGAGGAAAGAACTTCTTTTAATGGTAGAATCCCGTTAAGCGGCGGCCGCCGGCAAAGTCTGCCTGCCGCTTCCATACATTGCAATGGGAGCGCGCTATTCAAATAGTATTCGCGCATCTCTAACTTCAATTGTAAGAAGTTACAATTGAAGTTAGAGATGAACGAATACTATTTGAATAGCACGCTCCCATTGCAATGTATGGAAGCGGCAGGCAGACTTTGCCGGCGGCCACCGCTTAACTCCTCACGTGCCGCCTCTTCAATCCATATGATTGATGATGATGATGGGGGGGGGGGGGGGGGGGTGGTTGGTTTTCCCAATATAAGACATACCCCGAAAGTAAGACATAGTGGGACTTTTGGGGGTAAAAAGAATGTAAGACACTGTCTTACTTTCGGGGAAACACGGTAGTTCTAGATATGCATGATAAATGATACTTACCCCCTCGGCCCACATCCACTCTTTCCTCCCTAATTCGATTAAAGTTCACAATTGCTGCAGAGAAAGCAAAAAACAATTATAGGTAAATGACCATCGGGAGGTGACAATGGGGTTATTATATAGAGACTGACTTCAGGGGAGGGTCTGCTACATGTACACCAGGTCTCAATGTATCTTTCACATGAGCGTCCATGACATATGTAATAAGCTTGGCATGTTCTATACTTTCTACACTTTGCACCAGACAGAGGGGGCAACTTGTATGGACAATGTGATGTGAATGTCCCGTTGTACCACAGATACCACCCTGTAAATGTTTAGCTGTTCCTGGGGTTCTCCTGCTTGTAAAGGGGCAATTCTGAGGATCAGATGAAGTAGGGAATTATTTATGTATTTCCCTGATATATTAATCTTTATACCTCGTTCTTTGTAATTATAAGTCTGTAGTAACTTATTGCTAGGTTCTCACACCTGTGTTATCACTCTTCAGGTCTGCTTGGGGACCTGAAAAACGGAAACCCACTCCGATTTGAAAGCGGTTAGCTGCAAAAACCTGCAAACCCCATGATGGGGTCTGTTGGATTTCCGCCCAGTTTCCACCCGAAAAATGCAGTTTGGGGACGGAAACCCTGAACTTAGAGCAGGTGTAGTTGTGAACCTAGCCTATCATTGTATTATTGGCGCGGACTCCACCTCCTCTTATATATGGGATGACATCTTCATTAGAGACCATATATTGATGACATCACAACATTCTACAATGTTCTCTCATATTCTACTCAGGAAATTTGTTTGCTTTCTACAGATGTTTTTAATAGTGACATTTACGTATAATTTTCCGGATTTTCATATGATTTAAGCATCAGTCTGAATAATAATACATATTAGTACAGATCCCTACCTCCTATATATTTTCACCAGCACCAAATAGAAGATTTACACTGAATTGCACTGGTTTGGTTACCTCTATATTGCCATTACTACAACTTGATATTTTGACCTCAATCTTCTGATTTTATTAATAACTATAACAATTATCATGAACACTGCTTATATAGTGTCTAAGAACAGCAATCTATAGGCTGACAACATTATTTGATAGAGTAATATAATTTATAGGTATGTCCAGCCTACAGAGAGGAAACCTTCTATCTATCAAGGCCACAGTAATAGGGATTACAGACGTAGCAGCAGCACCTTGTATTGTAGGGGATCCATGGGCTCCTCTCCCAAATAAGAAGTTATAGTATTAGAAATGGTGCCTGGTAGGTGGGGGTGTTACACATTTTGTATTGTGGCTTATGACCTATAAGTTACACCTCTGATATAATCTATTAATAGATATTCCATTACTCACCATTTTCCCCACATCCCCAAAATTGTTCGCTGGCTATTTCATCCGCCGCTGCCTCCCACGCTTCCTCCGGGATCTCGTCTATGTCCATTGTCTGTCGCAATACCAATTCTGGTTATAGAATGTCTGTGCTGATATGTTTATAGATATCACATTGATGACATCACAACGTTCTGGAGTGTTGACCCCTCAGGTGTTATACTGCCCTCATTTACATAAGCCATTCTGTAGCCTATAGATGTACACAGTGACGGAGTATATACTGTACATGGCATTTCTCCTGTCACCTATTAATATATATACTAATTATAAAAGTAACAGAAGATTCTTCCGCATTAGGAGAACGGCTTTCACCATAACCTTGTGTGGTACAGAAGTTACACCTTACACTGAACCTGTATACTTACAATGTCAACCAGTGAACTGACATTTTTCTTTATTCCCATTAAATGTCAATGAACCAAAAATAAGTGAAATATAAAAGTGTTATGGGTCCTTAACAGTGTGCAAAAGTAGATAACAATTCACTATCACTATAATTGCACTGACATGCAGAATAAAGTTAATATAATCTATTATATCAATATAATATATCATTTTATATTACATGGTGAGCACCATAAAACCAGGGGTGTTTCACAGGTAATTCACTTCTGGACAGTGCGCCACAAGGCTTGTTAAATGTACAAACTTCTGTAAACGCTGGAACAGGCAGATCATTGATGCCAACAACACGCTCATTATATGGCATCTAGCGAGCTGGTGAGATGCCAGAACAATCACAGGCACAGTGCAAGGAACAAGTTCAGCGGCAGGCCAGCTTGAGAGCTGCGAAACGCCGGAGTAGGTTATTTTTTTTTTTTTACTAACACATTTTTCATTTCTCTCTGGACCCAATTCTGAAGTCCATCCAGACAAGTAATGATATAGACCCACTGTCATACATTGGTCATTACACTATTATTGTACTATGTAATAATCTATACACTGTATAGTGATGTTATAGCATTTCCGGACTCCAGGAAATGCACATTTCATAAGGTTAATTTCATCTTTCCTGTTCGTCCGTCAGCAGTACACACATAGGAACTTACAAAGCAATACTACTTGGGTGGGAAAATTTGTTGCTTCCCTAAATACTACCTGACTGAAGGGCGAACCCCTCAGAGGCCATTATGTCCCATATGTATTGTTTAGATAAGCGTAGTAATGGATGACCATGTTGTTCTTTTGTATATTTTTGTACAAGAATACCACGGCCAAACTGCCCTGCTGTAGAATGGCTGAAGTAGAGAGCGCCCCCACAGATTCCAGTGAGGGTTGTTCAGAGGTCATTAAACAAACATATACCATAAGTAGGTACAATCTCTGGTGTAGTTAAATGAAAAATTACAAAAAACCACCAGGTATACAAATTTAAGCAAAAATAGAAAAAAGGTTTTATTACATAAAATCCACATATAACAATACAACATACCGTATTTTTCGGACTATAAGACGCACTTTTTTTCCCCAAAATTTTTGGGGAAAAGAAGGGTGCGTCTTATAGTCTGAATGTGCCTGGCCTGGCACCCGCCGTAGTAGAGAGGCGGATGCCGGGGAGGGATAGACGCCGGGGCCTGAGACATCGCTACGATCCTCTGCCCTGCCTGAAGCCAGCAGCGGGAGGAGTGATGCTATTCCGCTCCTCCGTCCCCCCGCCGCTGGCTTCAGGCAGGGCAGAGGATCGTAGCGATGTCTCAGGCCCCGGCGTCTATCCCTCCCCAGCATCCACCTCTCTAGTACAGCGGATGCCGGGTCTGCAGTCTGTCAGCGGCCTTTTCTCCCCCGGGGCCAGTCCCCACCGGCCCCGTACCTGTAAAGTTGCAGGCCGGCTCCTGCGCGGCGATATCGCAGGAGCCGACCTGTCCGGGTGACAGCCGGGAGCCTAATGAGGCTCCCAGGCCTGTCACTGCTATATTAGTATTGCGGCTGGTCTCTATGACCAGCCGTAATACTAATAGACAGAATGTCCCATAGACGGCAATACACTTGTATTGCCGTCTATGGGACTTGCAATCAAGTGACCGCAGGTTCAAGCCCCCGGGGGGGAATAAAATAGTAAAAAAAAAAAAAAAAAAAACCTTTAAAAATATGAAAAATAAAAGTTCTAAATCACCTCCTGTCCCTAGAATATATATATAAAAGTAGAAAATCATATGTCATAAACCACCGGGTTTTTTTTCAATACAAGGTGATCTAAGCAATAGATATTCCCCAAAATGGTATAACTAAAAAGTACTTCTGGCCCCGCAAAAAAACCCACTCTATGCATCCCCGTACAGCTGCAGGGTCACCTGTCAATGTGGCCTTGCAGCTGTTGCAAAACTACAACTCCCATTATATTAAATATTTTACCATTTTTTGCTTCAAATTTTTTTTCCCTATTTTCCTCCTCTAAAACCTAGGTGCGTCTTATAGTCCAGTGTGTCTTATAGTCCGAAAAATACGGTATAACATACAAAATATACAGAAAAATGGAGGAGGTAACTGAGTTACCCAATAAATAGGAGTGAGAATGGGGAAGATGGAAAGTATGCACATAAAAGATGAATTGATATAGTTAGCAAGGTCATAAGCCCAGAAGTATATATAGAGCAGTGGATATATAACAAATGTAGCATAACAAGACTAAGTGTGTTGCTGTAATAGCGAAAATGACATGCCACAGTTGTAAATCTCCTACAGAGATATGATAGACATATAGGCCCATGAATGATGCAAAAGATACATTATTACAATGGTATTAGCATACAGACCGTGTAGACCGCAAGGCCAAATGTCCCAAACCACTCCACACCCGACGCGCGTTTCGCCCGTTAGGGCTTTGTCAAGGGATACTAAAGCCAGGTATCATGGGATATATATAGTTTGTAAAATAACATACAGCTGTGTTCTATAAAGTTGTATGGTCCATACATATAGCCACATACCTAATTAGCAGCGTCCACATGAAACGGCCGCGCTGCTAACAGATGCGCATGCGCGAGTAGGCAATACAATCCACTAGAGGAAAAAATGTCCGTGTAAAGACTCAAGCAAAATGGCCGCCAAATACGCGCATGCGCACAATCCAAACATCAACGCGCGATCAGCCCAAACTCTAGCGATTAAAGCGCATGTATAAAACTGAGTATAGGGGTCATAATGGAATATCGCTACTGCGTTCACATGTGTATAAGATCTTAATAGGTATGTATAATGGTAAGATGTATATAACCTAAGTGTCAGCAGACACTTTCATCCCCAAGAGGCAAAAATGTTGTGAGTAGAGACTCAAATAAAATGGCCACTAAGTATACACTTGCGCACAAATTGAGTAACAGTGTACAATCAACTCAATTCAAATGACAGATGCGCGTACGTAGATCTTAATACAAGAGGCACACTGAAGTATCACTACTCAGCTTACATGTATATAAAATCTTAGTGCATATGCCTAATAATATAATAGTATCAAATAAGTAAGGTATATATAACCTAAGTGTAATATATATTCTTAAAAAAATATATACACAAATACAAAGTGCATGTGAATATAAGGGCACAATTATGCCAGAAATAAATAAATAAAAATAAATAAAAAAACGATAATAAATGAATATATATTAAGTGAAAAAAGTGCGCAGTGCGAGTGATAAAAAATAAAGTGACAAATAAAAAGGCATAATACACTGTTTTATATAAAGCATATAGACTGATAATAATGAGCATAAAAAGGAAGAAAGAAAAAATTCTTCTGCAGACAGACAGATGACTTGTCTCATATGTACTGGACCAACGGGGGAACACAAATCTGAAAAAGAACAAAACTGAAGACAATAAACTAATAACAACAACACACGATAACAAACAAAAGGACATAATTAAAATAATTAAAATAACGCTACCAAAAAGACAACCAATACACGAAGAATAGACACAGAATCAAAGCAATACTCACAAAAATGGAGAAAAGCTAATATTTTCATTAAGGCCTCTGGGGTGAATAGTTTTTAAGGTGTAAATCCACCGGCTCTCTTTCTGTGCTAAGAGCCTTTTCCAATTACCCATCCGTGGACCTGGAGTGACTTGGTCAATTGCCCTGAACCGAAAAAGTGCAGGGTCAGAATTGTGAAATAATTTAAAATGTTTAGGAATTGTGGTAAGGGTATCGGTGTTCTCCAAATCTCTAGCATTAGATATTCCCAATACATGTTCCCTTACTCGTCGTCGAAACTCACGTGAAGTCATGCCTATATAAATAAGTTTGCAAGGGCAAATTGCGGCGTAAATTACTCCTACTGAAATACAGTTAAGAGGAACTCGTATATCATAAGTACGAGTTCCTGATGAATCCATAAATGTATCGACCGACTCCACATTAGTGCAAGCCACGCAATGGCCACAGGGCCTACATCCAGGCCTAGGGCCATGTGTGCTAATAGTTCTCTGGATTGAATGTTCCTCAAAATGACTCCTAACTAAAGAGTCCCTGAGGTTTCTAGCACGTCTGTAAGTGATAGTGGGGGCTCGATTAAGATATTGACGTAAAATTGGGTCAAGTTGTAAAATGCCCCAATGTTTTTGTAAAATCGCTCGTACTCTACCCCAGTGTGAATTAAACGTGGTGATGAACCTAACCTGAGAAGAAGTATCCATTCCATCTGAGGTTTTTTTCTTTTGATGTTTGAGAAGAGTCGATCGGTCCATTGATTTGGCACAATAGTAACCTCGTTTGATGGTGTGTGCATCATATCCACGTGCCCGAAAACGCCGCTGTAGGTCGCTTGCAGCCGACTCGAAGGATTCATCTGTGGAACAAATGCGACAAGCCCTCAAGAATTGTCCAGTAGGAATATTTCGAAGAAGTGGTCGGGGATGTGCAGAACTGTACTGGAGAAGAGAATTTGTGGCAGTAGGCTTTCGATATAGATTTGTATTGATGTAACCGTCATCATTGACAGTAATTTTAATATCCAAAAATTCCACTTGATGCCGCCTGTACGACCACGTAATATAGATGTTCCTGTCATTTTGGTTCAGCAATGTCATGAATTCATTCAATTCTTGAATGGAACCCTGCCAGATAAATAGAATATCATCTATCTATCTCCACCAATTTTGTACATGGTCTACGAGAGGAACAGGATCAGTAGAGAAAATAATCCTCTCCCACAGCCCCAGGGAAAGATTGGCGTACAAGGGCGCACAAGACGCCCCCATAGCCGTCCCCTGGAGCTGTAGGTAGACCAACCCTTCAAAGAGGAAGAAATTGTGCGTAAGTACAAATCTGAGGAGACGTAAAAGGAACTCACCAAGAGGTCTGTCAATGCTTGACATTTCCAAAAAAGTTTTGACTGCAGACAAACCATCATCATGGCGAATCGATGTATACAATGCCTCCACATCACATGTAACAAGATACATGTTGTCATCTAGATATATTCCATCTACCTTTAAAAGGATATCCGAAGAGTCCCTAATGTAAGAGGGAAGAGTTTCCACTAAGTTCTTAAGATGAAAATCTATGAATTTACACGCAGGGTCACATAAACCCCCCACCCCTGACACAATAGGCCTACCTGGTGGACAATCGCGATTTTTATGTAATTTGGGCAGCATATAAAAGGTAGGACAGGTTGGAAATTCCGGCAACAGGTAAGTAGATTGAGTTTGAGATAGAACCCCTTGATCAACCGCATCCTGTAAAATAAGGGATAACTCGGAGGAGAATTGTTTCATAGGGTTATAAGTCAACCTTTTATAACAAGATGTATTCCTCAGTTGTCTAAGGGCCTCCTTTTTGTACATATTTCTAGGCCATAATACCACATTTCCTCCCTTATCGGACGGCTTAATAAGAACCTCCTTTAAGGAGGACAACTCACCTATCGCTCGCCTTTGGTCCCTAGTGATATTATGGTCAATGATAGTCTGTGGAATTCTTTCCAAATCCCTGGTCACCATCTGTACAAATGTATCAATATGATGTATGGTATTGAAAGCAGGAAACCTAGTGGACTTGGGGACAATCGATTCTGGAAAGAGTTTGGGATTTAAAGGTTCTTGTTCCTCAAGTAAGGATTGAAGTGTATGAACTGCTTGCCGGTCCTCAAAAGTTGTAAGGACCCCTTGAGATTCGTCTTTATGGAATATCCTTTTAAAGAATAGTTTGCGTGCGAATAGGTGGAGGTCCTTCACAGCTGTGAAACAATCAAATTTGTTAGAGGGTACAAAATTGAGACCCATTTTAAGCACCTCTAATTGTGGTTCAGTTAGATGAATGTTAGACAGATTAACCACCTGTAATGTATCAATATCACAACTTACCTCAGGGCCAGTGGAATAAAGCGTTGTTTTCTTCTTAGAATTGCCTTCATTTCCATCCTGTTTCCGTTTATTTTGGCGTGTGAAGTGTTTTTCACGTCTATAAGAACTGGATTCACTATTCATTGAACCAATAGAGGAAACGGAAGATGAACGTGCCCTGGTATTTCTGTCCTTCATCTGCCATTTATACACACGATTATTTCTCAGATCATTCAAATCCCTCTGATACTTTTTGCTTTTTAATTGTTGGACCTGTTTTTCCCATAGGGCGGCAGCGTCATCTAATTCCTTCTTGAATGCATCGAATTCATTAGTATTTAACTTTTTTTGTAAGTCCACCTCCAGTCGTTTGATGTCTCTTGCCAATTCTTCAAGTGTTTTACTATTTTGTTCAATAATAAGCTGCATTAACTCACAGCTACAACGTGTACAAATCTCCTCCCATTTCTTAAGGAACTCTTGGTTGTCATTACCAAATGAGGGGAACACCTGTACCCTTAATCCCCTAGGGATAAGTTTTTTTGAGATGTAATTACCAAGTGACGCCTTGTTCCACCAAATTTTTGTGCGACGATGTAGTAATTGCTTAAGACTGTGTCTAGACTCACGAGTTGTTTTCTGATCGGTTGTCTCCATGGGTAACTCAGTGCCTCCAAAAACAGAATCCAATTGGGACTGCCATGAGGCAACCCTGGCCTCATAATCCATTATGATAAATGGATGAACCTGAAAAAACAGGAACACAATAATTAAACAAACATATACCATAAGTAGGTACAATCTCTGGTGTAGTTAAATGAAAAATTACAAAAAACCACCAGGTATACAAATTTAAGCAAGAATAGAAAAAAGGTTTTATTACATAAAATCCACATATAACAATACAACATATAACATACAAAATATACAGAAAAATGGAGGAGGTAACTGAGTTACCCAATAAATAGGAGTGAGAATGGGGAAGATGGAAAGTATGCACATAAAAGATGAATTGATATAGTTAGCAAGGTCATAAGCCCAGAAGTATATATAGAGCAGTGGATATATAACAAATGTAGCATAACAAGACTAAGTGTGTTGCTGTAATAGCGAAAATGACATGCCACAGTTGTAAATCTCCTACAGAGATATGATAGACATATAGGCCCATGAATGATGCAAAAGATACATTATTACAATGGTATTAGTAGAGATGAGCGAACACTAAAATGTTCGAGGTTCGAAATTCGATTCGAACAGCCGCTCACTGTTCGAGTGTTCGAATGGGTTTCGAACCCCATTATAGTCTATGGGGAACATAAACTCGTTAAGGGGGAAACCCAAATTCGTGTCTGGAGGGTCACCAAGTCCACTATGACACCCCAGGAAATGATACCAACACCCTGGAATGACACTGGGACAGCAGGGGAAGCATGTCTGGGGGCATAAAAGTCACTTTATTTCATGGAAATCCCTGTCAGTTTGCGATTTTCGCAAGCTAACTTTTCCCCATAGAAATGCATTGGCCAGTGCTGATTGGCCAGAGTACGGAACTCGACCAATCAGCGCTGGCTCTGCTGGAGGAGGCGGAGTCTAAGATCGCTCCACACCAGTCTCCATTCAGGTCCGACCTTAGACTCCGCCTCCTCCGGCAGAGCCAGCGCTGATTGGCCGAAGGCTGGCCAATGCATTCCTATGCGAATGCAGACTTAGCAGTGCTGAGTCAGTTTTGCTCAACTACACATCTGATGCACACTCGGCACTGCTACATCAGATGTAGCAATCTGATGTAGCAGAGCCGAGGGTGCACTAGAACCCCTGTGCAAACTCAGTTCACGCTAATAGAATGCATTGGCCAGCGCTGATTGGCCAATGCATTCTATTAGCCCGATGAAGTAGAGCTGAATGTGTGTGCTAAGCACACACATTCAGCACTGCTTCATCAAGCCAATACAATGCATTAGCCAGTGCTGATTGGCCAGAGTACGGAATTCGGCCAATCAGCGCTGGCCAATGCATTCTATTAGCCCGATGAAGTAGAGCTGAATGTGTGTGCTAAGCACACACATTCAGCACTGCTTCATCACGCCAATACAATGCATTAGCCAGTGCTGATTGGCCAGAGTACGGAATTCGGCCAATCAGCGCTGGCTCTGCTGGAGGAGGCGGAGTCTAAGATCGCTCCACACCAGTCTCCATTCAGGTCCGACCTTAGACTCCGCCTCCTCCGGCAGAGCCAGCGCTGATTGGCCGAAGGCTGGCCAATGCATTCCTATGCGAATGCAGACTTAGCAGTGCTGAGTCAGTTTTGCTCAACTACACATCTGATGCACACTCGGCACTGCTACATCAGATGTAGCAATCTGATGTAGCAGAGCCGAGGGTGCACTAGAACCCCTGTGCAAACTCAGTTCACGCTAATAGAATGCATTGGCCAGCGCTGATTGGCCAATGCATTCTATTAGCCCGATGAAGTAGAGCTGAATGTGTGTGCTAAGCACACACATTCAGCACTGCTTCATCAAGCCAATACAATGCATTAGCCAGTGCTGATTGGCCAGAGTACGGAATTCGGCCAATCAGCGCTGGCCAATGCATTCTATTAGCCCGATGAAGTAGAGCTGAATGTGTGTGCTAAGCACACACATTCAGCACTGCTTCATCAAGCCAATATAATGCATTAGCCAGTGCTGATTGGCCAGAGTACGGAATTCGGCCAATCAGCGCTGGCTCTGCTGGAGGAGGCGGAGTCTAAGGTCGGACCTGAATGGAGACTGGTGTGGAGCGATCTTAGACTCCGCCTCCTCCAGCAGAGCCAGCGCTGATTGGCCGAATTCCGTACTCTGGCCAATCAGCACTGGCTAATGCATTGTATTGGCGTGATGAAGCAGTGCTGAATGTGTGTGCTTAGCACACACATTCAGCTCTACTTCATCGGGCTAATAGAATGCATTGGCCAGCGCTGATTGGCCGAATTCCGTACTCTGGCCAATCAGTGCTGGCCAATGCATTCTATTAGCTTGATGAAGCAGAGTGTGCACAAGGGTTCAAGCGCACCCTCGGCTCTGATGTAGCAGAGCCGAGGCTGCACAAGGGTTCAAGCGCACCCTCGGCTCTGATGTAGGAGAGCCGAGGGTGCACTTGAACCCTTGTGCACCCTCAGCTCTGCTACATCAGAGCCGAGGGTGCGCTTGAACCCTTGTGCACACTCTGCTTCATCAAGCTAATAGAATGCATTGGCCAGCGCTGATTGGCCAATGTATTCTATTAGCCCGATGAAGTAGAGCTGAATGTGTGTGCTAAGCACACACATTCAGCTCTACTTCATCGGGCTAATAGAATGCATTGGCCAGCGCTGATTGGCCAGAGTACGGAACTCGACCAATCAGCGCTGGCTCTGCTGGAGGAGGCGGAGTCTAAGATCGCTCCACACCAGTCTCCATTCAGGTCCGACCTTAGACTCCGCCTCCTCCAGCAGAGCCAGCGCTGATTGGCCGAATTCCGTACTCTGGCCAATCAGCACTGGCTAATGCATTGTATTGGCGTGATGAAGCAGTGCTGAATGTGTGTGCTTAGCACACACATTCAGCTCTACTTCATCGGGCTAATAGAATGCATTGGCCAATCAGCGCTGGCCAATGCATTCTATTAGCGTGAACTGAGTTTGCACAGGGGTTCTAGTGCACCCTCGGCTCTGCTACATCAGATTGCTACATCTGATGTAGCAGTGCCGAGTGTGCATCAGATGTGTAGTTGAGCAAAACTGACTCAGCACTGCTAAGTCTCTGCATTCGCATAGGAATGCATTGGCCAGCCTTCGGCCAATCAGCGCTGGCTCTGCCGGAGGAGGCGGAGTCTAAGGTCGGACCTGAATGGAGACTGGTGTGGAGCGATCTTAGACTCCGCCTCCTCCAGCAGAGCCAGCGCTGATTGGTCGAGTTCCGTACTCTGGCCAATCAGCGCTGGCCAATGCATTCTATTAGCCCGATGAAGTAGAGCTGAATGTGTGTGCTTAGCACACACATTCAGCTCTACTTCATCAGGCTAATAGAATACATTGGCCAATCAGCGCTGGCCAATGCATTCTATTAGCTTGATGAAGCAGAGTGTGCACAAGGGTTCAAGCGCACCCTCGGCTCTGATGTAGCAGAGCTGAGGGTGCACAAGGGTTCAAGTGCACCCTCGGCTCTCCTACATCAGAGCTGAGGGTGCGCTTGAACCCTTGTGCAGCCTCGGCTCTGCTACATCAGAGCCGAGGGTGCGCTTGAACCCTTGTGCACACTCTGCTTCATCAAGCTAATAGAATGCATTGGCCAGCACTGATTGGCCAGAGTACGGAATTCGGCCAATCAGCGCTGGCCAATGCATCCCTATGGGAAAAAGTTTATCTCACAAAAATCACAATTACACACCCGATAGAGCCCCAAAAAGTTATTTTTAATAACATTCCCCCCTAAATAAAGGTTATCCCTAGCTATCCCTGCCTGTACAGCTATCCCTGTCTCATAGTCACAAAGTTCACATTCTCATATGACCCGGATTTGAAATCCACTATTCGTCTAAAATGGAGGTCACCTGATTTCGGCAGCCAATGACTTTTTCCAATTTTTTTCAATGCCCCCGGTGTCGTAGTTCCTGTCCCACCTCCCCTGCGCTGTTATTGGTGCAAAAAAGGCGCCAGGGAAGGTGGGAGGGGAATCGAATTTTGGCGCACTTTACCACGTGGTGTTCGATTCGATTCGAACATGGCGAACACCCTGATATCCGATCGAACATGTGTTCGATAGAACACTGTTCGCTCATCTCTAGGTATTAGCATACAGACCATGTAGGCCGCAAGGCCAAATGTCCCAAACCACTCCACACCCGACGCGCGTTTCGCCCGTTAGGGCTTTGTCAAGGGATACTAAAGCCAGGTATCATGGGATATATATAGTTTGTAAAATAACATACAGCTGTGTTCTATAAAGTTGTATGGTCCATACATATAGCCACATACCTAATTAGCAGCGTACCTATTTATTGGGTAACTCAGTTACCTCCTCCATTTTTCTGTATATTTTGTATGTTATATGTGGTATTGTTATATGTGGATTTTATGTAATAAAACCTTTTTTCTATTTTTGCTTAAATTTGTATACCTGGTGGTTTTTTGTAATTGTTCAGAGGTCATAACAGATCCTACTGGAGTCTGTGATATATCTTGTGTTGATATACAGTATATATATATATATATATATATATATATATATATATATATATACTGTAACCTTTTCCACCATGTGACTTTTCCGCATGGCTAGTCGCAACAGGATGCCGATGTAGTGCATCAGCATCCCGATTCTGATTAGGCCTGAATGAATGGGCCTAAGCAGAAGTGTGTCTTGAGCCACTGACACCACAGCTGATTCAGCCACGGAATCCGCAGGAAGATAAGGCATGTCACTTCTTTTTCCCACTAGCTGGAAAAAATCTGTAGTGGGAAAAAAAGCTGAGGGAGTTGCGTTGAAAGGAATGGGAAAAGTTTTTGCAGGCAGATTTTAAGGTGGATTCGGTCTCAAAATCTGCCTGCACAATACTCCCTGTGAACATACGCTTAGGGATTGCGGTAACACATACCAGAAAGTAATATGACAAGCATGGTGTGGAACGGGGGCTGTGACACACATTTGGTGCTTGAAAGGGATTTGGGTCAAATGTGCGGTACAATATCATCTCTGTATACCAGAAAATTGGAGTAAATGGATTCATAAATCAGTTTGCTTGAGTTGGTGGATGGTTACTGGTCTGGAAATTGTCTCAGGTCTAGATTATTATTATTTATATAGCACTATTAATTCCATGGTGCTTTACATTATTATATTAATTCCATGGGGCTGTACCTTATTATATTAACTCCATGGTGCTGGACATTATTATATTAAGTCCATGGTGCTTTACATTTGAGGGTTTACATACAGTACACAAAATATACTAATAGATATAATACTAACAATAACCAACTGGCAGAGTGGGGTAGAGGGCCCTGCCCGCAAGGGCTTACAATCTATGAGGGAAGAGAGATAGACACAGAAGGTGTGAGGAGACACTGTACAGATGGCAGTGCGGTGATAGTGTTATTGGAGGTTGTAGGCTTTCCGGAATAGGTGAGTCTTCAGGGCCTTCTTGAAGCTTGTGATTCTGGGGGTCAGCCTTATGTGTTTTGATAAGGATCTCCAGACTATGGGGGATGCACGAGAGAAATGTTGGAGATGACGTGTGAAGAGTGGATAAATGCAGAATGGCGTAGGAAGTCTTTGGAGGATCTGAGGTTATGAGTGGGCAGGTGGCGGTCATACGAAAGATTGTTCATTTTACAGCACAAACTTTTATGGAAAGAATGGAAGGAATGTTCCTGGAAAATTGCTCATCTATCTTCCAGTGTCAATGAACATGTGTGGTCAGTGTGAACTTTTGTGACAGCCAGTATGGACTAAAATGTGTATGACTTCATCGGTGAAATGATCATTCATGACTGTCAGCAATTGTTCATTAGCTGTAGCTTTAGGATCTATGCACAGGGCAATGATAATCATATCGAGCCATATACATTAGAGAGAAGTAGATTTCTCTCCTGTCAGGAGAATTTGGGACATTAAACTAAAATCAGGTCCTTTTGTACTGGTGTCTCAAATATTCCTATAATATGCCTGTTCACCCCAAAACTGCTTAATAAAACACCTTTTTACGTACCGATAGTAGTAGTCTTGGCTTATTTCTCCATATAATCTGGAGGAGCGTAAACCTCAATATCGCTTCAATAGAGAAATGTGCATGCGCCATGAGCATTGGACACATTGGAACATTGGACGCATCTCACAGTAAGTATTAGGGTCTTTTATTAAAAACCCTGTGGCAGATAAACTTACTATAGGGATACTTGGAACATTAAAATACTATAATAACCTGCTAGTGTCTTAGTGTGCCAAATTCACCTGAGAGGTTCCCTTTTCAACCATTATCCTACTATTTGCATGGTAGTAAATCTAACTAAAATAAAATAAGCACACACTGTTTTTATTCTATAGACATTATAAATGAGCAAACCGTATAACTCAAGATAGGACAATACTTCAGTGGCAGCCAAGCTTACTTGACAACTTTTTTGGAAAAAATGAATTTTTTGAAAGCTTCCTTGACAGCTTTATTTCTCAAGCTGTAAATAAATGGATTCAGCATTGGTGTGAAGACGGTGTACAGAACTGACGCAAACTTATCATTGCTAACAGAGTATGCTGAAGATGGCCGAAAATACACACCAATCATTGTCCCATAAAACAAAGTCACCACTGCCAAGTGAGTTGAACAAGTGGAAAAGGCTGTCTTCTTCCCTGAGATCGATGGTATTTTCATGATGGTCCATATTATGTGAAAGTAAGAGATTGAGGTCACCAAAAACGGTAACGCAACCACCAAGAAGCCTTCGGTGAAGATGACCAGCTCATTGACTGAGGTGTCAGAACAAGACAGTTTAAAGAGTGGAATTAAGTCACAAAAGAAATGTTGGATGAGACGAGATCCACAAAAAGAGAGCCGAGAAACCAGGAATGTGTGAAGAACGGAATTGATGAAGTTGATGATCCAAGAAACCATTGTCAGCAGAAGACACATTCTCCTACTCATTATTGTCACATAATGCAAGGGCTGGCACACTGCAACATATCTGTCATAGGCCATTACAGTAAGAATAAAACATTCCACCCCGGCAAAGGCAATGAAGAAGTATACCTGGGAAATGCACTCAGTGAAGGAAATAACATTATGCTTGAATAAAGTTGAAATAAGGCGTGGGACCACCACTGATGTCAAACATAGGTCTACCAAGGAGAGATTACTGAGGAAAAAGTACATTGGCAAGTGAAGCTGAGACATGAACACCGTCACCAAAAGCAGTAGACAATTGCCCACAACCGACAACACATATACTGTCAGAAAGACTAGAAAAAGGATGGCTTGGTGCGGAGTGTAATCCGAGAAACCCTCAAGAATAAAATATGTGGAGAAGGTTGAGGAGTTTGTCCTCATGTTTATTAGGATTAGGAGTGATCAAACATAAAGATCAAACTTCACAAGATTCAACCTCATGTCGGAGGACCTTCTCAATACCATGTTCCTTTCATAGGTGATATCCAGTTCTTAAGGTGGAAGGAATATCCTTACAACTAGCTACACTTGGAGTATGTGCTGGGAGCATTCTTTCCAAACATGCTGATTGTAGACCAAAAGTGTGATGTGATGATAACCTCAGATAATGCTGCATATAATAATGTGCACTAATTGTTCTCTCTTCCCTTCGGCTTTACTTATGGGATATTGGGATTAATTGTGAATACCTAAGTGTAAAGGCTGCTGGTAATTCCCAGCTGGGCAATCGTAGGAGCGAGTTCTGAGAAAAGTCCAAAAAGAATATCAGGTCTCATAATTCTACCTATATATCAAAAAGAATCCAAAGCTATATTATTTGATTACTGATTTATTGATTTCGTTATGGTGGTTTTGTTATTTATGTATGAATTTATCGGGCTGTTGTATGACTATCATGTGTTACTTATAAAATTATATTGTGGTTATAAATTTGCCATCCCTGTGTATATTGTACCACATTTTGCTTTTTTAATTGCTATTTTTTTTATTAAACTGTGATTTTTATTGAAATTTTCAAATAAACAGTAAACAAACAAACCAGGATAAAGATTACTGCCAGAGCCGTAAATGGCGGGTAAAACACATTAGAGCAAGAAAACCGAAGTCGCAATACAAAGCTACAATAAGAACCAATGCAAAAAGGAATTGATTGTAAGCCCTCGCGGGCAGGGCCCTCTACCCCACTGTGCTAGTCGGTCACTGTTAGTATTATATCTAACTGTATATTTTGTGTATTGTATGCAAACCCCCAAATGTAAGGGCTCGTTCACACATGAGCCCAGGGGAGGTTTTTGACAGCGGATTTCGTGTCAAAAACCTCCCCTTACAATGCTGGTCTATGCAGACCGCCAGGCTTCTCTGCCACTAGCGGAGAAAAGAAGCGACCTGGCAACAGCTCCAGACAAAGGGAATGCAGGGTGGGATGTCTGTCCCTATCTCTCACTACCGGACTGTAAGGAAATACCCTTCAGATCTTATATAAAGCATATACATTGACTATTGTCAGACCTATAAACAATATGAATATAATAACTATAGAAACATAACAGGAATATAAGTTCAGATAGATCCAACAGTCTTCAAATTTTCTCTTCTCAAGGTCCATATCCTCTAATAGTTTATTGTCCCATTTATTTTTAAGAACATCATCAAGTGGGCAAAGGTTTAAGGTTTTCCTTGTACTCTCACAGCTGTACTGGCGATCAACAGGAACCGGAAGTGACCATTGAATCTCATATATCTCCTTATCACCATCCAATCTTTGGGTTTTAGTTTATAAGTTCCTTCCACTGACTTAGAATCTGGAGGAAAAAACTCGAGAATATACATTAATCATATGTCTTTGATGATTCGTCACATAGTCAGTCAGCACAACATATTACATCTGGAACATTTATAAAAGAATACAATCCAAAGACAGGGCTAAATATCAATTTTCCTCTTTTCAACTTAGTGTGAAACCCACTGCATACTTATGGACAATAGATTCAGGTAACCAATAATGACACGCGTAGACACGTCTGGCCCAGAACTAGTGGACTTTGTACACGGACTGTTTGTGATGGTTTTTCCTCACCAGATATGCCCCAAGCCATCCTGAAGGGAGACAACTACACACAAGCACGTACTCATACCGTCTCACTGTATATACTCAACCTGCAATCTCTGGAACAGGTACAAGGGCTTCAGGCCTGGCTCTTTGGCCTAGCACATGCCATGCGGGCTCACATATATATCTGACTATAGTGATGCTAAATCCTGCAGCTGCCCATCCTCCGCTCACCAGGTCACACATGGCTACTTCTAAACAGTACACTTAGTAAGAAGCTGCTTATGCCATAAGTGGGAACAATGTTCTCAGTACATACTCTCTTACCACCAGACACCAGGACTTGTACATCCTCTTTCCAAGTCTCCTTTCCTCCTGGACCATCTTCGGTGCATCAGTGTCATAAAACCTGAAAAGAGAGCTAAAAGGTTTGGGTCTTATCAGTAAAACATGTCCCCTAGGCTTCTGCAGCTGGGCTAATGGCAGTGTCTGCCCACATGCTACCTCTACTTTCTTTCGTATCAGCCTTGGTGTGTGCCATGACTTCTGACTATACCTATGAGCAGCTGCAGGGTCTCTATCACACAAAAGTTCTTGCCCTCCAGATCAGACCATAATTCTACTATATCAACCACCTACCCTCAGACATTGTACCATGTTCAACTGATGGCTTCAAGTTCAGCTGAGACCCGTGGAGTCCCATAATAGGTCTCCTTACACTTGGTTTACCTCATATACGGTGACTGTGGCATATCTGATGCAGGATTCACCATCCTTCCCAAATATAAGACCATCTATAATAGAGCTCAATCAAAAAGTTATCAATAGATTCATATCAGCAAATTTTCCTTAAGTTATCAGTTATCTTAGGCTTCTTCACCCCGCCCTTGAAGATATTGACAACATCACGGTTCGGTTGTGTCAATGCCCAAACAACCATATACTGAATGCTGCATGCACCTCTATGGGAATGGGGTAGGAAAACTCTCCCTGGCGCTACTGGCTGACTAGGCCCTGCCTGCGGGTGTTGGTCAGCTGTTCCCAAGCTAAGCTTGGCCCCGACAACTTCTGGCTCTCTAAACACGAAGACCTAACAGACAGGTGGGGTGAGAGCTGAAAGAGGCTAGGGACTGGGATACTAAAGATGGTCACCCCTAATGAAAGAGTAGGTGCAGCTGCCAACGGTAACAAATAGGATGGGGCGTGCAGGAAAACAAACAACAATGGCTGTGCTGTCTTTCCCCCCTGGAAAAAAAAAAAAAAAAAAAACCCAAAACAAAACAAAAACCCTCCAATGCAGCAAGCAAATGTGACTTGTCAGAGAAATGAACTTTAACACAATCTTAATGTTACGTGGACTGACTGGACCTGAGGAAAAATAACATTTAATTTCAATATTCATTAGCAATGGCTTTTGGTCTTCCGTTTTTTGTTTTTTTTTCCAAAAGTACAAGTACTTCATGTTCTGTGAGAGAGATATACAGCAAGGTCAAAGCTAGACAATACAAGAAGAGCCAATATTATCTTATCATGCTGCAGCTCACATAGCTGCCTATCCCACTCATAGCTGCGGCTGGGTATCCCCCCCTGTATCTCATAGCTGTGTCTTGTGTAGGACTACAGACTTCAGCAATCTCTCTTAAAGAAACAGAAACACATTTGTACAATCTCATAATATCAATGCAATAAGGTTAGGTACATATTCAGAACACATATATATATATATATATATCAGCAGAGAAAGCAGGAACATTAACGGAGGGATCCAATCAATCTCCTGGTCACACAACACAATCATACACATAGACCACTACACAACAGGTATGGGAGTGACTTCTAATTCACTTCGTATAGACTCAAAGAAATTTTTCTCTCTTTTTTTCCTTTTTCCTAAAATCAAAACATCATGACAAAGATAATCTGTGCTACGTCTTTTTATCAATCAACATACACATACACATTTTCAAATTCGGACACCTTACTGAGTTTCTAAGTTTTAATAACGGTTTTCCTACAATGGGGGACAATCCTGGTTTCAATCAGCTTACATCAACCTATGTTCACTTTCTTGCACAATCCTTTCCACTTGCTGGAGCAATCTTTCCACTTGCTTCACCCTAAAATCCGATACCCATCCTATTATGTGCATATTATCACATCACTTTATGTTTCAACATTCCAAGTTCCATCTCTTTGACATCCTAAACTTAGGCAACATACTTAAACCTCCTGTTTCATGCCACTTTCTGGCACCTCTTCATTACATCAACATCTTCCAATTATGCATTTCATGATTCACATAATCTAACACATTGTGACCGTTCATTGACCAAAATACATGTTTAACACAATTTCACACTATATTCCGGATTATCGGATGGAAGTCTCAAAATTCCAGATTATCAGAATTTACCTAGAATTTTACTTTTAAGATCAAAATGTTGCTAACAACACAGTCCTAACAAGAAAAACCTTCTACCGTACCCCTCTTATTGCACTATATGTTTTTCCAACTATCTTAAGGGGTCGGGTACGGCTTTAAAGAAGGCAATACCAAATGCTTTACTAAGACAATTCTATGTGGGATCAGTGACTACATAAGAAGAGAACGGAAGCTAGTGTGATATTGTGCACACTTCTGTATGATACAAATTATAAAGATTAATATACAAAGATTAAAATACGGCACAGACCAGATGAGTTACCTTCCCTCATAACCGTGATCTGAGTCAGCTCAGGAAAAGGATTCTGGTCTCTTATGGTAAATTTTTAGACAAGAAGAAGACACGTTAGAATAATTAGCATAACATAACGGGATATAACATTCCAACATAGGTTTCAACACATACCCATGCAATAAGACACAAAGAAGGAGTTTCATCTCATTATTCCCCATTCCCATAAATAGAACATAAACACATAGATATATAAACAAACAAGTAAAAATCAGAATATTCTCTGTAATACATAGATGATACCAGTAATCCAATCTCTGTGTGCCGTGAACTCTTGCACAAAGATTTTAACTTGGGGTAAAACCCCAACTTGTAGGTTGCCGAGGCGACAGAGGGTGAGTGGCCGTCTCCCCCTCCGTGACCTCCCATACCCACGCTGTGAAGACTCAAAACTTTTCACTATCACCTTTTTGCTCTTTTGTGGATACAACAGTTTGAAAGACAATAACAGACAAACAATAATTCAAAACATAACCATTACATCATATGCTTGGATATCCCTATATACATGAGTCCCCCTTTGACAACAATAACAAAGGATTAAGTCCCGCCCTTCCTATTTCCGGTCGAAGATCTCTTTCCGGTTTTGAGAGTTTGCCATGTCTAGCAGGGGTATAGGCATACTGTTTCGTGGTTACGACGAGCCTGCTGCAGAACCTCATTTGCTAAATGCTATACAGTATATATATTTATTTGCCGAATGCTATATATATGTATAGCATTCGGCAAATGAACACTGATTCTGCAGCAGGCACGTCCTTGCCACGGGCAGGCAAGAGTTTTTCTCATTGGAATGAATAGTCCGATGTTAGACTCCGCCTCCTCAGACGAGCCTCTGGCAGAACCAGCGTTGATTGGCCAAATCACTGGCAACTGGCCAATCAACGCTGGTCTATTCATTTCAATGAGAAAAAGTCAACTGGTAACAGCATACTTACCTGCTCGTAGCAAGGACGAGCCTGCTACACAATCAGCCTTCATTTGCCGAATGCTATACACTGTATAGCATTCAGAAAATGAGGTTCTGCAGCAGGCTCGTCGTAACCCGAGGACCATACCCTGAAGTACATACCCAGCCCTGGTTAATTCACTAAGGAACAGGAAGTCTTCTTGCCGCCCTTCCATTGCGCATGTGCCAACCGGAAGTTCGCAGGGGGACTCATGTATACACATTGTCATTATACGTTACTCAGGTTAACCCTTTTTTTTTTTTTTTTTTGTACTAAATCACTTCTTTTGATATAATACATAGACTGTGGACTCTGGTGCTGGCACAAAGCCAAGTTTCGTCTTCTCTGCGCGTCCTCCCGCATCTGGCAGTCTATGAGATAAAACGACCTTGAAGCTCTTGGCAAGTCAATTAAAATGCTTTGATTGCCCTCTACAGAAATAAAAATAGGAATAAAACTCAAACAGCAGTTAGTATACTGACACCAAAATTACACATTAATATTTTTGCACAATTTTTTATTTTCATAGCAAACCTCACTCTAGTGATTACCACAAGTGTTCAGAATCTCTTAAACTGTAATTGACGTTAAGGGAAATTTCCTTCCTTCCCAATTTTTTCCTTTTCTTTACTAGATCCCAATCAAAGTTTTGAACGGATAATCCTCTAAACATCATAATAATGGTATACAGTGAGGTCTGGGCATAGACACTCGGAAAGGGGGCTACCGGGGGTTTGACCTCTTCCGGGCTTGAGGGTTTGTGATAGGAACTGGATGTGGCTATCACTGGAATCACCTGGTGGGGGCCGGAGATGTTGGTCTGGGTGTACTAACATGGCTGCCAGTAGGAACAGCCATAACCTCACTTCCGCCATCCCTGGGCGTTGGTCCGGAAGATGAGACAACAGGGGCATGGGCGGGGAGATCCACAGGCTACACAGACATCTTGCAAATCAGGATTCAGCTGCCTACAGACGTCACAGATCCACCCATCTCCACTACTCTCGGCGCCATTTTAGGGCAGTGGCGCACAAGCAATTATACTCGGCATATTCTTTTTATCATCAAGTTTCAGATAACCAAATGAAGAAACAAAGGTTCAGCATTTTCATATCCCTCACGTTCTAGAGTCCTTGCGACCCTGTAATGAGCTTGGGCAGCTTCCAGCAAACCTTTATCTTCTAACACTCCCCGTGACTCTTCTAACATTTTTCTCCACATACTAGGTTGCAATCGGCCCGTAGGAGGCACCTCAGCCAGTTTATACATTCTCAAAGCTTCTTTCACGTATTTCTTGCCCTCCCTGATTCGAACTAAATCAACGGCAGTCTGTGCCCCGTCAGGCAGAACATGTTCCCTCTTGAACAACCGCAACATTCTTACGGTCCCAATATTGCTTATCTGCGTGCGCACGGCAGATATGTGACCCCACAACCACCAACAAAGTCACCTTTACCGGTCTCAGACTCTTGCTGACAGGTCCTCCGCTGACCAAAGGTTGCGGTCACTGGGCAATATCAGATAGGAAAGAATAAGGAGAATAAAGCAATCCACCAGCACCCGTCTACTCCCTGACGGCCTTATGCTAGGGATCAATAAATAAATAAATTACAGCACCCGTCCTCTTTACTGACGGCCTGTGCCCAGACCAAATGCTGCAATCGTCCAAAAGATCACATGCACTACTCTACATCAAAGAGGGCAAGAAATTCACTTCCTGGAATCTGCAGCACCACAGGTGACTGAACACTCGGTGATATATATATACCGTGAGGAAAAACAAGTTCAGACTACGGCTCTAGGACCCACCCATCCGTATCACTCGGACTGGACAATCGATCCAACTGGATCACCTGTCAGCCAGACAACGACACACCGACAGTCACAAGCAAATGACACACATTCATATGAATATGCATACACTTACCGTGACTCTAATGAGGGTGATCAGACCTCGGGTCAGTGAAACGTCGTCCGGCGTCCAGGGTCCGGCACGGGTCGGTCATCCGCAGTGGTCTTATGCCGTGGTCCCGGGTTTCGGCACCACTTGTTGAGGGAGAACCCCCGCCAGAATACGGGTCACTTACAGTGGTCAGTCACCTGCTCCAAATCAATCATGCATGTGTGCGCTGACAAAGATAAACACTGACATTGATGCAGTTTCAATCTCAGTCCATGCAATGAGCGTGATGCCTATTCACACAGAACTGAGGTTTATTGAGGAAGTTACAGTTTTTATACAGGAATGCAAGAAAGATAAGAAAAAGGCAGGCTGTAAAGCATATACGTCTTGTATCCGAATACACTGGCGATCAGTCATTGGCTGTGAAATTTCAACATCTCTTAGCTTTCGAGTTCCCAGGAAATGATACTGTCTTTCTTGTAAACCACATGACGATCATGTGCGTCAGCATCTGGGTGCGGTACTGGATACAGGCGCCATCTTAATGTATAAACGTTGCACAAAGAAAAATATAATTTCTTAAGCAGTATAAAGCATGTATAAAAATAAGAATGGACATGGTCTACCTTCACACCCTATCTTCAGGTGGAAGCCGTGCGGGTTGAGCCGCGCGGCTTCCGCCCCCGGCAGCACCCTCCTATGTCGCCTCATTCATTTGAGCCGACAGCGGAGGGGGAAGCCGCGACCGCGATGGTTGCGGCAGGCGGGTTTTGACCAGAGAGAGACGCGGCTCGCCGCGTCTCTCTTGGTGTCAAAACCCGCGCGGGCAGTTCACGTGTGAAGTAGCCCTAAAGCACCATGGAATTAATGGTGCTATATAAATAAACAATAATAATAATAATAAAAGGAAAAATTGACAAGAGACAAAGACAGGGAGATACAAGGAGGGAGGAAGGAAGAAGGAAGGAAGGGAATCAGAGACCACGGGTAGCACAATACGAGTCCCAGGGTGCCCAAACCGCTCAAAACTTCTCAACTGAATTGTTTAGAGAAGCTGTGAGGAATTCCAAGCATCTAAGGGCCAGTTCACATGGAGTTTACAGGCGCGCATTCTGGCATGTATACACGTGTCAGAATGTGAGCGCTTAAAACAGATCCCATTCATTTCAATGGGTCGTTATGGGCGTATAACGCGTGTAATTTTGCAGCCGCAAAATTGCTTGCGCAAAATTACACGCATTATATGCCCGTAACGACCCGTTGAAATGAATGGGATCTGTTTTGAGTGCTCACATTCTGACACGTGTATACGTACCAGAATGTACGCCCGTAAACTCCGTGTGAACTGGCCCTAAAATCTTTAATGCGGGCTAAAAGGAAGGGAATCAGAGGTGGCTGGGTAGACAATGGCGGGCTATAAGGGATTTAACTGCAGTACAGATATACAAAAATAAGATAGAGGGACGTTTGCTCAGGGTGCGAGGGGGGGGGGGGGATTGAGGAGGTAATACCATAGGGTCCAAAGGAATTATAAGGGAGAAAACATCAGTCATCATAGTCTGCACCTCCAAACAAAAAGGGTAAATCAGAGGGCAATCCCTGAAAATGTGGAAAATAGTCTCCGGGGCAGACAAACACCTCCAGCAGGTAGGAGAAATGCTGGGATTTAAGGTATGGAGGAGGGCCGGAGTATGTTACCTTTTTTTAATTGCTTTTAACTTTTGCAACATTATGAAATTAATTTATTTGTTAATAAAGCTGAATTTTCATTATACAGTCCTATAACTGTATAACAGGAATTTCAATTTAGAAAGTACTAAGAAATTTTGAATTCAAGAATCTTACTTATTGTCCTTAATTAGGAAAAATGGAAAACTCCACGACCTTTAGATGTGGCCTTTACAAAGTCCTTAGTGCAAGTTGACTTTTCACAAAAAAAAACCCCAATAATAATTCTCAGATACAATAAATTATATACAGTCCTATGAAAAAGTTTGGGCACCCCTATTAATCTTAATCATTTTTAGTTCTAAATATTTTGGTGTTTGCAACAGCCATTTCAGTTTGATATATCTAATAACTGATGGACACAGTAATATTTCAGGATTGAAATGAGGTTTATTGTACTAACAGAAAATGCGCAATATGCATTAAACCAAAATTTGACCGATGCAAAAATATGGGCACCTCAACAGAAAAGTGACATTAATATTTAGTACATCCTCCTTTTGCAAAGATAACAGCCTCTAGTCGCTTCCTGTAGCTTTTAATCAGTTCCTGGATCCTGGATGAAGGTATTTTGGACCATTTCTTTCTACAAAACAATTCAAGTTCAGTTAAGTTTGATGGTCGCCGAACATGGACAGCCCGCTCTCAAATGATCTGAAAACAAAGATTGTTCAACATAGTTGTTCAGGGGAAGGATACAAAACGTTGTCTCAGAGATTTAACCTGTCAGTTTCCACTGTGAGGAACATAGTAAGGAAATGGAAGACCACAGGGACAGTTCTTGTTAAACCCAGAAGTGGCAGGCCAAGAAAAATATCAGAAAGGCAGAGAAGAAGAATGGTGAGAACAGTCAAGGACAATCCACAAACCACCTCCAAAGAGCTGCAGCATCATCTTGCTGCAGATGGTGTCACTGTGCATCGGTCAACTATACAGCGCACTTTGCACAAATAGAAGCTGTATGGGAGAGTGATGAGAAAGAAGCCGTTTCTGCACGTACGCCACAAATAGAGTTGCCTGAGGTATGAAAAAGCACATTTGGACAAGGCAGCTTCATTTTGGAAACAAAAATTGAGTTGTTTGGTTATAAAAAAAGGCGTTATGCATGGCGTCCAAAAAGAAACAGCATTCCAAGAAAAACACATGCTACCCACTGTAAAATTTGGTGGAGGTTCCATCATGCTTTGGGGCTGTGTGGCCAATGCCGGCATCGGGAATCTTGTTAAAGTTGAGGGTCGCATGGATTCCACTCAGTATCAGCAGATTCTTGAGAATAATGTTCAAGAATCAGTGACGAAGTTGAAGTTACGCCGGGGATGGATATTTCAGCAAGACAATGATCCAAAACACCGCTCCAAATCCTCAGGCATTCATGCAGAGGAACAATTACAATGTTCTGGAATGGCCATCCCAGTCCCCAGACCTGAATATCATTGAACATCTGTGGGATGATTTGAAGTGGGCTGTCCATGCTCGGCGACCATCTAACTTAACTGAACTTGAATTGTTTGTCCAAAATACCTTCATCCAGGATCCAGGAACTGATTAAAAGCTACAGGAAGCGACTAGAGGCTGTTATCTTTGCAAAAGGAGGATGTACTAAATATTAATGTCACTTTTCTGTTGAGGTGCCCATACTTTTGCACCGGTCAAATTTTGGTTTAATGCATATTGCGCATTTTCTGTTAGTACAATAAACCTCATTTCAATCCTGAAATATTACTGTGTCCATCAGTTATTAGATATATCAAACTGAAATGGCTGTTGCAAATACCAAAATATTTAGAACTAAAAATGATTAAGATTAATAGGGGTGCCCAAACTTTTTCATAGGACTGTATATAATTTATTGTATCTGAGAATTATTATTGGGTTTTTTTTTTGTGAAAAGTCAACTTGCACTAAGGACTTTGTAAAGGCCACATCTAAAGGTCGTGGAGTTTTCCATTTTTCCTAATTAAGGACAATAAGTAAGATTCTTGAATTCAAAATTTCTTAGTACTTTCTAAATTGAAATTCCTGTTATTCCTCCAAGAAACATGTGAACAAATTAATTAACAGTGGTGTCAACAGGAGGTGCCCAGAACATAAACCTTACAAGTGGAGTTCGTAGAGTCAGGGGAAGGAGACAGGGAGGAACTGATAACAAGGGACAGCCTAAAAGGGTTGAGCAGTTACTTGGTTCAGGGTAATTTTGTATGAGGTGGAGGATTGAACATTTGTCACTTGTTATATTGAAGAGGTTGTCCCATTATAGACATGTATCCTCTATCCCCAAGACAGGTCAAAAGTATCTGAACACTGGGGGCCTGAACGCTGTTTCCCCCAGTGATCAGGAGGACTGAGGACTGAAAGTCATTCTAAGGCCTCCTTGTGAATGGAGCACTATTGCGCTTTCATGACTGGTGCTCGATTCACTTCTATGGGGCTGCAACCCTATAGAAGTGAATGGAGTGCAAGTGCATTGGTGCTCTTTTCACAAGGAGGCCTCATAACACATTGTACTGACATGTATTATCATTAATACATAATCACATACACTAGCATAACTATAGTGATTACAGCATACAAGGGGTTAATCCGCTGGAGTCAGAGTATATTCTAAAAAAGTATCTCCACTATTTGTTGTTTATGTTGTGTTTTGTTCACCCAGATTAGCCTCTGCTAATCTGAAAAAAAAACCTTAATTTTTTTATGTACAGCTCGCCAAATAGACAGTGTGACAGAGTGTTAACCTGTATTTGCAGCCTATGCTAATCTAAAATATTCATTTTGATGGCACTGCAGCTTGCAGGATTGTTGTAATTCCTGAGAATGAAGTTGAAGTTTTCCGTAATTTAGTTTGCTCATTTCAGTCACAGGAGAGTGTTGCATCCGAGAGTGATGTGATCTTGAGTCAGGCTTCTGTGTGTTCTATCTCCTCTTCTATAACATCTAATTTAACACAGAGCCTTTCTGGAATGTCAACCATGTCTCCTTTACATTCTTAATTATTGCAAGACAGTGAATTTTTCCCTGTTTCCTGAAAGTAAAAAAAATAATTGAATATTAATAGAATTGGCAGTATACCCAACTTACCGCAGTGTTTAGGAAAATGACTGCAACTCTACCAGTCACACATGTAACCAGGTGACCTCTGCCTGCTCCCAGTCCACCTTACTTAGCCAGTGCTCCGCTTCCTTTGTGATTTGGAGTAATGAGACAAAAGTCAATAGGCTGGGCTCTGATGGGTGCAAATGGGTCTGGAAGGGAAAGGGGGCCTAACAGATCAAGAAATTGAAGGAACTGTCAAGTTTGGTGGAGGAAACCTGTTGATATGGAGTTGTTTCACATCCAAAGTTGTTAGATAATCGACCAGTATTGATGGTTGTCTCAATGCTGAGCTGTATGTGAGTATCCTACAAGACGAGTTACCTCATACATTCGAGTACTATGGTTATGAAAAGGACAACATAGTGTTCCAGCAAAACATTGTTACCTTTCATCTCATCATTGTAAACTTTGCATTGTATTATGTCTGTGACAAAAATGCTGTTAGGCAACCTATTAGGCCCTGCCTCTGGCAAGGCCTAATAGATGTAGTATGATGACATGGGGCCATTGACAAGCCCATTGCAGCCATAGCAACTCACATGCCCCTGCAATGCCCCAGTGGACTTTAGATACCTTGATCTATTATATCACATCAGCTCATCATTTGTACTGAAGTAGCTAACAGTATGGGAAACAGTTCCAGGGATTAAAAATGAATCATCGATCTTAAGGTATCCAGAGCAAGTGTTTAGCTCCTTTCATCACATTGGAGAAAAACTAGGGCTACATGGTGACAATTGGTTGTCCACAAGAAGTAGTAAAATTGCAGTATTATCAAAAGCATAATGCCACTGTAACATCTTTGCCCATCTGGGCTTTGGCGTCATCATCCGTCTGCATGCTGCGGCGCAGGAGATGTGTTCAGTTGTGATTTATTCCGTTGGTTTCTTCCTGCACTGTCTAAACACTTCCCTATTCTTTCACCTTGGTAATTGATTTTCCACCACACCCATCCCCTTCACCTTCAGTTTTCTTTGCTCCTCTAATGGTTAATCTGGCCTTGCCCTGTGATTGACAGCCTGCCTTCCTGTCAACTCCATGGGTGGGTTCTTCCTCCCTATTTAGCCTTGGCTCTCATTCACACCAGTGCTTGCCATTGCCTTGTGCATACTTGCTCCTTGCTATCACTCTCCTTGCTTGCATTCCAATCCTTGACCTTTGGCTTTCCCTACTGACTATTCTTTGGACTCCGATTTGATTTCAACCACAGAAAGGAACACGAAAGATTAAAATCATCTCCAAAACTGGACAATGTAATGACCAAACAAGACACATAATGACTAATTTTATAAAGAACTTAGTAGTCATAATGGTGGAATATTGTAATGGCTTGCAGATGGCCAGGTACCGGTCATAGGCCATTAGTGTGAGCATGTAACATTCTGCGACTCCCAGTACATGGAGGAAATAAGCTTGTAAGAGGCAACCACTGAAAGATGTATTCTTCTTCTCAGCCAGTAGATCGGCCAACATTTTAGGCATAGTGACAGCGGTATAACATATTTCTATACAGGATAAAGACCCAATGAAGAAGTACATAGGTATCTGGAGACTGGGCTCCAGCAAGATCAAGACGAATATGAGAATGTTACCAAAAACTATAAATAAGTAGATAAAAAGGAATACCATGAAGAGTAAACCTCGGAAATGTGGTAAGTCTGAAAATCCAAATAAAACAATGTCTTTGATCTTGCTGTCATTGCTGTACATGCTTTGTATAAATAATCTATAATTGGGGTGGAGCGCTGTAACAATAAATTTACAGGAAACTGTGATAATGTTATATGACAAAGACATAAAACATGCGGCTTTGCCATTATAAACATTGAGTTTTCTGACAAATGGAGCTTTCATACTGATAATCAGCCTTGTGATCTGTGGGGATCTGACACCCAAAACCTGAATACATTAGCTGTTCCAACAGGCGCCAGAAGCTGGTGCAGTGGAGGGGAGCATTAATTGACCTCACACAATATAATGGCCCCCATTATTACTTCCACACAGTATAATTCCTCAGTCACTTCACACAATATAATGTCCTTTATTGGCCTCCACAAAGTATAATGCCCACACAGTTTCACCCCCTCACAGTATAATGCCTCCATTATGGTATTTTCCAAAAAAAACAAACAAACCTACACACCTCACCCCATTTTCCTGGAGTAGGAATCTTCTGACCTGTTCTCAGCAGTTTTGAAATGCAGGTCCACTAACATGGTAAACGGAGAAGTAGCGAGTTTTGGTTCTCTGTTTCTCCAGTGTTTTTAATTCTATTTGTGTCCTCAGGATGGAGATAGAGTTGACCCTGGAACATACTGACCAAGGCTTTGACAATACTTGAAATCCAGAACAGCCTGCAGATTTCGGAACGGTTGGGATGTGTAACACTAAGACTAAGTCTAGAGAATTCTCTGAAAACATAAATGGTAACTATGGGTCCTGCTCCATTTGATTCCAGCAATTCAACCTCATTCCAAAATGCATATAACTGTGGACATTCCCAAAACCCATAATAAATATCTGCCTGCTGTTTCTGGCCCCTCGGACATTCCCTCTTATAATTTGACATGTTTTTCCAGGAGTAGGTCAAAAGCATAATATGCCCTATAGACTAATGAAAACTATTTATTGCCATTACTCTGACTCAGCCTCATGCCTTTGATATTCTGATTAGATCAGATCACAGAGGAAAGACAACAGAATGAGCGTTGGAGTATGGAGCTGGGATTACCCAGGGCTGCCTATCAAAATCTTGGGTTGATATGAAACTATATACTGTAATATAGTTATTACTAGCCTCTGTCCACGACTTCGTCTGCTTGTTGTTGGTATCTATGATCCGCCTATATTCAGCAAATTGCTGCCGCCGATGGTTTTGTTCCTCGTACAGTGCCTGTGATTTTTCCGGTATCTCAGCATGTCGCTGCGACGTCATATAATGGGCGTGTTGTTGGCATTGATGATCCCCCTCATCTCCACTTGAGGAAAACTTTGTTGACTTCTGGCTACCTTCATAGCTCTCGTTGTTTTAGAATTTTGTGACAAATTAGATTTTCTTTTTCCCGGCATGTTTAAAAGTAGCAAACTGCCAATTTGGATTAAAGGTGTTTTCCCACCCAGTGTGTCAGCATCAGATCAGATAATATGCAAATGTATGTACACAATCCACTGAGGGATAGATGAGTGCTTACAAAGAGAGATAACAGACCTGGCTTTATCAGAACCTGAGATAAGCTGCAGTCAAGACCAGTGTAATATAGTATGTGAACAGAAATTCATAACAGTCATGAAGCCATATCATTTACCGGGATAAAAAGTAGTCTATGTATTAATCGAGGTTACAAACTACCTATGTGCCGAATTTTATTCAAATCCATTCAGCTGTTATTGTGTGATTCACTAACAAACATCCAAACACAAATTTTCACATTTATATATTAGTAGGATCCCTCTCTATGTAATAGTAACCCATTTTTTTTTATCAATATTCATAATTGGGGAATTGTTTTGTTTCTTAATTAGAGATGAGCGAACAGTGTTCTATCGAACACATGTTCGATCGGATATCAGGGTGTTCGCCATGTTCGAATCGAATCGAACACCACGTGGTAAAGTGCGCCAAAATTCGATTCCCCTCCCACCTTCCCTGGCGCCTTTTTGCACCAATAACAGCGCAGGGGAGGTGGGACAGGAACTACGACACCGGGGGCATTGAAAAAAATTGGAAAAAGTCATTGGCTGCCGAAATCAGGTGACCTCCATTTTAGACGAATAGTGGATTTCAAATCCGGGTCATATGAGAATGTGAACTTTGTGACTATGAGACAGGGATAGCTGTACAGGCAGGGATAGCTAGGGATAACCTTTATTTAGGGGGGAATGTTATTAAAAATAACTTTTTGGGACTCTATCGGGTGTGTAATTGTGATTTTTGTGAGATAAACTTTTTCCCATAGGGATGCATTGGCCAGCGCTGATTGGCCGAATTCCGTACTCTGGCCAATCAGTGCTGGCCAATGCATTCTATTAGCTTGATGAAGCAGAGTGTGCACAAGGGTTCAAGCGCACCCTCGGCTCTGATGTAGCAGAGCCGAGGCTGCACAAGGGTTCAAGCGCACCCTCGGCTCTGATGTAGGAGAGCCGAGGGTGCACTTGAACCCTTGTGCACCCTCAGCTCTGCTACATCAGAGCCGAGGGTGCGCTTGAACCCTTGTGCACACTCTGCTTCATCAAGCTAATAGAATGCATTGGCCAGCGCTGATTGGCCAATGTATTCTATTAGCCTGATGAAGTAGAGCTGAATGTGTGTGCTAAGCACACACATTCAGCTCTACTTCATCGGGCTAATAGAATGCATTGGCCAGCGCTGATTGGCCAGAGTACGGAACTCGACCAATCAGCGCTGGCTCTGCTGGAGGAGGCGGAGTCTAAGATCGCTCCACACCAGTCTCCATTCAGGTCCGACCTTAGACTCCGCCTCCTCCGGCAGAGCCAGCGCTGATTGGCCGAAGGCTGGCCAATGCATTCCTATGCGAATGCAGAGACTTAGCAGTGCTGAGTCAGTTTTGCTCAACTACACATCTGATGCACACTCGGCACTGCTACATCAGATGTAGCAATCTGATGTAGCAGAGCCGAGGGTGCACTAGAACCCCTGTGCAAACTCAGTTCACGCTAATAGAATGCATTGGCCAGCGCTGATTGGCCAATGCATTCTATTAGCCCGATGAAGTAGAGCTGAATGTGTGTGCTAAGCACACACATTCAGCACTGCTTCATCACGCCAATACAATGCATTAGCCAGTGCTGATTGGCCAGAGTACGGAATTCGGCCAATCAGCGCTGGCTCTGCTGGAGGAGGCGGAGTCTAAGGTCGGACCTGAATGGAGACTGGTGTGGAGCGATCTTAGACTCCGCCTCCTCCAGCAGAGCCAGCGCTGATTGGTCGAGTTCCGTACTCTGGCCAATCAGCGCTGGCCAATGCATTCTATTAGCCCGATGAAGTAGAGCTGAATGTGTGTGCTTAGCACACACATTCAGCTCTACTTCATCAGGCTAATAGAATACATTGGCCAATCAGCGCTGGCCAATGCATTCTATTAGCTTGATGAAGCAGAGTGTGCACAAGGGTTCAAGCGCACCCTCGGCTCTGATGTAGCAGAGCTGAGGGTGCACAAGGGTTCAAGTGCACCCTCGGCTCTCCTACATCAGAGCCGAGGGTGCGCTTGAACCCTTGTGCAGCCTCGGCTCTGCTACATCAGAGCCGAGGGTGCGCTTGAACCCTTGTGCACACTCTGCTTCATCAAGCTAATAGAATGCATTGGCCAGCACTGATTGGCCAGAGTACGGAATTCGGCCAATCAGCGCTGGCCAATGCATTCTATTAGCCCGATGAAGTAGAGCTGAATGTGTGTGCTAAGCACACACATTCAGCACTGCTTCATCACGCCAATACAATGCATTAGCCAGTGCTGATTGGCCAGAGTACGGAATTCGGCCAATCAGCGCTGGCTCTGCTGGAGGAGGCGGAGTCTAAGATCGCTCCACACCAGTCTCCATTCAGGTCCGACCTTAGACTCCGCCTCCTCCAGCAGAGCCAGCGCTGATTGGCCGAATTCCGTACTCTGGCCAATCAGCACTGGCTAATGCATTGTATTGGCTTGATGAAGCAGTGCTGAATGTGTGTGCTTAGCACACACATTCAGCTCTACTTCATCGGGCTAATAGAATGCATTGGCCAATCAGCGCTGGCCAATGCATTCTATTAGCGTGAACTGAGTTTGCACAGGGGTTCTAGTGCACCCTCGGCTCTGCTACATCAGATTGCTACATCTGATGTAGCAGTGCCGAGTGTGCATCAGATGTGTAGTTGAGCAAAACTGACTCAGCACTGCTAAGTCTGCATTCGCATAGGAATGCATTGGCCAGCCTTCGGCCAATCAGCGCTGGCTCTGCCGGAGGAGGCGGAGTCTAAGGTCGGACCTGAATGGAGACTGGTGTGGAGCGATCTTAGACTCCGCCTCCTCCAGCAGAGCCAGCGCTGATTGGTCGAGTTCCGTACTCTGGCCAATCAGCACTGGCCAATGCATTTCTATGGGGAAAAGTTAGCTTGCGAAAATCGCAAACTGACAGGGATTTCCATGAAATAAAGTGACTTTTATGCCCCCAGACATGCTTCCCCTGCTGTCCCAGTGTCATTCCAGGGTGTTGGTATCATTTCCTGGGGTGTCATAGTGGACTTGGTGACCCTCCAGACACGAATTTGGGTTTCCCCCTTAACGAGTTTATGTTCCCCATAGACTATAATGGGGTTCGAAACCCATTCGAACACTCGAACAGTGAGCGGCTGTTCGAATCGAATTTCGAACCTCGAACATTTTAGTGTTCGCTCATCTCTATTCTTAATATCTATACATAATATTCCTCGGGTACTGGGGAATTGACTAAATGCTGAGGGAATAAAATACACAAGGCAAATTAATACAGGATAGTAGGTTAAACTGTGGGATAATAGGAATAAAAATAATCTTTTATTGAAAAATAAGGTTTTAAAGGTTATTTTTAAAGGGTTTTTCCAGGGTTTTAATATTTTTTTTTTTAAATTGTTTATTTATGAAAATTTGTAACAATAAAGAAACACAACATGTCTACCAAGCCAGAGGAGATCACAAAGAACAGTACAATAGAAAATGACGAAATTACAAATGGTAAACTAGGTAGAAACAAAAAGAAAAGGGGAGACAGGGAAGACAAACACAAACCAGACAAGACAAGGCTGGGGAAAGGGAGGGAGAAAAAAACAGAAGTTCCAGAAGGAACTTCCAGAGGCTGGGTGGCCCAGAACGAGTCCCACAGGTCCCAAACGGCGTGAAACCGCTCCTCCTCATCGTTAAGCACGGCTGTTAGGTATTCCAAGGAGCGCGCATTCCTGATCCTGCAGTATAACTCCTCCAGGGATGGGGGTGCTGACTGACGCCAATATTTAGCAATCAAACACCGGGCAGAAGTGAGAAGAAACAGAAAAAGTCGCAGGGCCGGCTTGCGCAGTTTCAGTGGAGGGAGATTAAGGAGATAGGTTTTAGGGGATAGAGGGAGGCCAGGGTTTTAATATTATTGATCTATCTTTCTTTTATTTTTTCCAATGAAGAATTTCTGCCCCTATTATATCTATATGAAAAATACTGGCATTTCCTCAAGTATAAGGGGTGGATACAATGTTTTTGGGGTGGTTAAAAGAAAATAGGGAAGTTGAGAGGAAAAAAAGAAAAAAAAAGAAAGAAAAAAGGGAGATGGGGGGGGGGGGCAGGAGACCTTCATGCCTCGGGGCTGTAGGTGGATGGGAGATCTTCTTCATCTGTAGAGGTCGTAAAATTGTAAGCAACTGGGAGGATAAGAGGAGGTGGACATAGTGGATCCAGGAGATCGATATGTTTTCAATTTGGCATTAGAGTCTTGGGCAGTCAAAGGTGACACTCCAAGACATTTTGGATGACACACATTGTCCGAACCAAGTGACAGCCACAGAGGCGCACCTTTCAATAAGTAGCTGTCGATAATTTTTACTCACTAGTCCATGTTCCTGTCTTGGTCTCCCTCAGCTGCCTCCTCAAGGAGGCGCTACACTTACATCACAACACTATGTACAGCATCCCAGCATTCTTCAGCGTCAGCTACAGCACATTCTGGAGGTGGCAGCAGAGGATGGCCAGGAATGGAGCATGGACAGGTGAGTAACAATGATCTACTGAATATGGCTGGATTTTTTGATTCATAAGTAATCTCTTGCTCAGCTCTTCAGCTGCCTCACTATGTTATTATGAATGTCTATAGAGACTGCATGCTATACACCTGCCAATGGAGGATGACAGAATGCATTTTACTACATACAGTGTTGGCCAAAAGTATTGGCACCCCTGCAATTCTGTCAGATAATACTCTTGTTCTTCCAGAAAATGATTGCAAGCACAAACTCTTTGGTATTAATATCTTCATTTATTTTGCTTGCAATGAAAAAACACAAAAGAGAATGAAAACAAAGTCAAATCATTGATCATTTTACACAAAACTCCAAAAATGGGCTGGACAAAAGTATTGGCACCCTCAGCCTAATACTTGGTAGCACAACCTTTAGACAAAATAACTGTGCACAACCTCTCGGGAACCATCAATCAGTTTCTTACAATGCTCTGCTGGAATTTTAGACCATTCTTTTTTGGCAAACTGCTCCAGGTCCCTGAGATGTGAAGGAGGCCTTCTCCAAACTGCCATTTTGAGATCTCTCCCCCACAGGTGTTCTATGGGATTCAGGTCTGGACTCATTGCTGGCCACTTTAGAAGTCTCCAGTGCTTTCTCTCAAACCATTTTCTGGTGCTTTTTGAAGTGTGTTTTGGGTCATTGTCCTGCTGGAAGACCCATGGCCTCTGAGGGAGACCCAGCTTTCTCACACTGGGCCCTACATTATGCTGCAAAATTTGTTGGTAGTCTTCAGACTTCATAATGCCATGCACACGGTCAAGCAGTCCAGTGCCAGTGGCAGCAAAGCAACCCCAAAACATCAGGGAACCTCCACCATGTTTGACTGTAGGGACCGTGTTCTTTTCTTTGAAGGCCTCTTTTTTTTCCTGTAAACTCTATGTTGATGCCTTTTCCCAAAAAGCTCTACTTTTGTCTCATCTGACCAGAGAACATTCTTCCAAAACATTTTTGGCTTTCTCAGGTAAGTTTTGGCAAACTGCAGCCTGGCTTTTTTATGTCTCTGGGTAAGAAGTGGGGTCTTCCTGGGTATCCTACCATACAGTCCCTTTTCATTCAGACGCCGACGGATAGTACGGGTTGACACTGTTGTACCCTCGGACTGCAGGGCAGCTTGAACTTGTTTGGATGTTAGTCGAGGTTCTTTATCCACCATCCGCACAATCTTGCATTGAAATCTCTCGTCAATTTTTCTTTTCCATCCACATCCAGGGAGGTTAGCCACAGTGCCATGGGCTTTAAACTTCTTGATGACACTGCGCAAGGTAGACACAGGAACATTCAGGTCTTTGGAGATGGACTTGTAGCCTTGAGATTGCTCATGCTTCCTCACAATTTTGCTTCTCAAGTCCTCAGACAGTTCTTTGGTCTTCTTTCTTTTCTCCATGCTCAATGTGGTACACACAAGGACACAGGACAGAGGTTGAGTCAACTTTAATCCATTTCAGCATACAGTTCAATGCCCAAAGTCCAAGTCTTAAGAGTTTTGCCACAGTAACATAGACACCGCAGTACTTGACGTACTGTTCTCCTCTTCTCCACTTGTACCAATCTCTAAGTGCTCGTTCACATGTGAGCCCAGGGGAGGTTTTTGACAGCAGATTTCGCGTCAAAAACCTCCCCTTACAATGGTGGTCTATGCAGACCGCCAGGCTTCTTTTTTCCGCTAGCGGCGGGCTGCTGCTAGCGGAGAAAAGAAGCGACCTGCCCTATCTTCAGGCGGCTTCTGCCCCTGGCAGCACCCTCCTATGTCGGCTCATTCATTTGAGCCGACAGCGGAGGGGAAAGCCGCGACCGCGATGGTCGCGGCAGGCGGGTTTTGACCAGAGAGAGACGCGGTGTCAAAACCCGCGTGGGCAGTTCACGTGTGAACTAGCCCTAACTCAGCAGAAAGGGGAATGTAAGGGGCTATTCGTCCTGAGCCTCCACAGTACCTCTGCAGCTCCTAATGGCATAGACAACAATGTCTCTCAGGAACTTCCAAAGTTCTCTAACTAACTCTGGGGCAGCCTCCGGTTGTACCTTGGAATACGATGGCTTTAATCTCTAGCTTCTAGGATGAGTTCTCTGGCTCACTCAGCAAGGTCACTGATGCTAGAGCTGGACTTCTAGACTTCCCAACCTCTGGACTAACTGCTGAACTTCTTAACCGCTTGACTAACTGCTGAACTTCTGACCACAGAACTTACTCTGCTACAGCTGCTAGAGAATATAAACCCTTTCCTTAAACCCCGCCCTGTGGCCTGTGATTGGTCAAGAAGTAGTATGCATCATACAAACAGCAAAAGGTGCAAAGATAAGTGCAAATATACAAGGGAAAGAGCACATGTTTAGCATTTGACATTAAAAATGGAGGACAAAACAAACAATACAACCGCGGGGTACATGTAACAAATACAGAACATATAGCAGCATTGCTCTGGGATGCTGCACAAGGCCATACTGTGACTCAGTGAGAGATTGAGGAAGATGCAGCAGCCTTAGGATGCCATACAATTACCCATTGGAAGAGTGTGGACATGGCAGCAAGCTTAGGAGGACTTACAATGACCCAGTGGTAGAGTGTGGAGGTTGCAGCAGCCTTCAGAGGCCATACAGTGGCAAAGTAAGGAGGTGGCAGCAGCATGAGGAGGCCATACAGTAACCCAGTGGCAGAGTGTGGAGGTTGCAACAGCCTTAGGAGGCCATACAGTGTCCCAGTGGCAAAGTGAGGAAGCGGCATCAGCATGAGAAGGCCATACATTGACCCAGTGGCAGAGTGTTGAGGTGGCAGAAGCCTTAGGAGGCTTTATAGTGACCCAGTGACAGAGTGTGAAGATTGTGAGAGCCTAAGGAGGCCACACAGTGTCCATTAACATAATGTGGAGGTAGCAACAGCCTTGGGAGGCCATACAGTTACTCAGTGACAAAGTGTGTTACCCCCATATAGCGGTCACCAACTAAGAGGAAGATGAGACTCCACGGACTGTTATACCCCAAACCACCGACCACACCCCACCTCCTCATATAGCGGTCACCAACTAAGAGGAAGATGAGACTCCACGGACTGTTATACCCCAAATCAGCCACCCCTCCCACCCCCCCATACTCTCCCCCTCGACTCCAACTCCCCACCCACCCACCCACTTTACTAGCTTTGGCAATGCCAAATATCCATTCGGACGTGCCAATAAAGCCTATTTGATTTGATTTGATTTGTGTGGAGGTGGCAGCATCGTGAGTAGGCCACAGAGTGGCAAGGTGATATAATGTGGAGGTAGCAAAAACCTTACAGTCATACAGTGCCCAGTGACACAGTGAGGAGGCTTAGGCTGCTGCTGATGGAGCCAATACTGCTCTTGCCACCCCCATCCCCACAACTGCCATGGCAGTGAAAGTTGAGAGCTCAGGGTTCCCCCAGTTGGACATACGAAAGGATGGACAATGGCGCAGATAGGCAGCAGCCAACTTGCTACATAGCATGTCTCTATAGTAGTTCAGTTTTTCCTCCCTATAAGCAGGTGTAAAAAAGGCTCCCATTTGTCCCTGGTAACGAGGGTCTAACATGGTGGAGAGCTAGTTGTCATCCATCTGCTGACTGACGACAATTTGGCTCTCACTGTGCAAGCAAGTGAGCATGCATCAGACCATTTGCGAAAGTGACTCGGAGGGACTCCCTGCATCCATCTCCACTACATACTGCCACGGTGTGTCTGGGTCATCTGCCTCATCATTCTCATCTACCTCTTGCTGTTTCGGTTGCTCCTTCTGCTCCTCTCCTATTACCTGTGTAGAAGAACTACCCATTTGGCTACAGATTGCTTGTAATCCAATGTCCTGCTCATCCTCCTCTTCCAGTTCAGCCCCCACAAGGCTCATGTGGCCCTTAGATGTAGGCGCTACATCTCCATTCCCCCGACCAGCCACATTGAAAAGCATCTTTTCCAGGATTTGAATCAGTGGAATGATGTTCATCCCGTAGTCCTGGCGACAGACTAATAAAGTGGCCTCCTCAAAGGGAACAAGCAAACAGATGAGCTGCCACTGGCTAACGTTAAAGTTACACAGGGGAGTACCTCTGTTCACTTGGATTATCGAGAAACCATTAATGGCTTTTATTTGTTCATATAGTCAATCCAACATGGATTGAATTCCAATGGGTGGAAAAATCGCATATCCTCCTACGTTGTGGGAGGCCATCCTGCCGATACAGCTCAAGAAGGGTGTGCTTCGCGGTGTACAAGTGGCTGAAGTGCTTGCAAAGTTTTCTTGAAATTTTTAGGATGTCTTGCAGATGCGTAATAATAAAATACAAGGCAGATTTTGGAGGTCTATGTCTATCAGGAAAGAATTTAATTGTGGTCTTGCCATAACCACAATTAACCCCTTGAGTGCAGGGACTCTTCAGTAGGGAAAGAAGCTCTTACAGCGCATGGAGGCCCTGAGATATTGTGCGCCAAAAATGAGTTAATAGACTTCATTGACCACTGAACTCTAGTAATGTCTATCATATGATGTAAACCAGCCAATGGCCATTGGATGGTTTACTCCATGAGAGAAGGCTGTGCTGGATCAGAATGGGTAAGCATCATAAATAGAGATGAGCGAACACTAAAATGTTCGAGGTTCGAAATTCGATTCGAACAGCCGCTCACTGTTCGAGTGTTCGAATGGGTTTCGAACCCCATTATAGTCTATGGGGAACATAAACTCGTTAAGGGGGAAACCCAAATTCGTGTCTGGAGGGTCACCAAGTCCACTATGACACCCCAGGAAATGATACCAACACCCTGGAATGACACTGGGACAGCAGGGGAAGCATGTCTGGGGGCATAAAAGTCACTTTATTTCATGGAAATCCCTGTCAGTTTGCGATTTTCGCAAGCTAACTTTTCCCCATAGAAATGCATTGGCCAGTGCTGATTGGCCAGAGTACGGAACTCGACCAATCAGCGCTGGCTCTGCTGGAGGAGGCGGAGTCTAAGATCGCTCCACACCAGTCTCCATTCAGGTCCGACCTTAGACTCCGCCTCCTCCGGCAGAGCCAGCGCTGATTGGCCGAAGGCTGGCCAATGCATTCCTATGCGAATGCAGAGACTTAGCAGTGCTGAGTCAGTTTTGCTCAACTACACATCTGATGCACACTCGGCACTGCTACATCAGATGTAGCAATCTGATGTAGCAGAGCCGAGGGTGCACTAGAACCCCTGTGCAAACACAGTTCACGCTAATAGAATGCATTGGCCAGCGCTGATTGGCCAATGCATTCTATTAGCCCGATGAAGTAGAGCTGTAGTAGAAGGTAGAAGTAGAGGTCGGACCTGAATGGAGACTGGTGTGGAGCGATCTTAGACTCCGCCTCCTCCAGCAGAGCCAGCGCTGATTGGCCGAATTCCGTACTCTGGCCAATCAGCTCTGGCCAATGCATTCTATTAGCCCGATGAAGTAGAGCTGAATGTGTGTGCTTAGCACACACATTCAGCTCTACTTCATCGGGCTAATAGAATGCATTGGCCAATCAGCGCTGGCCAATGCATTCTATTAGCTTGATGAAGCAGAGTGTGCACAAGGGTTCAAGCGCACCCTCGGCTCTGATGTAGCAGAGCCGAGGGTGCACAAGGGTTCAAGTGCACCCTCGGCTCTCCTACATCAGAGCCGAGGGTGCGCTTGAACCCTTGTGCAGCCTCAGCTCTGCTACATCAGAGCCGAGGGTGCGCTTGAACTCTTGTGCACACTCTGCTTCATCAAGCTAATAGAATGCATTGGCCAGCACTGATTGGCCAGAGTACGGAATTCGGCCAATCAGCGCTGGCCAATGCATCCCTATGGGAAAAAGTTTATCTCACAAAAATCACAATTACACACCCGATAGAGCCCCAAAAAGTTATTTTTAATAACATTCCCCCCTAAATAAAGGTTATCCCTAGCTATCCCTGCCTGTACAGCTATCCCTGTCTCATAGTCACAAAGTTCACATTCTCATATGACCCGGATTTGAAATCCACTATTCGTCTAAAATGGAGGTCACCTGATTTCGGCAGCCAATGACTTTTTCCAATTTTTTTCAATGCCCCCGGTGTCGTAGTTCCTGTCCCACCTCCCCTGCGCTGTTATTGGTGCAAAAAAGGCGCCAGGGAAGGTGGGAGGGGAATCAAATTTTGGCGCACTTTACCACGTGGTGTTCGATTCGATTCGAACATGGCGAACACCCTGATATTCGATCGAACATGTGTTCGATAGAACACTGTTCGCTCATCTCTAATCATAAATTTTAATTAGATGGTCAAAGAGGGTCATGTGGGGCCGTCATATTTCAATAAAATACGTTTTTTACTACCCTTGTACCTACTACTACCAGGGGTATTGACCATCTGGTCATGGTTCATTGGAAATTTTCTGAAATTTGGTTTGTTAAATCAGTTTGGCCAGCTCTACTAGGGAACAAGGAGTTCTAGGATGTATAAAAACATTTTACAGAAGAATGTAAGCTTGGATCAAGCTGAAGAGACATTGCATGATGCAACCGGGCAAGGACCCAAAGCACCGGAGTAAAGAATGGTTGAAAAAATAATTGTGTTTTAGAATGACCAAATTAGCCCTCTTTGGGCACACAAGGCCCTCTTGAAATTTTAATAAATGGATACACATTTGTAGGAGGGAATGCCAAAAATTTCAGCTATAGGAAATGTTTGGTGGAGATAATTGTTACTGCAGAGGACTCTACAAATGAAATATATAGGCTTTACCTACTTTTTCTACATATACTGTGAACGTGTAGTCAATGTACTTAATAAAAGACATGAACAGTATTTTCTCTGACCCTATACAGTATCTGCCCTGTCTTCACCTTCCAACAAGACAACGACCCTAAGCACATAGCTAAAATAACAAAGGAGCGGCTTCGGAACAACTCTGCGACCATTCTTGACTGGCCCAGCCAGAGCCCTGACCTCAACCCAATTGGACATCTCCGGAGAGACCTGAAAATAGGGGTGTCAATTACCGTACCCACTGTATATCTTGTGATTTGCTGAATGGTTCTAATCTTTGCACCCAAGACATTTTACATAAGATTCTTTTAGTTTTATTATTATTTAAGTTTTATTTGTCATTTAGCTTCTTCATTCTCAATAAACTTAGACCTCAATGGTATTTTAAACATGAACAATTGATAACTTTTTTAAAAGATTTTTTAATTTCCTGGTTTCTCAAGCCATATATCACAGGGTTAGCTAAAGGTATAAAGACAGCAAAAGTGAGACCAACAACACGATTGTACTCTGGAGAATAGAACTTGGCTATACGTATGTACATGAAACCAACACTGCCAAAAAATAACACAACCACAATAACATGGGTACCACATGTAGAGAAAGCTTTCTGCCGTCCAACTGTAGACTTAATCTTAAGAATATCAAGTAATACCTTTATATAAGAAAGGAGAATGCACACAAAATTAAACATGATCCCTGAGCTGAGAGAAGACTCCACCATCTTAACTAAACTGGTATCTGAACATGCTAAAGCAATGAGAGGTGGAAAGTCACAGAAAAAATTCTCAATTTGATTTCGACCACAGAAAGGAAGACGAGAGATTAAAATCATCTCCAAAACTGGACAATGTAATGACCAAACAAGACACATAATGACTAATTTTATAAAGAACTTAGTAGTCATAATGGTGGAATATCGTAATGGCTTGCAGATGGCCAGGTACCGGTCATAGGCCATTAGTGTGAGCATGTAACATTCTGCGACTCCCAGTACATGGAGGAAATAAGCTTGTAAGAGGCAACCACTGAAAGATGTATTCTTCTTCTCAGCCAGTAGATCGGCCAACATCTTAGGCATAGTGACAGCTGTATAACATATTTCTATACAGGATAAAGACCCAATGAAGAAGTACATAGGTATCTGGAGACTGGGCTCCAGCAAGATCAAGACGAATATGAGAACGTTACCAAAAACTATAAATAAGTAGATAAAAAGGAATATCATGAAGAGTAAACCTCGGAAATGTGGTAAGTCTGAAAATCCAAATAAAATAATGTCTTTGATCTTGCTGTCATTGCTGTACATGCTTTGTATAAATAATCTATAATTGGGGTGGAGTGCTGTAACAATAAATTTACAGGAAACTGTGATAATGTTATATGACAAAGACTTAAAACATGTGGCTTTGCCATTATAAACATTGGGTTTTCTGACACCAAATGGAGCTTTCATACTGATGATCATCCTTGTGATCTGTGGGGATCTGACACCTGAAAACTGAATACATTAGCTGTTCCAACAGGCGCCGGAACCTGGTGCAGTGGACGGGGAGCATTAATTGACCTCACACAATATAATGGCCCCCATTATTACTTCCACACATTATAATTCCCCAGTGACTTCACACAATATAATGTCCTTTATTGGCCTCCACAAAGTATAATGCCCACACAGTTTCAGCCCCTCACAGTATAATGCCTCCATTATGGTATTAAAAAAAAAAATAAAAAAAAACTACACACCTCACCCCATTTTCCTGGAGTAGGAATCTTCTGACCTGTTGTCAGCAGTTTTGAAATGCAGGTCCACTGACATGGTAAATGGAGAAGTAGCGAATTTTGGTTCTCTGTTTCTCCAGTGTTTTTAATTCTATCTGTGTCCTCAGGATGGAGATAGAGTTGACCCTGGAACATATTGACCAAGACTTTGACAATACTTGAAATCCAGGGTTGTTGGCATTGATGATATCCTCATCTCCACTTGAGGAAAACTCTGTTGACTTCTGGCTACCTTCATAGCTCTCGTTGTTTTAGAATTTTGTGACAAATTAGATTTTCTTTTTCCTGGCATGTTTAAAAGTAGCAAACTACCAATTTGGATTAAAGGTGTTTTCCCATCCAGTGTGTCAGCATGTTGCCTGGAGCAGATCAGATAATATGCAAATGCTTGTACACAATCCACTGAGGGTTAGCTGAGTGTTTACAAAGGGAGATAACAGGACTGCAAATGCGGGACTGTCCCATCAAAATCGGGATTGTTGGGAGGTATGTAGTATGTAAACATAAATTCATAACAGTTGTGAAGCCATGTCATTTACCGGGATAAAAAGTAGTCTATGTATTAATTGAGGTTACAAACTACCTATGTGCCAAATTTCATTCAAATCCATTCAGCTGTTTTTGTGTGATTCACTAACAAACATCCAAATATCCAAACACACAAACTTTCACATTTATATATTAGTAGGATAGGATCGCTCTCTATGTAATAGTAACGCATTTTTTATCAATATTCATAATTGGGGAATTGTTTTGTTTCTTAATATCTATACATAATATTCCTCGGGTACTGGGGAATTGACCAAATGCTGAGGGAAAAAAGTATACAAGGCAAATTAATACAGGATAGTTGTTAGGGAATTGCTTAGATGACAATTCCCCAGTAGCTGCTGGAGAACCCTGGAGGAAGGGACACAAGAGATGGTGAGCCCTAAGCTGAAGCCCCCCACTGTCCCTTCCTCTTGCCAGGCCCTATCATATGTAATAGGCAGCAACTTGGAGACAATCCCTTCTTATATATGTGACACACAAAATGCAGACAAGACAAACAACAACAAAAGGAGGTCAGCTAGCCAGGGTTCGGTAACAGTCGAACAATGCAGTGCCAAATCGAAGTTCAAAAGAATAGTCAATAGGAAAATCCAAGGTCAGGATATAGAATACAAGTGAAATAACAGCAAGAGAAAAAGCCAACAAGCACGAGGCAATAACAGGCACCAGTGTGAATGTGAGCCAAGACTAAATAGGGGAGGATGAACCCGCCCTGGACCTGACAGGAAGGCAGACTGTCAATCACAGAGCAAGACCAAATTTATTTTTATAATGAAAATTTAACTCACCGAAATTTTTATTTCCTGTAGTCCGAGGCAGCACAATACACATGGGTTATAGTTCCCTAGGTACAACCACATAGAGACAGGTTAATCAGTAGTCAAACAATTAACCAATCAGACCCCAGGTATAAAGACAGAGAGTAGGACACAGTGTATTCTGATGCAATCAATAGTATGAAAAATTATTAAAGGGAGGGATACTTGTGCTGTCTCGGACTACAGGAAATAAAAATTTTGGTGATCATTTTCGGTTATCATTTTCCTGGTCGTCCTCGGGAGCACAATGCACATGGGACCTGTGTAGCAGTACTTTTTAAATTGGGAGGGTTAGAAGGTGCCAACTCCAGCACTCTTTTCACTATTTTGCCAAATGATGCCTCCTCTGCTACCAACGCAATTCTATAATGCTGGACAAAAGTTGAGATGGAAGACCCCATGGCTGCTCTACAAGTTTGCTCACGAGGAATGTGGCCTGCTTCAGCCCAAGAAGTAGACGTGGCATGGGTTGAGTAAGCCGTGATCTAAAGAGGGGATTGTCGGCCAAATAGTTGATGACATTTTTGAATGGTTGATCTAATCCACCTGGCCAATGTGGCTCTGCTGGCATTTTTGCCTCTGTTGGGACCCAAAAACCGAAGAAAACAGATTCTCTGCCAACCGGAACAATGATGTTCTTTGGATAGGAAGAAGTACAGTTCTTTTGACATCTAGAGTATGCCATTACTTTTTTTTGTTTGTTTGTTTTTGTTTTTTCCCCCTCCTCTTGTGGATGGGGAAAGAGAACTCCTGATTAATATTCTTGAATGACTGAATTTTAGGCAGAAAACTGGGCCTGGTTCATAACAGCAGGAAATCCCCTAAATCCCTAAGGTGAGGTTCTTTACAGGACAGGGCTTGCAGCTCACTCACAGGCCTTACAGAAGTTATCACTACTAAGAAGAAGATTTATAGCAGGCATGTCAAACTCAGGGTACCCCGAGGGCCACATGAGTAACAAGAGGTTGTTGCGAGGGCCGCACACAGCAGCTAATGTCACACACGTATTTTAACAGCAGTCATGAAAACAAGATATGAAGTAGTAATATGTAACAGCAACATATATATTTAACAAAAATACAGCAATTAAAAACTAAACATTTATTTGCTATCATTTTTTTCAATCTTTTTTAGATTATAAGTGGTGATCAGTCAGCCTTGTTCTCTGAGATTTTGTTAGTTTCATAAAAGAAAATTATCTATTTACATATACACCCTTCATCTGCCCCCAGATTCATGTCCCCCCATCTCTGCCCCAGATTCATGTCCCCTCCATCTCTGCCCCCAGATTCATGTCCCCCCATCTCTGTCCCAGATTCATGTCCCCTCCATCTCTGCCCCAGATTCATGTCCCCCATCTCTGCCCCAGATTCATGTCTCTCCCATCTCTTCCCCCAGATTTATGTCCCCTCCATCTCTGCCCCCAGATTCATGTCCCCCATCTCTGCCCCAGATTCATGTCTCCCCCATCTCTGCCCCAGATTCATGTCCCCCATCTCTGCCCCAGATTCATGTCTCTCCCATCTCTTCCCCCAGATTCATGTCCCCTCCATCTCTGCCCCCAGATTCATGTCCCCCATCTCTGCCCCAGATTCATGTCTCCCCCATCTCTGCCCCAGATTCATGTCCCCCCCATCTCTGCCCCAGATTCATGTCCCCCATCTCTGCCCCAGATTCATGTCCCCCAACTCTGCCCCCAGATTCATGTCCCCCCATCTCTGCCCCAGATTCATGTCCCCCATCTCTGCCCCAGATTCATGTCCCCCATCTCTGCCCCAGATTCATGTCCTCTCCATCTCTGCCCCCAGATTCATGTCCCCCCATCTCTGCCCCAGATTCATGTCCCCTCCATCTCTGCCCCAGATTCATGTCCCCCATCTCTGCCCCAGATTCATGTCCCCCATCTCTGCCCCAGATTCATGTCTCTCCCATCTCTGCCCCCAGATTCATGTCCCCTCCATCTCTGCCCCCAGATTCATGTCCCCCATCTCTGCCCCAGATTCATGTCTCCCCCATCTCTGCCCCAGATTCATGTCCCCCATCTCTGCCCCAGATTCATGTCTCCCCATCTCTGCCCCCAGATTCATGTCCCCTCTATCTCTGCCCCCAGATTCATGTCCCCCATCTCTGCCCCCAGATTCATGTCCCCCATCTCTGCCCCCAGATTCATGTCCCCCATCTCTGCCCCCAGTTTCATGTCCCTCCATCTCTGCCCCCAGATTCATGTCCCCCCCATCTCTGCCCCCAGATTCATGTCCCCCATCTCTGCCCCCAGATTCATGTCCCCTCCATCTCTGCCCCCAGATTCATGTCCCCTCCATCTCTGCCCCCAGATTCATGTCCCCCATCTCTGACCCCAGATTCATGTCCCCTCCATCTATGCCCCAGATTCATGTCCCCTCCATCTCTGCCCCAGATTCATGTCCCCCATCTCTGCCCCAGATTCATGTTCCTATCTCTGCCCCCAGATTCATGTCCCCCCATCTCTGCCCCCAGATTCATGTCCCCCATCTCTGCCCCAGTTTCATGTCCCTCCATCTCTGCCCCCAGATTCATGTCCCCCCCATCTCTGCCCCCAGATTCATGTCCCCCATCTCTGCCCCCAGATTCATGTCCCCTCCATCTCTGCCCCCAGATTCATGTCCCCACATCTCTGCCCCCAGATTCATGTCCCCCCTTCTCTGCCCCCAGATTCATGTCCCCCCCATCTCTGCCTCCAGATTCATGTCCTCTCCATCTCTCCCCCCAGATTCATGTCTCCACATCTCTGTCCCCAGATTCATGTCTCCACATCTCTGTCTCCAGATTCATGTCCTCTCCATCTCTGCCCCCAGATTCATGTCTCCACATCTCTGTCCCCAGTGTCATGTCCCCCATCTCTGTCGACAGATTCATGTCCCCCCATCTCTGCCCCCAGTGTCATGCCGTCCCCTTCTTCATCTGCCCTGTTTCATGTTCCACCTCTATGCATACACACATTAAACTTACCTTCTCCGACGACTCCGAGTCCTCGCTCCCCCGCCGCACTCTCTCTCTCTCTCTCGGGCTAGTTCACACGTGAACTGCCCGTGCGGGTTTTGACACCGAGAGAGACGCGGCGAGCCGCGTCTCCCTCTGGTCAAAACCCGCCTGCCGTGACCATCGCGGTCGCGGCTTTCCCCTCCACTGTCGACTCAAATGAATGAGCCGACAAATCTTCCGCCTGAAGATTTAGACGCAATGTGACGTCATCATGTCACATCACGTCTACACAGCAGCGTGTAGTAGCGAGTAGCCGCGTGAGTATTGCACCTCTGCGGCCCGCACAAAAGTCTCAAACTTTGTCTCTTAGAGACAAAGTTTGAGACTTTTGTGCGGGCCGCAGATATGCCTGTAAAGGGCCGCATGTTTGACATGCCTGACTTATAGAGTGAGATTGGTATATCTTGTCGAGGCTCAAATGGTAGCAGCATCAAATCTGAGAAGACCACGGAGAGCTCCAATGAGGGAGATGGCTTCTGTGGATCTGGGTTCAGGTTCCTCAGAGCCTTGAAGAAGGAATTTATTAAATGCTGGTCAGAGAATTTGTTCTGTAATTGTGTATTCAGCATTGTGAACTGCACTGTCAGGGTATTTATCTTGAGACCCTTATTGAAACCCTCTTTAAGTAACATGAATAGAGTTTACTGAAACCACCTGTGCGTCATGTTTGGAGCACCAGGAGTTAAAAATTGACCATATCCTGTTATAAACTTTCACCGTGGATGGCTTTCTGGCACGCAGAGTGTTGACAACCTCCGATTAGAGACCCAGATTGATCAGATCTCCAGGTAAGTCTCCATGGCACACTCTATTCTGGGAAAGATCATGTGCTATCATAAGTCTCTGTAAGTAGCCGCAAGCATGGGAGCAAATCTCAGGACAGCTCTTATTCCTGTCCATTTTGTGGCCTGGGTTAAATAATGAAATCTATGGGTTTTGTGAATGTAGTCTTACAGAAAGAGATCTCCACAAGACTCTACAAACTACCAAAAAGCTGTTTTGTCTCCACAGTTAAAAAAACATTGAAGAAGAATGGTGTTCATGGAAGGACTTCACAAAAGAAGCCACCATGACTCAAAAAACATTGTGGCTTGTCTGATGTTTGCCCAAAATCACCTTGATGTTCCACAATTCTTCTGTAATGTTCTACTGTCTATCGGGTCCGCCGGGGGACTCAAATGATGGAAAGGTGGATTGTTGTTTTAGAGGTTACACACGCACACAGTCAGACTCTAAATCAGATGTGAACTTCCTTAAAGTGACATTGGTTATTGCTACAATTAAGGTTTTGATAAATGGATCATTGTGACCATACAATCATATGGAAGAATCCATTGAATTGTATAAAGGTAAAATCAAGACAATACTTCTGTCCCTCAATCCTCCTTACAGCTGCAACTAAATCATTTATCAAATAGTAACATGAGCATTGGCTGAACTTCGTAATTGAGAAGGGTAGTGGGGGTGGATACAATATTGTTGGGGTGGTTAAAAGAAAATAGAGGAGTTGAGAGGAGAAAAATAAAAGAAAAAAAAAGAAAGAAAAAAGGGAGATGGGGGCAGGAGACCTTCATGCCTTGGGGCTGTAGGTGGATGGGGGATCTTCTTCATCTGTAGAGTTCGTAAACTTGTAAGCAACTAGGAGGATAAGAGGAGGTGGACATAGTGGATCCAGGAGATCCATATCTTTTCAATTTGGCATTAGAGTCTTGGGCAGTCAAAGGTGACACTCCAAGACATTTTGGATGACACACATTGTCCGAACTAAGTGACAGCCACAGAGGCGCACCTTTCAATAAGTAGCTGTCGATAATTTTTACTCACTTGTCCATGCTCCTGTCTTGGTCTCCCTCCGCTGCCTCCTCAAGGAGGCGCTACACTTACATCACAACACTATGTACAGCATCCCAGCATTCTTCAGCGTCAGCTACAGCACATTCTGGAGGTGGCAGCAGAGGATGGCCAGGAATGGAGCATGGACAGGTGAGTAAAAATGATCTACTGAATATGGCTGGATTTTTTAAATCATAAGTAATCTCTTGCTCAGCTCTTCAGTGTGCCTCACTATGTTACTATGAATGTCTATAGAGACTGCATGCTTGATTATATACCTGCCAATGGAGGATGCATTTTACTACATAATATATGACTTTCCTTATCTTACCTTAATCATCAATGGCTGTAGATTGTTTTGTTTCTTAGTATTTTATATATAAAATATATCAGGTGCCTGGGAATTGACTAAACCTAAGGGAAAAATACTCAAGGCTTACAAATTAACATGGGAAATAGCATGAGATACTAGGTTGTACTGTGGGATATTAGAAATAAACAGATTAATGAACTGAAAAATAAAATACGTTTATTATTATATTTAAGATTATTATTTTACATTATAGAGTATTATATTTTAAAGGGAGTCTAGCAGTAGATTCCCTTTTAGAACTAAAACCACATCGGAATAGCCTTAAGAAAGGCAATTCTTCTCCTACCTTTATTATTCTGATCCGCGCTGCTGTTCTGCTGTTATTTAGTTTTTTCGCCGTATGCAAATGAGTCTTCCGATAGCACAGGGGGCGTCCACTGTACTGTTCGAAAACTCTCCAGCAATGCCTCCAGCTTCTTATCCCGACTGCTTCTTCGCCACGTCATCAGCCGCATCTTCAGCCAAAAGAGCCAACTGCGCATGTCCGTCAGCCATTTTCTGAGAGTAGATGGTGAATCCAAAACTGTTGGAAAATTCAATCTGAATCTAGGTCTAACCAAATCAGTTCATTCTTCCCTAGCAGTAACCAAGACATACTTAGAAACAGCTGACAATAAGTGTTATATTGATGTCAGCAGCACGCATCATAAACCCTGGTTATTGAACATACCTTATAGTCAGCTCAACAGAATGTGTTAGGAGTATTTTGGTTCATTGCTTTCTATTTTTCTTACCTGGGGAGTTTTTGGCTGTGCAGTGTCTGGGGTGGCATCCTGGCGCTGCGGGGTTGTCCTGTCGTGGGTATTGGTGCACACCTTCTGACTTGCACGCGCGCACTGATGGTAGGCAGCTTTATCTCCTGGTTGATTAGTCTGTCCTCCCATTTGCACCTGGGAGGAGTGGTCTCTACTCTGTATTTAAACCCATGCCTCCCATGGTTCTGTGCTGAGTGTCGCTTTTACAGAGCTAGGCCTTAGCAGGAGGAGTAGGTGGTGTTCTGGGATAGAGGAAGTTCCGTGGTTGGTTTTTGGGAGGTTTTGGGTGAACAAGTTGGTTTGTGTGTTTTCCCTTCTGTGTTCACCAATCCTACCTCTGTGTGTTATTGACTGTGTGAGTGAATTGCCTTATCCTTTGATTTCTACTCAGTTTCCCTGTGTTTGTTTCCTAGTGTAAGGTTCCTTCCCATATTGGTTTGGGGGAATCCTTTCCCACATTTTTCCTGTGTGCTGCTTGTGTTGTTAGTCAGCGCACACCCTTGTCAGTCCCTGTCAGTAGCAGCTTCACTTGTTCGTTAGGGGTGACCCCCTTTAGTCTCCAGTCCCTAGAGATCTTATAGGGCATTCCTTCTCCCACTTCCCTCTAGGCCTACGGTATCAGTGAGAGAGGAGCTGTCGGGGTCAGGCTTAGCCTAAGAACAGCCGACCCACACCCGTGAGGCAGGGACCGGGTTAGCTAGTGGGAGTAGTGCAGGGCGAGATTTCCTACTGCTATTCCTTAGCCCCGTTGCAGCTACCTGGACTGACATAACAGAATGAATAAAACTGTACGCAGATAAGAAAAAACCCTCAAAGCACAGACCCCCCCAAAAAATTCAAGACCAAAAGCTACCCCAGATCAGTAATCACTGGAACTTACAAAAAAATACAACTGAGCACCCAAGAACCACTCATAGCAGACAACCCTTGAATGAGACAACCTCAAAGAAAACATGAGCCAAGATCCAAGGTGTAACTTTATTACTAGAGATGAGAGAAGTTTTGAAAAATTCGATTCTGCCACTTCGCCGGATTTCACCCAAAAATTTGATTTCACCGAAACGTTAAAAAATAGCAATTTCCTGGCTGCAGAGAGCCTGTATAGTGGTGTAGAACACTGTGCATTGCAGTAACACACATGGGGAGTCTGCTGTGGTAGTCAAACAATACAGTGAGTCAGTATGACACGCACATGACAGGCTTCACTTGTAGAACCATTGAACACTTTACTTATTTGGGGCCAAAACTGACCAAATAACTCAAGTGTGAACTCAGCCTTACATGTCGATGTTAGTGCCAGGTATAAAGAATCATGCAGAGGCTCAAGATCCTACTGTAGCGTGAAAGAGCTCACTCCTTTGAGATCCTTGTCTGCTGAATCCACACAGATGTCTACAGAACCTGTTCTAGTAAATGCTTATACAATTAGAGCCCCCCTGACAGAGTGGAGAGGGTATCATAGTGACATGGTGACATAGTGTTGAGGTAGCAGTAGCATGAGGAGGCCACAGAGTGGCAAGGTGGAGGTAGCAGAAGCCTTAGGAGGTCATACAGTGACCCAGTGGCAGATTGTGGAGGTTGCAGTAGTCTTAGGAGGCCATATAGTAACTCAGTGGCAGTGTGTGGAGGTGGCAGCAGCGTGAGTAGGCCACAGAGTGGCAAGGTGATATTATGTGGAAATATCAACAGCCTCAGGGGGCCATACAGTGCTCAGTGGCAGATTGTAGAGATTGCAGCAGTGTTAGGAGGCCATACAGTGTACCAATGGCAGAGTGTGGAAATAGCAACAGCCTTAGGAGGCCATACAGTGCCCATTAACAGAGTGTGGAGGTGACAGCAGCCTTACAAGTGCAGCAACTCGGCAGAGGGGATCGGAGAGTGTGGACTACAACGACACGGACAGTGCCCCCTGCTAAGCCTGGTGCGCTACTCACACACTCTGAATCATGCACGAGGCTGTGCAGAAAAAGGGGAATCCTGCAGTTCTTGTCTTTCCCCCAGGCACCATTGGATTTAGCCATCAGGAGATCATTGGAGACTTTTGTGAGGGCTGTTTCAGTAGAGTGCAGAGTGCAGAAGCCAGATTGTAAGGGGTCAAGCAGAGAGTTAGCAGAGAGATAGCGGATTAACCGGTTAAGGACCAGGTCTACAAGTACCTTATAGACTAGGCCTCATTTTTCAAAACTAACATGTGTCACTTTATATGGCAATAACTTTGAGATGCTATAACTTACACAAGTGATTTTGAGATTGTTTTTTCATGACACATTGTGCTTCATGTTAGTGGTAAACATTGATCCAAATTTTTGTATTAATTTCTAAAAAATTTGGAAATTGAAAAAAAACGAGTGATTATGAAGATAATCTTGTTTCCCTTAGTCCTAACAGCGGCACAATGTGGGGTATTTCTGCCCCTGTGTGCTGGTAGGACAGGCGGATATTTAATTAGCCAATCAAATGCGTGGCAGGCCCTATAAGAGGGCACAAGAACCTCCCCTCTGCGTGTAAATACAAAAGTACCTCCATTACATTTATATACAGTTTTATACATAAGATATGATTCCTAGGGTGGGAAATCTTGTGCCGCTGTTAGGACTAAGGGAAACAAGATTATCTTCATAATCACTCGTTCCCTGTCGTCCTCAACAGCGGCACAATGTGGGGATATAGCAAGCAGGTCCCCAAGATGGGTGGGACAAACCCATGACCGAACTTAAACTGGTCTGGGCAAAGGCAGTGGAATCTGCCACTTGGTCCTTCAGGCGGTAATGCCGAATGAAGGTGGATTCAGATGCCCAAGAGGCAGCTGCATATATTTGGTCCACAGACAAAGCACTTCTTTCTGCCCGTGAAGTGGACACTGCCCTGGTTGAATGGGCATGAAGGAAAGATGGAGCCGACAGCCCTTGGGCGGTATAGGCGACTCTAATAGTCTCGGTAACCCACCGTGATATTGTAGCTTTGGCGGCTTTGGCGCCCTTGTTTTCCCCGTGTAGCTGACCAACAGGTTTTCAGTCCACCTAAAGGGGCGAGTGCGCTGCAAGTAGATCTGCAGGCATCTAACCACATCCAGCTTGTGCCATCTTTCTTCTTCAGCAGAAGAAGGGAACGGAAAAAAATACTGGAAGGGAAATCAGTTGGTTCCTGTTTACAGCAGATGGCACCTTGGGACGAAACCCAGGGAGGAACCTAAGCTGTACATGGTCAGAAAAAAAGGTGGTATATGGCTCCTCAGCGGACAAAGCTTGTAGTTCACTAACGCGTTTGGCAGGTGTGACTGCCCATAGCAGCGCCATTTTGCCGGTTAGCGACTTGAGGGAGACCTCTTCCAGAGGTTCAAATGGCTGGCCACATAGGGCGTTCAGGACCGGAATAAGGTCCCATTGGTGGACAGGGGTGTTTACCACCGGTCTCAGCCTAGTTGCCCCTTTAATAAAGGTGCTCACTAAAGGATCCTGAGACAAACGCCTCCCCAGATAGGCGGACAGGGCCGCTACGTGTACCTTGAGTGTGGCCGCAGCAAGACCTCTGTCTAGTCCGTCTTGAAGGAAGTCCAGGATCACCTCCGTAGGGGGATCGGTGGAGTCCACTTGATGCTGCAGACACCAGGCATTAAAGATGTTACCTATTCGACGGTAGCTGTTAGTCGAATCTGCTCTGGCGCTGGATAGGGTCTTCAAGACGGCTTGTGACAGTCCTCTATTTCTCAATAGGGACTGGTCAACCTCCAGGCTGTCAGGTTGAGTCTCCTCAGATCCTGGCATCTCAGCTCTCCTTGGGTTGCCAGGTCTGGGAGTGGGGGAAGCCTCCAATATATGCCCTGACTCATTTGTATGAGCTGAGCAAACCAAGCCCTTTTTGGCCAGAACGGGATTATGGCTATTCCCGAGGCTTGGTCCTGTCTTATTTTTATCAATACCTTCGGTATGATTGGAATTGGAGGGAATATGTAAAACAGCCTGAACCTCCATGGGATGGACAGGGCATCCACCGCCAAGGGATTGTCCTCCTGGTACAGAGAGCAGAAGGTCCCCACCTTGGCGTTGAGTCGGGTAGCCATAAGATCGACCTCCGGGAGACCCCATCTCTGGACGATCTGTTGAAATACGTCTGGATTGAGAGACCATTCTCCTGATACGGTAATACCCTGACTCAGCTGATCCGCTACCATGTTCAGGGAGCCCTTTATGTGAACAGCGGATAACTGGACCAGATTCTTCTCCGCCTAGGCAAATATGAGATTCGTCTCTCTCAGCAAGGTTGGTGACCTGGTGCCCCCTTGTTTGTTTATATAGACTACCACCGTCATATTGTCTGACCGGTTTTTGACAGACTTGCTTTTCAATTCTGGGGCAAAGTGTACTAGGGCCAGGTACACTGCTCTGAGTTCCTTGAGATTGGATGACCCCAGCTCCGGACATCTCCATCGTCCTTGTACAGTTTTGTCTTGACAATGGGCTCCCCATCCCCACTGGGATGCATCTGTTGTCAACAGGGTCCACACTGTCGGGACCGTGGACCTTCCGTCTTTCAGGTGTATCCACCATCTGAGGGAAAGACGGGTAGCGGGAGAAAGGCAGATCTTCTTGTGCAATCCCCGTGGAGACCTGTTCCAGGTTCTCAACACTTCCATCTGCAGGGGACGCAAATGCCATAAAGTCCAAGGCACCGCCCTGGCCGAGGATGACATCAGGCCCAGGACTCTCATGGCGGTCCGGATGGTTACCTGCCGAGTGCGCAATAGGAATCGTGCACTGGCTTGGATTCTTTCCTTCCTTGGACTGGAGAGGAAGATCTGCATCGCTTCTGAATCCACTATAAATCCGAGGAATTTTCTTCAGGTGGATGGAACGATTTCGGACTTCTCCCAATTGATAATCCTAACTCCTGTAGGAAGTTGATGGCAAGGTTGAGCTGCTGGAGGAGAGCAGCAGGAGACTGAGCTTTCAGTAGCCAGTCGTCTAGATAAGGGACGATGAAAAGACCCTGAAGTCTGAGGGCCGCGGCGACCGGAGAAATCACCTTGGTGAATACCAGTGGGGCGGATGTGATGCCAAATGGCAGAGCTGTGAATTGATAGTGCTCCCTGTGGCCGGCCATAGCGACGGCAATCCTGAGGAACTTCCTGTGGAAATGAGCAATGGGGACATGTAGATAGGCGTCCTTCAAATCGAGGGTAACCATCACCTCTCCTGGCTGAAGAAACACAGCCACGGAATCCACGGTTTCCATTCGAAATGACCTCTTCCTGATAAACCGATTGAGGTACCTCAGATCTATTATCATCCTCCAGCCCCCGGTGAACTTGGGGACCAGAAAGACGGGGTAGTAGACTCCCAGACCGAGGTCTGAGGCTGGTACCTTCTCCAGGGCGCCCTTGGTAACATATTCGGCAACCAAGGCTTCTAGACTGGCCTGTTGAGAAGGTGGAAGAGTTTGGGTGGAAACGAACCGATCTGGAGGTGGAAGATGAAAGTCGATGTGATACCCGTGTTGTATGATCTTCAACACCCATGGGTCTTGGATATGGGTGAACCATGCTCTGGAAAAGGAGGAAAGACGTCCTCCCACAGGAAGGGGGGCCACAGGGAGCTGCCCCACGTCAAAACTCAGGCTTCCTCTTGGTGTCCTCCTTGGAAGCGCCACGACCAGCTCCCCTAGGGCGATATCTAAAACGCCGTTGTTGGGAAGGGCGTCTATAATTAGAGGAAGAACCTCTGCCTCTAGGGGGAGCACGTCTGCCCCTGGATGCTTGAGGTAGGGACCTTCCCCTACCTTCAGCTAATCCCTCCATAATGGCGTCTAAGCTTTGGCCAGACACCCTTCCCGGCTCAAAGGGGAGAGCACAGAGTTCTGCTTTAGACGCAAAATCTGCCCGCCAAGGCTTTAGCCAAAGGGGTCTACGGGCCGCAGTAGACAACGCCATAGATTTGGCGGAGATTTTAAATTGATGGCAGGAGGATTCCGCCAAATAATCTGCAGCCCTATGAACTCTTTTCATAGAGGCCAGAATCTCATCTCTGTCTACGCCCAAGTCTATATCCCGCTCCAAGGCGGCTAAGCGGTTGCGGAAAAAGTCACCAACCATAGAGGAGGCTATGGCCACAGAGGCTTGTGCGGAGGAAGCTGAGTAGACCTTCTTCAGAACGGAGTCCGCCCTACGATCCAGAGGGTCCTGAAGATTTGAACCATCTTCCAAGGGCACCAGGGTTCTGCGGGACAGCTTTGCTACGGCCAAATCCACCTTCGGGGGAGGCCCCCAGGAATCCCACTTGAAGATCCTGGAAAGCGAATGTCCTTTCTCTGGCTGTTTCCACTGCTGCACCATAAGGTCGGTCAGCGTGGCGTCCGCATGGAAGGCAATATGTCCCCCAGAGGCAGACGTGGAGGCTTCCCCGTCAACATCTCGGCCCACTGTAGACCGGATGGACTTCAGCAGCCTGCCCGTTTGTTCATAATGGAACGCAGTTCTGCTGGAATAACTGAGTCGTCCTCGGAGGAATCATCCTCTGCCACCCGCAGGTGTTACAAGGGGGGGGGGAAGAGACGAGGAACGGAGCTCAGAGCATGGTCTCCTGGTGAGCTGAGACAAGGTGCAATGGATCCCTTTGAGGGAATCATCCTGCAAAACAAAAAGGAGAGTACAAGCAAGGGAAAAACTATTTACCCAAGCGATGCCCAAACTCACCATCTCCTTGACCCATGCCATCATATCTCTGGGAGAGGGCTCCACAGGTGGAGGACCTCTGCACCCGCGACAACGGGCCCACTCATAGCCTGAAAATAGGCACGTTATAGGACCAGTAGTACCCCGCAGGGCACAACCTTTCAAGCCGCTACCTACCATCAGGGAGCGGTGTGTCGCAATCGAAGCAGGAAAGATGTTTCCTCTTGGAAGAGGTTTTCCTCCTACCATCCCCAGGAGGGGTAGTAGAGGATGACATATCCTACAGAGAGAGATAATAGACCATGCAACACTGTCACCATGACATCATACCAGCTTTTAAAAAAAGGGTAAATCTTACCAGGTCCTGTAGACCGGACAGAGAGGTGACTTGGCGCCCAACGTGCGACTCGAACCCACGACCTTGAGATTAAGAGTCTCATGCTCTACCGACTGAGCTAGCCGGGCTGGCGCTGTGAACAGGATCTGAACCTGTGCGGGGAGACCCCATTGGATTTCGAGTCCAAAACCTTAACCACTCGGCCATCACAGCCGGTTCCCAATAAAGTTTGCAAACTGGAAAAGAGTTCAAGATCAATGAACACCACAATCGCACGCCTTCAGCAGATACTGCAGGAAGGTCTCTGACACCAGGCCAGACAGCCTCTTAATTCTGGCCGGCTGGAAGTGGGCGGAGCCACAATCAAAGCAGGTGAGGCAACCTGCCCAGACAACTAACCCTGTAATCAGGGGTCTGCAAAGATATACATTCCCCCCCACCAAGAGGCCCTTAACACGGGCACTTACCCCCACATCTCCCCGTCTTTTCCGGCCTTTAATAAGGCCTGAATCTTCCCTGAGTGAGCGGCCACCAGCGCCAGGCCGTTGCCATGGTGCTATGATACTTCCGGCGAAACCGGAAGTGCGCGCTTACAGCGGCCGGCGGGGAACAGGATACACAACAGTGTGGTTCCACCCGCCGGCAGTCCGCGCGGCCACCAGAGGTGGCATGCGGAGTCCCCGGACTCTCACCAAAATGTCAGGTAAGTCACAAGGAGCAGGGGAAGCGGAGGAGAGGGGGGGCAGGGGGGATAGAGGGGGGTAGCCACACATGGCTAACAAGCACCTTCTCCCCGCAGGGCACAGAAGGTGACAAGAAGAAAACAACCGCTCAGGAGGTGAGTGATCCTGCTGAGCTTCTCTAAGAGGACACAAGTCCTCCCACCTGTCCTCTGTCCACACAGGACAGAAAAAAACACGCAGAGGGGAGGTTCTTGTGCCCTCTTATAGGGCCTGCCACGCATTTGATTGGCTAATTAAATATCCGCCTGTCCTACCAGCACACAGGGGCAGAAATACCCCACATTGTGCCGCTGTTGAGGACGACAGGGAAAAGCAATTTTCAAAATGTGAAATACTCTGCTCTTCAGGCAAATAGTCATACCTCCCAAATACATGAATAAATAGTATCTACCATATCTCTGCTTTATATTAGCATCATCTTTTAATCGTCCTTTAATTTATTTTGGATGTTAGAAGGCTTAGAAGTGTAACAGCGATTTTCCAGATTTACAAGAAAATTTCCCAAACTCATTTTTAGGGACGACTTCAGTTCTGAAGAGGATTATAAAGGCCTATATAATAGAAACACCCCCATAAGTCAACACTTTTTTAAAACTGCACCCCTCAAATAATTCAAAACAGCATTTGAGAAGTTTGTTAACCCTTTAAGCATTTCACAGCAATTAAAGGGGTTGTCCCATAACAAACATCCTATTTATACTGCTTGTTAATGTGGATTTAAGGTTTTTCCTAAATACACTGCTTCAGCAAAACTACTTTCTTTGTCCACTTAATTTATTCATTTCATTGTTGACATTGGGTTTCTGTGGCCCTTGGGATTATCTGCTCATTTCCCAAGTGATGTAGCTGCCTGCTCTCAGGGGGGAGGGAGGAGGGGCTAAGTGCACGGGAGCGAGCCTGTGCCTGTAGCTGTTCCTGTGTCTGCACCACACATGTGACCTAGCTTCCTGCTTTCAGATAAAGGAGGGGGAAAATGAGTGCTGCTTTCTTATATAAAACAGTCTAAATCCTAGTGGGCTAAAGGACCTGGTCCCTCTGCTCACTAGGATTTAGCTTTCTTATATAGAGCAGGCTAAAAGCTAGTGGGCAGAAGGACCTGGTCCCTTAGCCCACTAGGATTTAGCCGACTCTATATAGAACAAGCTAAATCCAAGTGTTATAGGACCTTTGATAACATCACAGGCACTTCAGTCGTCCCATATGATCACGCTATGTGGTGGGTGGAGCTACATGCTAATTTGGAGGTGGGGCTAAACTGGAGGTAGTCAGACAGTATGGCTTTGCATATGAAACCCCGTCCACCAATTGACATCGAAAACCAGGAAGAAAAAAGTCTTTGCAGCAGCGAAGACTGGTGAGCAAGGGACATGGGAATACCCCTTTAAAAGAATATGGAGATGAAATTTAGACGTTTCATATTTATCCAATAATATATTCGTTTTTGACTAAAATTAACACATTCACAAATTGTTAAAGGATAAAATGCATTTCACAGTTTGTTATGCAATTTCTCCCAAGCAAAGAAATACCCCACATGTAGGTGTAAACTGATGTTTGGGCAGACGGTAGCGCGCGGAAGGAAAGGAGCGACACTGGGGGTATGAAAAGCAGAATTTGCTGCAATTTTCAGGCGCCATGTCTCATTTGCAAAGCCCCTAGAGTACCAAAACAATGAAACTCCCCAAAAAGTGACCCCCTTTTGGAAACTACACCCCTCATAGAATTTATCAGGGTGTGTAAAGAGCATTAATATGCCAAGGGGGTTGCACATCGGATAGTGACAAGTGAATACAAAGCTGTGCAGGGTACATGGGGTACACAAATTCCCTACTATGTCCCCAATAGCTCCTATGATTGGGGAGGGTCACTCTGGGGTCACTCTTAGTTTATTTTCCCTTATAAGCTGTAAATATGGGGGTGTTCCCTGATATACACTCGCACAGCTTATATATTCGCTTCCTGCCACAGCCAGTTGTGTTCTAATGATTTGGCGATTTTTGGGGATTTTGTCTTCACATTGTGCAAGCTATATTTTCTTTATTTTTCTGGTGATGTGGCCATATAAGGGCTTGTTGTCCGTGGGATGAGATGCATTTTGTAATGACACCATTTTTGGGTGCCTACAACTTATTGAATACATTTTATTAACTTTTTTTTACTCCATTTAAAAAAATAAATAAGTAAATCAATTCTGGCATTGCGTTTTAAATTTTTCATCATGCAGCGTACAGTATAAGTAACATGTGCCCATTATTCTGCAGGTCGGTACGGTTACGGCGATACCTCATTTATATAATTTTTTTATGCGATATTAATTCTGCAGAACAAAAACACATTTGGGGACATAAATCAATGTTTTTGCATCGCCATTTTCTGAGAGGCGTAACATTTATATTTTTTCAGTTGACAGTGTTGGTTGAGGGTAGAGATGAGCGAACAGTGTTCTATCGAACACATGTTCGATCGGATATCAGGGTGTTCGCCATGTTCGAATCGAATCGAACACCACGTGGTAAAGTGCGCCAAAATTCGATTCCCCTCCCACCTTCCCTGGCGCCTTTTTTGCACCAATAACAGCGCAGGGGAGGTGGGACAGGAACTACGACACTGGGGGCATTGAAAAAAATTGGAAAAAGTCATTGGCTGCCGAAATCAGGTGACCTCCATTTTAGACGAATAGTGGATTTCAAATCCGGGTCATATGAGAATGTGAACTTTGTGACTATGAGACAGGGATAGCTGTACAGGCAGGGATAGCTAGGGATAACCTTTATTTAGGGGGGAATGTTATTAAAAATAACTTTTTGGGGCTCTATCGGGTGTGTAATTGTGATTTTTGTGAGATAAACTTTTTCCCATAGGGATGCATTGGCCAGCGCTGATTGGCCGAATTCCGTACTCTGGCCAATCAGTGCTGGCCAATGCATTCTATTAGCTTGATGAAGCAGAGTGTGCACAAGGGTTCAAGCGCACCCTCGGCTCTGATGTAGCAGAGCCGAGGGTGCACAAGGGTTCAAGCGCACCCTCGGCTCTCCTACATCAGAGCCGAGGGTGCGCTTGAACCCTTGTGCAGCCTCGGCTCTGCTACATCAGAGCCGAGGGTGCGCTTGAACCCTTGTGCACACTCTGCTTCATCAAGCTAATAGAATGCATTGGCCAGCGCTGATTGGCCAATGTATTCTATTAGCCTGATGAAGTAGAGCTGAATGTGTGTGCTAAGCACACACATTCAGCTCTACTTCATCGGGCTAATAGAATGCATTGGCCAGCGCTGATTGGCCAGAGTACGGAACTCGACCAATCAGCGCTGGCTCTGCTGGAGGAGGCGGAGTCTAAGATCGCTCCACACCAGTCTCCATTCAGGTCCGACCTTAGACTCCGCCTCCTCCGGCAGAGCCAGCGCTGATTGGCCGAAGGCTGGCCAATGCATTCCTATGCGAATGCAGAGACTTAGCAGTGCTGAGTCAGTTTTGCTCAACTACACATCTGATGCACACTCGGCACTGCTACATCAGATGTAGCAATCTGATGTAGCAGAGCCGAGGGTGCACTAGAACCCCTGTGCAAACTCAGTTCACGCTAATAGAATGCATTGGCCAGCGCTGATTGGCCAATGCATTCTATTAGCCCGATGAAGTAGAGCTGAATGTGTGTGCTAAGCACACACATTCAGCACTGCTTCATCACGCCAATACAATGCATTAGCCAGTGCTGATTGGCCAGAGTACGGAATTCGGCCAATCAGCGCTGGCTCTGCTGGAGGAGGCGGAGTCTAAGGTCGGACCTGAATGGAGACTGGTGTGGAGCGATCTTAGACTCCGCCTCCTCCAGCAGAGCCAGCGCTGATTGGTCGAGTTCCGTACTCTGGCCAATCAGCGCTGGCCAATGCATTCTATTAGCCCGATGAAGTAGAGCTGAATGTGTGTGCTTAGCACACACATTCAGCTCTACTTCATCAGGCTAATAGAATACATTGGCCAATCAGCGCTGGCCAATGCATTCTATTAGCTTGATGAAGCAGAGTGTGCACAAGGGTTCAAGCGCACCCTCGGCTCTGATGTAGCAGAGCTGAGGGTGCACAAGGGTTCAAGTGCACCCTCGGCTCTCCTACATCAGAGCCGAGGGTGCGCTTGAACCCTTGTGCACACTCTGCTTCATCAAGCTAATAGAATGCATTGGCCAGCACTGATTGGCCAGAGTACGGAATTCGGCCAATCAGCGCTGGCCAATGCATTCTATTAGCCCGATGAAGTAGAGCTGAATGTGTGTGCTAAGCACACACATTCAGCACTGCTTCATCACGCCAATACAATGCATTAGCCAGTGCTGATTGGCCAGAGTACGGAATTCGGCCAATCAGCGCTGGCTCTGCTGGAGGAGGCGGAGTCTAAGATCGCTCCACACCAGTCTCCATTCAGGTCCAACCTTAGACTCCGCCTCCTCCAGCAGAGCCAGCGCTGATTGGCCGAATTCCGTACTCTGGCCAATCAGCACTGGCTAATGCATTGTATTGGCGTGATGAAGCAGTGCTGAATGAGTGTGCTTAGCACACACATTCAGCTCTACTTCATCGGGCTAATAGAATGCATTGGCCAATCAGCGCTGGCCAATGCATTCTATTAGCGTGAACTGAGTTTGCACAGGGGTTCTAGTGCACCCTCGGCTCTGCTACATCAGATTGCTACATCTGATGTAGCAGTGCCGAGTGTGCATCAGATGTGTAGTTGAGCAAAACTGACTCAGCACTGCTAAGTCTGCATTCGCATAGGAATGCATTGGCCAGCCTTCGGCCAATCAGCGCTGGCTCTGCCGGAGGAGGCGGAGTCTAAGGTCGGACCTGAATGGAGACTGGTGTGGAGCGATCTTAGACTCCGCCTCCTCCAGCAGAGCCAGCGCTGATTGGCCGAATTCCGTACTCTGGCCAATCAGCACTGGCTAATGCATTGTATTGGCGTGATGAAGCAGTGCTGAATGTGTGTGCTTAGCACACACATTCAGCTCTACTTCATCGGGCTAATAGAATGCATTGGCCAGCGCTGATTGGCCAGAGTACGGAATTCGGCCAATCAGCGCTGGCTCTGCTGGAGGAGGCGGAGTCTAAGATCGCTCCACACCAGTCTCCATTCAGGTCCGACCTTAGACTCCGCCTCCTCCAGCAGAGCCAGTGCTGATTGGCCGAATTCCGTACTCTGGCCAATCAGCACTGGCTAATGCATTGTATTGGCTTGATGAAGCAGTGCTGAATGTGTGTGCTTAGCACACACATTCAGCTCTACTTCATCGGGCTAATAGAATGCATTGGCCAGCGCTGATTGGCCGAATTCCGTACTCTGGCCAATCAGCACTGGCTAATGCATTGTATTGGCGTGATGAAGCAGTGCTGAATGTGTGTGCTTAGCACACACATTCAGCTCTACTTCATCGGGCTAATAGAATGCATTGGCCAATCAGCGCTGGCCAATGCATTCTATTAGCGTGAACTGAGTTTGCACAGGGGTTCTAGTGCACCCTCGGCTCTGCTACATCAGATTGCTACATCTGATGTAGCAGTGCCGAGTGTGCATCAGATGTGTAGTTGAGCAAAACTGACTCAGCACTGCTAAGTCTGCATTCGCATAGGAATGCATTGGCCAGCCTTCGGCCAATCAGCGCTGGCTCTGCCGGAGGAGGCGGAGTCTAAGGTCGGACCTGAATGGAGACTGGTGTGGAGCGATCTTAGACTCCGCCTCCTCCAGCAGAGCCAGCGCTGATTGGTCGAGTTCCGTACTCTGGCCAATCAGCACTGGCCAATGCATTTCTATGGGGAAAAGTTAGCTTGCGAAAATCGCAAACTGACAGGGATTTCCATGAAATAAAGTGACTTTTATGCCCCCAGACATGCTTCCCCTGCTGTCCCAGTGTCATTCCAGGGTGTTGGTATCATTTCCTGGGGTGTCATAGTGGACTTGGTGACCCTCCAGACACGAATTTGGGTTTCCCCCTTAACGAGTTTATGTTCCCCATAGACTATAATGGGGTTCGAAACCCATTCGAACACTCGAACAGTGAGCGGCTGTTCGAATCGAATTTCGAACCTCGAACATTTTAGTGTTCGCTCATCTCTAGTTGAGGGCTTATTTTAGTAATAGCTAACACCTGCTCGTGATCCCTGTCAAGGGGGTCTCTGAAGGCCAGCCATATTTTTACAATTGGCCAGTCTTCAGAGACCAGGACCGCCGGCCGTAATTTTATGACCGGCGGCCCTTAACTGGTTAAACGAGAATAGACCAGACGTTCTAAGATTTTAGAGATGAAGGGGAGGTTAGAGACGGGTCGATAGTTAGCAGCACAGGACGGGTCCAGGGAGGGCTTTTTCAATAGCGAGATTATGACAGCATGTTTGAAAGAGGATGGGAAAACTCCAGAAGAGAGAGGTTAAATATTTTAGTAAGGTAAGTTGTGACAGCAGGCGAAAGAAATTGGAGAAGGTGTGAGGGGAAGGGGTCACTATTGCAGGTTGTAGGGTGAGATGAAGAAAGTATCTGGGATACTTCCTCTTCTGTAACAGGTTCAAAAGATGAGATTGGACAATCTGAAGTGCTGTTGATGAGGGGATCATTACTATGGTAGGTGAAGAAGAATCATAATTTTTAATTAGATGATCAAAGAGGGTCATGTGGGGCCATCTTATTTCAATAAAATATGTGTTTTACTACCCTTGTACCCAATACTACCAGGAGTATTGACCATCTGGTCATGGTTCATTGAAAATTTTCTGAAATTTGGTTTGTTAAATCAGTTTTGCCAACTCTACTAGGGAACAAGGAATTCTAGGATGTATTAAAACATTTTACAGAAGAATGTAAGCTTGGATCAAGCTGAAGAGACACTGCATGATGCAACCGGGCAAGGACCCAAAGCACCGGAGTAAAGAATGGTTGAAAAAACATTTGTGTTTTAGAATGACCAAATTAGAGTCTGGACCTTAACTCTGTTGAGATACCATAGAATGACCTGGAGAGAGCTGGGTACACAAGGCCCTCTTGAAATTTTAATAAATGGATACACATTTGTAGGAGGGAATGCCAAAAATTTCAGCTATAGGAAATGTTTGGTGGAGATAATTGTTACTGCAGAGGGATCTACAAATGAAATATATAGGCTTTACCTACTTTGTCTCTATACACTGTGAACATGTAGTCAATGTACTTAATAAAAGACATGAACAGTATTTTTCTCTGACCCTATATAGTATCTGCCCTGAGATCTCAACTTTAATTTTTGTATTTTACCACCTTTCCAAACTATACAGCTGAAACCTTACATAGTATATAAGGGTGGATATAGATACAAATCCATCAAATCCAACCTATAAACCTACCAATTTCATCCAGAGGAAGGCAAAAAATACCACAAGACTAATACCAATGATCTCATCAGAAGAAAAATTTCTTCCCAACTCCAAATACGGCTTTTGAACCAAGTTCCTGGATCATTATCCTCTCCCAAAAATTTCTAGCATCCATAAACTATGATTTTCTTACTTTCATTAAAGGCCCTCTTGAGCTCATACAAGTTCTTAGTCATCACCACATCTTGTGGCAGTGAGTTTTATAGTCTTACCACTCTTACTGTAGAGAATCCTCCTCTATCACTAAGGTAAAACCTTTTTTTCCTCTAAACGTAGACGCCGCCCCCTTGTCACGGTTATAGGCCTCGGTATAGAGTGATTATTGGAAAGGTCCCTGTATTGTCCTTTCATATATTTGTACATCCCGATTCCTTTCAGAGTAGGTTATCCAGGTTGGATAAAGCCCAGGTGTACTATGTGGATTCTCGAAGTGTTCCCATTTAAAAGAAGACAATCACAGACCGGAATTGGTTTATACGATACAACTTTACTAAACAATGCTGCACAGATAGTAGTACAAAAAAAACGTATGGTTGTGAGTCACTTTAAGAGACACAATACACTTAGGCTCCATGCACACTACTCAGCGTGCATCCGATGCGGGGATTACTTTGCAGCGAATACACTCGGATAACACTTGTGGTGACATCTGAGTGCATTCTGTGATGTGCTTACCTTCATGGGGGCTTCCAATGCCATCTGTTCCTATGACACTGTGCATGATAGGACTTTCTCTATTTTCATCGGAATGGAATGGCCATTAGACAATCCCTTGGAGGGGCATCAGATGGCACACTCAGTTGTGTGCATGGGGCCTTGAAGAAGTGTTCAGTTTTACATCAGTATGTGATCTGTCTGTATGTGATCTGTAGGGTCTGACTCCTGGACCCCACACGGCCCAGCTGTTCCAGGAGCCTCCAGAAGGGAAAGCTTATACAGTGGTCAGGGTGCGTTTGCAGGCTGCTCCTATTCAAGTAATAGAAGCAACTCTACAATTTCTCGTAACCACTTCTATAGAATTGATGGGTTTATTGCACTATCCCTATTAGTTGAATAGGAGCAGCCTTTAGGAACTCCCTATTAACTACAGCCTGGAGGCTGCCAAAGCAGCTGATCTATACAGGGTCCGGGTGTCAAACCGCACAGATTCCGTACTGGTGACCTATCTTGTGTATAATGATCAGTATGGAAACTCCACTTGGCGCCAGAAAAGCCCTTGAATGCTTATAGCATTCTGATGAGGAAAAAAAAATCATATTCATTTCAGTACATGAAAGAATGCGCTGCAGCTTAAAGTTACTTAAAGGGGTTTTCCAGGAATTTTTTTTTTCTCTTTTTTAAAAAAGGTCTGTTAGCACCATTAAAGTTCCACAAAGTCAACTATTACTGCAGCCGTCCACCAGTCGAGGGCTTTATGGCAGAGTGGCCTGAAGGAAGCCTCTCCTCAGTGCAAAACATATGAAAGCCCGCATAGAGTTTGCCAAAAAACACATGAAGGACTCCCAGACTATGAGGAATAAGATTCTTTGGTTTGATGAGATGAAGATTGAACTTTTTGGCTTTAATTCTAAGCCGTATATGTGGAGAAAACCAGGCACTGCTCACGTACATGCCCAATACAATGCCAACAGTGAAACATGGTGGTGGTGGCATCATGCTACGGGGTGTTTTTCAGTTTCAGGGACAGAACGACTGGTTTCAATTGAAGGAAAGATGAATGTGGCCAAGTACAGAGATATCCTGGAAGAAAGCCTTTTCCAGAATACTCTGGACCTCAGACTGGGCCGAAGGTTCACCTTCCAACAAGACAACGACCCTAAGCACACAGCTAAAATAACAAAGGAGCGGCTTCGGAACAACTCTGTGACCATTCTTGACTGGCCCAGCCAAAGCCCTGACCTAAACCCAATTGGACATCTCTGGAGAGACCTGTAAAAAGGGGTGTGAGTTACCGTACCCACTGTATATCTTGTGATTTGCTGAGTGGTTCTAATCTTTGCACCCAAGACATTTTACATAAGATTCTTTTAGTTTTAATTGTAATTTAGCTTTTTCATTCTCAACAAAATAGACCTCGATGGTATTTTAAACATGAACAATTGAAAACTTTTTTGAAAGATTTTTTAATTTCCTGGTTTCTCAAGCCATATATCACAGGATTAGCTAAAGGTATAAAGACAGCAAAAGTGAGACCAACAACACGATTGTACTCTGGAGAATAGAACTTGGCTACATGTATGTACATGAAACCAACACTGCCAAAAAATAACACAACCACAATAACATGGGTACCACATGTAGAGAAAGCTTTCTGCCGTCCAACTGTAGACTTAATCTTAAGAATATCAAGTAAAACCTTTATATAAGAAAGGAGAATGCACACAAAGTTCAGCATGATCGCCGAGCTGAGAGAAGACTCCACCATCTTAAGTAAACTGGTATCTGAACATGCTAAATCAATGAGAGGTGGAAAGTCACAGAAAAAATTCTCAATTTGATTTCGACCACAGAAAGGAAGACGAGAGATTAAAATTATCTCCATAACTGGAGAATATAATGACCAAACAAGACACATAATGACTAATTTTATAAAGAACTTAGTAGTCATAATGGTGGAATATCGTAATGGCTTGCAGATGGCCAGGTACCGGTCATAGGCCATTATTGTGAGCATGTAACATTCTGCGACTCCCAGTACATGGAGGAAATAAGCTTGTAAGAGGCAACCACTGAAAGATGTATTCTTCTTCTCAGCCAGTAGATTGGCCAACATTTTAGGCATAGTAACAGCGGTATAACATATTTCAATACAGGATAAAGACCCAATGAAGAAGTACATAGGTATCTGGAGACTGGGCTCCAGCAAGATCAAGACGAGTATGAGAACGTTACCAAAAACTATAAATAAGTAGATAAAAAGAAATACCATGAAGAGTAAACCTCGGAAATGTGGTAAGTCTGAAAATCCAAATAAAACAATGTCTTGGATTTTGCTGTCATTGATATACATGCTTAGCAAATTTATTAGAAATTCAGGATGGAATACAATGAATTGATCGCAAACTGATGTTTACATAAATTGTTAAAACGTATATTCTTGAATACATGTGGTTTTTCTATTATAAACATTGTCAGGTATTAGTCTAACAATGCCCTTCATCTAAAATGATCAGATAAGACTGTATTTAGTACATGGTTAAGAGTAAGCAGACATAGCTAAGACCGCTATGAAGACTCCAGTATTATAAGCAGGTAGAGACCCCTGTTAAATGAGTTGCCCCATGAACAGAACTATAATTTAGTAAACAATTAAACATTAAATATTTTACCACATACCACATCATCTTAGTGGTGACAGTATATTGTCTAAATCCCATTGACAATTTATATGACCATGAATGCAGGAACTCAACCATGATTCCCTTACTGTGTCTGGATTATCTTCTCATCCATGTAGAGTCCCTGACTGATAACCTGTCCACAATAAGGAAACCATGGCAGGGTTTCTGACAATTCCAAGATCATAGAGATTTCCTACATTCATGGCTAAGATGGTCAGCGAAAATCCTTAAAATTCTACAAAATTTTTCATTTATATTTGCAAAAAATGTTAAACTTGATGTAATTATGGTCAAGTTTATGACTTTGCATTGTGGCCAATGACCTTCACATTACAGTCAAGTTCCTAATAATTTGGAGATGATGGCTTATCTGATATCTAACTGTATGGACATTAGTAATCTTGAGGTAGATGTCGTGACTCACAATCCGATTTCCAATCACAAAGACATCTAATAGGAAGAGGTCACACCAGTCACACTGCTCCAAACCATTTTTATTAGGGGACCTGGGCAATGAGCATGCAGAGTGGGAAAGGACTCTATTTACAATGTTGGCAGAAAAATGAAAGCCTACACTTTAACATAAGTGGCCAAATCCAAAAATGGCCATTATCCTTTCTCAAAATTTTACATTTCATACTTTCAGACATAACCTTCTTCAGGTATCTATCACACTTAGATGTATCTGTTAAACTTAAAGATAAGACATGACTCAAGAGAACACCTTTTTACTACTGTGGAGTGTGGTGGCCATAGGCTTTACATCTACCCAAATAATACCTGGCATTGTACTTGGTTATCTCAGCCTTCTATGTGGCCACCTGGTCATTTGTGAACCCAGCAGTAAGCATGGAGGAAAGAACATGTTCAGAAGGCCCATTCTATGACATTGGGATCACCAATGTAAGTCTGAGCTGATGTTCATTCTCTACATGTACAAGAAGATTTCTGAAAAATATTCTACCATTTTCTGTCATTGACTTCTATATAAACCTGTGTGTCTTCATGGTTATGTACAGTGTACAGTATGCTTATACAGATGTACCAAAGTTAAACCAGATGCGTTCGCAACACATACACAGTGTTAATTCTTTTCAACTTTTTCTCACTTTGCAGTGGCTTTTGCTGTCTTCTGTAACAAGATTTTATGCCGTAGCAAGTTATCATACAAAATGTCAAGTTGCTGTCCTACATTTATATACCCAGAGAGTCCTGATCTCAACATCATCCAGTCTATTCGGGATTACATGAAGAGACAGAAGGATTGGAGCAAGCCGACATCTACTGAAGATCTGTGCTTAGTTCTCCAAGATGTTTGTAACAACTTCCCTGCTGAGTTCGTCAAAAACTGTCTGCAAGTGTCCTTCTAAGAATTGACGCTGGTTTAAAGGCAAAGGGCGGTCACATCAAATATTGATTCGATTTAGATTTCTCTTTTGTTCATTCCCTTTGCGCATATATATATATATATATATATATATATCTCCCTATATTATAAAAATGAATTTCTGTCTGTCTGTCTGTCTGTCTGTCCGTCTGTCTGTCTGTCTGTCTGTGCTCTAATGCGAACCAAACGACTGGACCGATCTTCACCAAATTTGGCACAAAGATACTTCAGGTATCCGGGAAGGTTTAAGACGAGACTCCAACTCGCTCGGACGTACCGTTGCTGAGATACAGCATTCCAAACACAGTGCCCCCCCCCCCCTTAGCCAATACAAACCTGCAAGTCTTTCACTCATATTCCAACTGCAATACACATGGTCACTCCACATACACAACCCAACACTGATATCCAAACTGAGATACATGCATCAGAGGATTAGATACACAGATCAGCACACAGTATCACACGCCAGAGGATTACATACACGCGTCTGCACACAGTCCCACAAACCAGAGGATTAAATACGCGCTTCTGCACACAGTTCCACATGCCGAAGGATTAGATGCACGCGTCTGCACAAAGTACCACACGCCGGGGGATTGGATACATGCGTCTGCACACAGTACCACATGCCAAAGGATTGGATACACGCATCTGCACACAGTTCCACACACCAGAGCATAAGATATGCACATCTGCACACAGTACCACATGCCGTAGGATTAGATACGTGCATCTACACACAGTTCCACATGCCGTAGGATTAGATACGCGCCTCTTCACACAATACCACACAGGGGAGGATTAGATACATGTGTCTGCATACAGTACCACACTTTGGAGGATTAGATACATGCCTCTGCATACAGTATCACAAGCCAGATAATTACATACACGTCTCAGCACACAGTACCACACAGGGAGGATTAGATACACGCGTCTGCACACAGTACCACATGCCGTAGGATTAGATACGCGCGTCTACACACAGTTCCACATGCCGTAGGATTAGATACGCACCTCTTCACACAATACCACACAGGGGAGGATTAGATACGTGTGTCTGCACACAGTACCACACTTTGGAGGAATAGATACATGCCTCTGCACACAGTACCACAAGCCAGAGAATTACATACACGTCTCAGCACACAGTACCACACGGGGGAGGATTAGCTACGCGCATCTGCACACAGTACCACATGCTGTAGGATTAGATACACGCATCTACACACAGTTCCACATGCCGTAGGATTAGATACGCACCTCTTCACACAGTACCACACAGGGGAGGATTAGATACGTGTGTCTGCATACAGTACCACACTTTGGAGGATTAGATACATGCCTCTGCATACAGTATCACAAGCCAGAGAATTAGATACGTGCATCAGCACACAGTACTACACGCCAAAGGATTAGATATGCGCGTCTACACACAGTTCCACACGCCGTAGGATTAGATATGCGACTCTTCACACAATACCACACAGGGAAGGATTAGATACGTGTGTCTGCATACAGTACCACACTTTGGAGGATTAGATACAAGCCTCTGCACACAGTACCACAAGGCAGAGAATTAGATACGCATCTCAATACACAGTACCACATGCAAGAGGATTAGATACGCGCATCTGCACACAGTACCACATGCCGTAGGATTAGATACGCTCGTCTACACACAGTTCCACTCGCCATAGGATTAGATACACGCCTCATCACACAATACCACACAGGGGAGGATTAGATACGCGCATCTGCACACAGTTCCAAACACCAAAGGATTAGATAAGCGCGTCTGCACACAGTACCACATGCCGTAGGATTAGATACGCAAGTCTGCTTACAGTTCCACATGTCAGACGATTAGATACGCACATCTTCACACAGTTGTACACGCCATAGGATTAGATACACGCGTCTGCATACAGTACCACATGCTGTAGGATTAGATACGTGCATCTGAACACAGTACCACACTTTGGAGGATTAGATACATGCCTCTGCACACAGTACCACATGCCAGATAATTAGATACGCGTCTCAGCACACAGTACCACACGGGGGAGGATTAGATACGTGCATCTGCACACAGTACCTCACGCCAGAGGATTAGATACACCTGTCTGCACACAGTACCACACGCCAGAGGATTAGATACGCGCGTCTGCACATAGTACCACATGCCGTAAGATTAGATATGCACGTCTGCACACAGTTTCACTTACCGGAGGATTAGATACGTGCCTCTTCACAGAATGCCACACGGGGGAGGATTAGATACACACATCTGCACACAGTACCACCCGCCGGAGGATTAGATATGTGCATCTGCACACAGTACCACACCAACAAGGATTAGATACTTGCGTCTAAACACAGTACTACACGGAGAAGGATTAGATACAGCTTTACTCCAGGTATCCATAACAACTGATCACAGGTTTTTCACTGATATCCAAAATGAGATACACATAATCACATGACGCTTATGGACATACACACAAACCACATACAAAATACACCAGTGCAAAATTGGACATTTCTTATGGGGCCACTACACAAACATAAAATGTAATATACCCGTGCGAAGCCGGGTCCTCCCTCTAGTATATATACACTCACCGGCCACTTTATTAGGTACACCATGCTAGTAACGGGTTGGACCCCCTTTTGCCTTCAGAACTGCCTCAATTCTTCGTGGCATAGATTCAACAAGGTGCTGGAAGCATTCCTCAGAGATTTTGGTCCATACTGACATGATGGCATCACACAGTTGCCGCAGATTTGTCGGCTGCACATCCATGATGCGAATCTCCCGTTCCACCACATCCCAAAGATGCTCTATTGGATTGAGATCTGGTGACTGTGGAGGCCATTGGAGTACAGTGAACTCATTGTCATGTTCAAGAAACCAGTCTGAGATGATTCCAGCTTTATGACATGGCGCATTATCCTGCTGAAAGTAGCCATCAGATGTTGGGTACATTGTGGTCATAAAGGGATGGACATGGTCAGCAACAATACTCAGGTAGGCTTTGGCGTTGCAACGATGCTCAATTGGTACCAAGGGGCCCAAAGAGTGCCAAGAAAATATTCCCCACACCATGACACCACCACCACCAGCCTGAACCGTTGATACAAGGCAGGATGGATCCATGCTTTCATGTTGTTGACGCCAAATTCTGACCCTACCATCCGAATGTCGCAGCAGAAATCGAGACTCATCAGACCAGGCAACGTTTTTCCAATCTACAATTGTCCAATTTTCGATGAGCTTGTGCAAATTGTAGCCTCAGTTTCCTGTTCTTAGCTGAAAGGAGTGGCACCCGGTGTGGTCTTCTGCTGCTGTAGCCCATCTGCCTCAAAGTTCGACGTACTGTGCGTTCAGAGATGCTCTTCTGGCTACCTTGGTTGTAACGGGTGGCTATTTGAGTCACTGTTGCCTTTCTATCAGCTCGAACCAGTCTGGCCATTCTCCTCTGACCTCTGGCATCAACAACGCATTTCCGCCCACAGAACTGCCGCTCACTGGATGTTTTTTTCTTTTTCGGACCATTCTCTGTAAACCCTAGAGATGGTTGTGCGTGAAAATCCCAGTAGATCAGCAGTTTCTGAAATACTCAGACCAGCCCTTCTGGCACCAACAACCATGCCACGTTCAAAGGCACTCAAATCACCTTTCTTCCCCATACTGATGCTCGGTTTGAACTGCAGGAGATTGTCTTGACCATGTCTACATGCCTAAATGCACTGAGTTGCCGCCATGTGATTGGCTGATTAGAAATTAAGTGTTAACGAGCAGTTGGACAGGTGTACCTAATAAAGTGGCCGGTGAGTGTATATATATATATATATATATATATATATATATATATATATCGTTTCATTCGTTGATCTTTACATCTTACCTCAATAATCAATGACTCTAGACATTTTTGTTATTTACTTACACAGTGTATGTATATATATATATACTGTATATCAAGTGTCTCAGGCTCTGGGGAATTGACTAAGTGGTGAGGGTATAAATCTTCAAGGCCTAAGAAATAACATGGGAAATGCTGTGTGATAATTGGTGTACCTTAATGAATTTGTGCCTGTTTATTTTCCTAACTATGTTATTGTATAAAATACAATATTCATGTGGTATGGTCTGCAGCAAAACATCTCATAACCACTATGAGAACCATATTAAAGTGACTCCATCCTTTATCACAATATTGTCTTTAGGTCCAGTATTCTATGCTGAACAATTTTGCAATGTTTGAGATCATCACTCTGAATTTCTAATCGAAAACTGTAAATAGACGTAATTCACCAAATTCTGGTTGCCTGCCCTCACCACTAGAAAGGTTTAGGAGCTTATAGTTGTTCTGTTTTTTAGTTTAAAGGATTTTACCGGGCTGCAAATATTGGTATCCTATCCTAAGGATAATTCATCAATATCTGATTAGTGGGGGATCTGACACCCGGTACCCCACTGATCAGCAGATATTCAGAGAATGAAGCAAGAAGCAGACAGCTCCTTTCACTGTGTAGTGGTCAGATCAGATATTGCAAATCAGCTTCTTTTTATTTGAATGAGTAAAAAATAAAAATGTTACGTCTCTCAGAAGATTGTGATGCAAAAATCAATGTATTTCTTTCTCCAAATGGGTTTTTATTCTGTAAAATTAGTAATGCATAAAAAATATTATAAATTAGGTATCACTATAATTGTACCGACCCATAGAATAAAGCAGTGGCATAACTAGGAATGACGGGGCCCATGGCAAACTTTTGACATGCCCCCCCCCCCCCCACCAATGCCGAAGACCTCGACCAACTCCCTCCCACACATTCCTGCACGCTCTATAATGCCCCATAGTGGCCCCTGCACACAGTATTATACCCAATAGTGGCCCCTGCACACAGTATTATGGGGGGGGGGGGGGGAGAGGGAATCCAGATTCCTATATTGGGGACTAAATAACTTGTGTTTTCTCTCTCCTTAGCATGTCCTCCTCCTCCTCCGTGCTCCCTTCCCGGGAAAAGACTACTTCCAAGAGGAAGCATTTATCTTGCAGTAAATGAAGGATCCCGTTACCCGACGGGTATGAGTATCGGTATTGCCGTGGATGCAGAGGCCCCCCATCAGAGGATACCCCCCTGCATGATGTGGTCGGCTGGGTAAAAGACTTCGTTCATCAGTCTATGAGAGAAGTAAAAGATACCATTTCCTACCTGGCAAAAAGGCCCCGAGTGGAGCCCAGTGAGCTCTCTCTCCCCCCCTTGGAAGATCTCCACATTGGGGATGTTGACGACTCGGAAGAGGAATCTGAGGAAGCTGAAAAATCTATATTTCCACTGGAGAAGATGCCCAGGCTGCTTAAGCCCATCAGGTCGAGGGACCGTGAGAGTGGCGAAGGATCTAGCTGAAGATCCAGGTCCTTCAGGGCAAATTCGGACTTAGTCCGCAAAATGGAGGCTGAGTGGAGACGTCCGGAGAAAGCGTCCACTAAACGCTTTAGATCCTTGTTCCCCGTTTCCGAATCCCAGCAGGGAACCTGGGGGTTCCCCCCAAAGGTGGATATGGCCGTGGCAAAACTATCCAGGCGCACGGTAGTACCTACGGAGGACGGATCAAATTTGCAGGATCCTATGGATTGCCGCGTCGAGGGCTCGCTGAGGCGGATATATGCAGCCTCCTCCACCCAGGCCTCTGTGGGCTTCTCCGCCAGCAAGGTGGTGTCAGGCCTTCGGGCTGAGCTGTCGTCCCTGGCTAGGGACAACGATACTGGAGTCCACCGAGATGACCTTCTATCAGCAATGTCGGATATTAATTTAACGGTAGACCACTTGTCTGAGGCTACCTTTTACCAGACAAAGCTGGCTTCTAGGGCAATGGCACTTTCCACCGCGGCCAGACGCCCTTTATGGCTGAAGCCATGGAGAGCCAATAATGCCTCCAAGTTTAGTCTGTGTGCCCTCCCCTTCGAGCCAGGGAGGCTGTTCGGCAAGGAGTTGGATCGAATAATGGAGGGTCTCATGGATTCTAAAGGGAAGAATCTCCCTCAGCCCTCCAGCAGCGGAAGACCTTCCTTTCGGGGCCGCAGTTTCCCCAGAAGAGGTTCTAGAGGCCAGAGATGCCCTGGCCCTCAGTCCAGAGGGAGAGGTCGTGGTGCCTCCCGTGACCAGCAGAAGCGCTCATCTTTCTGACTATCCGACCTCCCCTCCCCGCGTCCCCGCAGCAGTAGGCGGCCGACTTTCCCACCATTCGGCTGCTTGGATTCACCATATTCAAGGCCCCTGGGTCGTGCAGCTGATCCAGGAAGGGTACAGGATAAATTTCATCGCTCATCCTGCAGAGAAATTTGTAACAACTCGCCCTTTTCAGGGCACCAAACAACTTCATCTAGAAAGGTCCGTCCAGGAGTACGTGGACAAAGCCGCATTGGAACCGGTTCCTCGTACAGAACACGGCCAAGGCGTCTACTCTCCGGTCTTCTTAGTTCCCAAGTCATCAGGCGGATAGTGGATGATCATCGATCTCAGATACCTGAATCAATTCATCCACAAGGTACGGTTCTGCATGGAAACCATCAGATCGGTGCTTCCCTTTCTGCAGCCCGGAGATCACTTCATCACCTTGGACCTAAGGGACGCATACCTCCACCTACCCATTTTTCCGGCTCACAGGAAATTTCTAAGAATTGCTGTACACCTAAACGGAAATCTGTCCCATTTCCAGTTTACGGCTCTCCCATTCGGCATATCCTCGGCCCCCCACACCTTCACAAAGGTACTGGCTCCGGTCGCAGCCGCCCTGCGCCTCCAAGGGATCTTCATTGTCCCGTATCTAGACGACTGGCTCCTAAAAGCCCGGTCAAAGGAGGTCCTCACCACACAGCTGCAGACCACAGTGGCTTTACTAAACGAGCTGGGCTGGCTAGTAAACTGGCAGAAGTCAGTAGTGGTTCCATCAACCCTGATCCAATTCCTGGGATTTATCTTGGACTTTTTCAGTATGATGATCTCCCTGCCCTCTCCTTGCAAGGAGAAGATTGGTTACTATCAGGATGGCCATGAAAGTCCTAGGTCTTATGTCCGCCACCATCGAGGCAGTTCCTTGGGCCCTGTGGCACATGCACCCATTACAAAGCGAGATCTTGAGAGTCTGGAACCGCAGTCCTTCAGGACTACAGAAGCCTATCCAGTTATCCATCAGTACCCGTCGATCACTGGCTTGGTGGTCTCATCTCCAAGACAGGAAGTCCATGGTCCAGACCTCCTGGATCATGTTGACTACAGATGCCTCCCTCACAGGATGGGGAGCACATGTAGGGGAGACCCTGGTACAAGGTACATGGAATCGTCTGGAGAAAACGCACTCATCCAATTGGCGCGAGCTTACGGCAGTTCACCGTGCACTTCTGGCATTTGCACCCCACCTGCAGGGACAAGCTGTGAAGATAAGGACGGACAACCTAACAGCAGTCCATTACATCAACAAGCAAGGGGGAACCAGATCCCCCTCTCTCCTGCAGGTGACCACCTGATATTTTCCTGGGCAGAGGAGAATCTGTCCCAGTTGTTGGCAGTTCACATCCGAGGTCACTTGAACATCTTTGCGGATCAGCTCAGCAGAGGCCTAGTGACATCAGGTGAATGGTCCCTGGATCCGGACATCTTTCACCATCTCATCGAGATGTGGCGTCTCCCCGAGGTGGATCTGATGGCCACCCAATACAACGCCAAAGTAGAAAGGTTTTGCTCCCTGTACTGGGAAGACATCCCTTTGGCAGTGGATGCCCTGTCAATACCTTGTAGGTAGACTGGTATACGTCTTTCCTCCCATTCCGATGATTCCGAAGGTATTGGCAAAACTCAGGCAGGACCAGATTTCGGCAATAGTGATCATGCCGTCCTGGCCAAAAAGGACATGGTTTACCCACCTCATTCTGATGAGTCGAGAGAACTACTGGAGGCTTCCATCAGTTAACAACCTGGTAACTAAACAAACAGCTCTGCCAGGACCTGGACAGGTTCAACCTCACTGCCTGGAGGTTAACCGCGCCGTATGTGGAGATAGAGGATTGTCCCAGGGAGCGCTAAGGACGTTAGCCCATTCAAGAGCGGAGTCAACTAACCGGAGCTACAAGAGGATCGCCCGGATATTCCGAAATTGGTATGCGGATAACCAGCGCAACTCTGATAGAAATTCAATTGTGGAATTCCTACAAGACGGTCTGGAGAGGGGGCTATCACCAGCCACCCTGAATGTTCAAGTTTCAGCTCTATCCGCTCTCCTGGAGACTCGGTTTTCACAAGATCCTCTAATCAAGCAATTCCTAAGAGGGGCCGCCAGGCTCCGCCCCCAGGTACAACCTCCAGTCCCTAGGTGGGACCTGGCTGCGGTTCTACAGGGGCTTTGCTCCCCCCCTCGAACCCTTATCTGAAGTAGATTGGAAGTACCTGTCATACAAGGTTACCTTTCTGTTGGCAATAACCTCCGCCAAAAGGGTTGGAGAACTATAGGCCCTAGCGGCCTCGGAGCCCTTTATAACCTTTTTCCCGGACAGGGTACAGCTGAGGTTTGTCCCGGGATTCTTGCCAAAGGTACCTACACTTCAGAATATCAACCAGGTAATTTCCTTACTGGCCTTTTTTCCCTCCCCCACTTCCGAGTGGGAAGAGAAGATGCACAAGCTGGACTTGGTCAGAGCACTGCGGATCTACCTGGACCGCACAGCCTCCTTCCAAAGATCAGGAAATCTGCTGATCAATGTGTTTGGCCACAACAGAGGTGTCAAAGCATCGAAAGTAACAAGAAAAAATATATATACCGAGCAACCCAGATGATTCCCAAACATACACTTAAATATATTTGAAAAGATCGTGTACCAAACACAAGGGAGATTTACAGCAGCAGTAATAACATCCAAATACCCCTTAGGGAACGATAAATGAAGAAGAAAGACCGATGGATGCGAGGATAAACTGCGCTACTCTCTTGAGATAAAATACGTTCTTTATTCCGCTTTTCTTAAAAACACGACGCTACATACAGCGTTTATGATATCCTGTATTCATTATGATATTTGTTTGTTTTTATTAAGGTACATTGTGTGTTTCTGTAACACTTGAGAAAGGGGAATCCCCCGAAACGCTGTATGTAGCGTCGTGTTTTTAAGAAAAGCGGAATAAAGAACGTATTTTATCTCAAGAGAGTAGCGCAGTTTATCCTCGCATCCATCGGTCTTTCTTCTTCAAAGCATCGAAAGTAACCCTGTCAAGATGGATCAGGGAGGTCATCATCTGTGCCCTGCGTGCTCAAGACCTTCCGGTACCTGAGTTTGTCCGTGCCCACGCCTCCAGAGCAGTGGCGACGTCCTGGGCAGATAGGCGTCCCCTTTCTTTTGAACAGATATGTGCCACTGCTTCCTGGAGTTCACAGCTGACCTTTGCCAGGCACTACAGGCTGGACTGGCGTGTGGCGGATTCCACAGCATTTGGACCATCTGTCTTGGCATCAGCCTGCCAGGATCACCCACCCTAGGGTATTAGCGATACTTGCTAAATCCCCAGTTGTTCTGCTGGTTGGGCGTAGGGGGAATGGAAGATTATGAATGATAATCTGTTTTCCCTTGGCCCACACAGCAGCACAAGGCTCCCTCCCAATCCTTGTTATTGTATATTTTGTATTTTTGTATACTTTGTTACTAACACAGGGGGGAGGAGGTCTTGTATAGGGGGTTATTATAGGGCTCTTATAGGGGGTTAAAGCTGTTAGTTAATTAAAAGTTCAACCTGTCCTAACAGCTCACAGGGGCAGAAATACTCCAGTTGTGCTGCTGTTTGGGCTAAGGGAAAACAGATTATCATTCATAATCTTCCATTCTCTGCTACTATTTAACCCCACGTTGTTTTAATAAAAGTGCGTCAGTATTTCCTCCTTGGTTGAGAAAGGAACTAATACCGACACTGTGTGTCTGTGTCATTTCCTTACTGCTGGCACTCAGCCAGCAGGATTATTGGTCAATCCTATTAATATTATAAAGGTGAAAGTTTATGAGTTTGTGTGTTTGGATGTTTGTTCCTCATTCACAGCCAAACTGAATGGATTTTGGGGAAATTTCACACACACACACACACACACACATATATATATATATTTGCCAGGAAAAGGTAGTAGGAAAAGGTAGTAGGCTACTTAAAATGTGGGTCACTCACCCCAAATCGCCACCGTGACCCTCCAAAGACCCCTCCGGGCTCAGCTGTAGAAGCTGGCATTCTGCCAGCGCTGGTCTGTCCACGCATCTCCTATTGGTGCATGGCAGGCTGTGGGCGGGCTATAGAGCCAGGGCTGCGGCACCATAGGTTGGGGGCTGAATATGGGCGTGCTGATTGAGCAGGGACACAGTGAAGAAGATGGCGGCAGCCCACATCGTCCCGGAGTCGCAGCTATACTAGGCCACCAGCACACATCGCGGACGGAGGAGGCTGCTGCACCCGACACTCCACATGCAGGTCAGTGCAGCGGGGGGAGGGGCTGTCCCTGGGAGGGGGTGTCCCCAGGGATCAACCACGTTCCCTAGCTTTATGTCCCCCTCCTACATCGGCCCCAGTGTAGTAGCACTCACCTTGGCCACTCTCCCCCGCCGCTCTCTCTGCTCGCTGCTGCCTGTGTGTGTCCTATATGCAGCAGAGGTCGGCCCGGCGTCATCGGCCGGGGCCTCGCTAGGACACACACAGGCAGCAGCCACAAACTATATGTACTGCGTGAATGGAGAAAGCAGCAGCAAGGGAGCGTGGCCAAGGTAAATGCTAATACACTGGGGCCGATGTAGGAGGGGGACATGAAGCTGGCGGCAGAGATGGGGGGACATGAAGCTGGGGCAGAGTTGGAGGGGATATGAAGCTGGGGGCAGAGATGGAGGGGACATGAGGCTGGGGGCAGAAACTGGAGGCAGAGATGGAGGGACAAGAAACTAGGGCCACAGATGGGGGGACATGAACCTGGGGGCAGAAACTGGAGGCAGAGATGGAGGGACAAGAAAGTGGGGGCAGAGATGGGGGGGACAAGAAACTAGGGGCAGCAATGGGGGGGACACGACCAAGTAAGACCCATGAAATTCCGTCAGTGTGAGGCAGATTTAGCATCCTTAACAGTGTGCCAGGATGGACTCTTAGTTATCTATGCTGCTAGGAGTCCCTGCTTCCTACGTGAATACCATCCAGAGATCCAGAAGCCCATCTGGAAAGGACCTCTGTCTGTATCCCTCTCGAAAAAAAAAAAAAAGGGGGGGGGTAAAACCCCAAAACGCTTTGACAGTGTTGTGTGTGTATTTGTCAATTACAATAAAGCAATATTTTACTGAATACTTTGGGAATAAGCGCAGTGCCTCTGCAGTGGTCCAGATCCTGTCAAATCTTCGTCCCTTGTGGATGTTAAGGGCCCCATCAGCTATATATTACTCCACTCCACTCCACACATAGCAGAATCGCTTCCCAGCAAAACACGTCTATCTTAGGGTCCATTCACTCGGAGGAAAATAGCGCTTTATTTGGCGCTGAATTTTCAGCACTGAAAAAAAGCCTCCCATTGACTTCAATGGGTTCCACTAGCTTTTTCTTTTTCCCATTAGCAGAATTCTCCACTAGCGGAGGGGGGGGGGGAGGGGGAAGCTAGCAGAAAATCAATAGGGAGCCTTTTTTTCTCCCAGCGCTGAAAATTTTGTTCGTGTGAATGGACACCAACTGTGCACTTGGTACCGTCTACCTACATACAGTCCAGTGATTCTAACTCTATTGCGCAATTGCTGCTACAAGTGAAGAGCTGAAGGATCCTGCCTACTACACATGCGCAAGAAGTCCACAGAAGAAGAAGCCGGTGGCACAGAAGACATTGATCTCCAGGACACAGAAGACAGGCAAGTATAATGGGGTGGTTGAGTCAGTTAGGTAGGTAAGGTTAGTAGCTTGCAGACTAGCTAGGGAAATAGGGAGGCGGAGGGAGCGAGAGTGGGATCTGAGACTAAGACAGCAGGAAGCTACCCATGTAAACAAATGCATAAGAAGCCAGGAGCTCCCAGAGAAACTCAGAAGTTGCAATTCCGCAACATGGGCCTTAAAGGGGTATTCCCATCTCACATACTCAGCGGTCTTTATAGTTGTAAAATCTTCTTTCTTCCTGGTTTCTTGCATTATTTGGTGGGCAGGGTTTCACATGCAACCTGTCATTTAGCTCCGCCCACCCATAGTGGACTATGAAGTACAGGCAGCAGCAACTCCATTCTGTGTTACATACAGAGACTGCCTGTCTCTGCCATAATGAACACAATTGAATTAGCTAACCTGATAACTGGGAGAACAGAAGAAATGAAAGCAGCTCCTCTCCTCTATCTGATAGCAGGGAGCTAGGTCACATGGTGTAGACACAGGAATAGCTAGAAACACAGTCTGGCACTCTGCACTTAGCCCCTCCTCTCTCCTGAGAGCAGCAGATACAATCACTTGACTTTTGAGCAGATAAGTCAGGGCTGTGGCCACAAAGAATTGAATAAAGTAAGATAGTGGACAAACAAAGCAGTTTTGCTGAAGCAGTGTATTTAGGAAAAGTCTTAAATCCACATTAACCAGCAGTATAGATAGGATCCTTGTAATGGGACAACCCCTTTAAAGCTGTCGGCAAGCCATCCCCTTGTCCAGTTCCCCTGGGGTTTACGATGGAAACCCCAGGGCGGACAGCAGTAGTAGTGTGAACCCTGTCTAAGCTATTGAGAAATCTGTGACAGTGGATGGGATTTAAAACAATTCCCAGCCACAAATAATAATAGTAATTAAAAAAATTAAAAAAAAAAAAAAAAAAAGCAGAAGCAACGTGTACCAGCATGTCTATAATTGCTGCATGTTCTGATACAGTTCTCACCCTTCACAACCTTTTGGTTGACTTCTTTAGCAGCAGCCCCGTCCCGTGTAGCTTACATCTTAAAGATCACGCATCAAGAAGTAAACAGACAAGAGTCATGGATTTTCTTAATAACACAGCCTCACATTCAGAAATATAAAGAACTTTATTATTTTCCTAGATTCTGCAAATGGTAAAACAGCAGTTATGAAAAAAAAAAAAACTGGACGCAATTTTCCAGGAGGCTTCTGGCCCAGTGTTGTTAGAGAGCCTTCTTCACTGTCCAATATCACTATGAAGGCCATACATAGTTCTCATCAGTCAACATTTAGATCATTCATTACAATGCATTCAAGGAGTGAACAAAATGATGATGTTACTACGCACCAGTCAGCAGCAGAAACTGACGCCTATTGCAAGAATTGCTTCGGATTACAATGCAGCTTTGCTTTGGCAATGAAGGGTGAGAAAGCCGCAGCAGAAACTACATATAAACACACGCGCTCTTTAATTTTGGCACACATTTGCCCCTGACAGTAGCTGTAGTAGTTCAAGAAACAGTTTTATGTATCGTAGGAACAATCTAAACTGTGCTAAGAAAAAGGGCAGCATTGAAAATCAAAGTATTCTGATGCATTGTGTGAACAGGATTTGAAAATTCCATTCACTACAAAGTAATATCAGGCTGCAACAACCATTTTTCCACAGCAATCAACATACTATATTATACCGGCCAACATAATATTATTTCCCGTACTCAAACCGATTCAATTTTGGGTGATGGATTGGTATGGTTTCTGAAAATGTGCGACTTTCTGGGCAAATAGTTGGTATCTATGCAATATAAAACATCTGTGGAGCGTACCACTAAAACATGTAACTATAAAACTGTATAGAGAACCCACCATCCAAATGATTGTGACAATGTGGTACATACATGAGGCTAGCTTACAGAACCAGTACTACACACCAGAACTGGTTAGAACTGAGAAAAAGCAGCAGCAGAGATGTTTTGAAGGCATGGATGAAAGAAAAAAACCCCAAAAACACTCCAAAACATGGAATCAGTGGTCAAATAGGCAATTACACAAAAATAATTAAAGAATTTGACATTATATTCACAACTATATTAATTGCTCATCTGGACTTTTACATCATGACTGTTGGTATTTGCAAGCAGGGGCCATATATTTAGTGTCCAGAAAACCATATTACAACTGTTCAAAGGCTTCTAGAATAAGGGTCAGCAACCCTCGACACTCCAGCTGCTGTGAAACTACAACTCCCAACATGCTCCATTCACTTCCAAGTATGCATGCTGGGAGTTGTAGTCTTACAACAGAGAGCACCGAAGCTTGCTTACTCCTGCTCTAGAAAGACCAGTATGTGCGTACATCTAGGCACTGTGTCTTTGAGATGTCTCTGTCACATTGGGCAGGAAGAGCGGAGCAGACTGATATATAGTTTTGTAGGAAAAGATTCAGCATAATTTGAAACCTTCTTATTTGAACCGTAGAAGTCCAATGGACGACCCTAATACAAGAGAAGAACCACCCACTGGACTCCAAAGCTCAAAATACGCAGGAGTTACAATGAGCAAATACAAGTTTTACTAAACTTTGGCCACAAAACTATAGAATAATGTGCTCAGCTCCTCCTGCTACGCAAGTCGTTGCCTATACAATGAATGTGGAGTATGACAGGTTCCCTTTAAGTGGATACAGATATTGACACTTTTCTACATTTTTTAATGTTTATCTTCACTTTTTAAGTCTATTCAGCCTCCACTTTCCTATAACTGATCATTTAGTTGATTATCTCATGGTTTGTATTGAATGTAGATGGGGGGAAAAAAAACAAAAACGTATCACATCCATAGTAACTCGACATAACAGATGGAAGGCTTAAGTCACGGATTCCACGAACAATGTTTGAGTACATTCAAGACATTCAGACACGTTACATGATTGGCATTGCATGAATATAGTTATTGGAGCTCTTGCAATGCAACCGTGTGTAGCCCAAATAAAAAGAGGCAGGGACATCTGTCACCACAAACCACACTTTTCTTAAATTTAGAAAAAAAAAAAACCCAACACTAAAAATCACATTTATTTTCACAAACCTGAAGGCAAGTGCTGATATCTAAGTGCCATAAACTAACTTAGTTTGGATTAATTTCACTGTTGAATTACAGGCAAGATGTGGAAGAGAACATGGTGTTAGACTGTATATTACATTTGTGATCTATACGTAACCAAGCAGAAATAAACATTGAGATATCTGTTACACTGCCTACACCTGCACAACGGCAGGACTTAAAGTAAAGCTTCACCTATATGAGATATTGCCAATATAAAGTGTTACTGTGTGTTTAATTCCCTTTAAACAGTGGTAGTGATCCAGCAACATGCAGGACTTTGTGCAATCACACATTCCTTACCAGTCTTTCGATTCCCACAAAAAAATAAAAATAAAAAAACAAAACCCACAAAACCCTGCTGTTTTAGGGAACTCCGACTAAGGCCAGTTACTGACTGCTGAGTTACAGCTGCATTTTATCATCTTTTTACATCCCTAATACAGTCGAAAGGCCCAAGATGGATAAAGTAGAAATGCTGTCCAATCTGCAGGCAGCATGTTATAGAGCAAAAGTAGCTGAGCGGATATATATAGGTTTACAGGAAAAGATTCACTAACCAATAAGCAGCTAAGTCTTTGCTCATTCTGTGCTAAAGAGTCCAGTGGGCGGTCCTACTTATTGTCTGAATGCCTTCCCTCTGTATGCATACAGAGAAAGCTGTCAATCGCAGTGTAGAACCGCCCACTGGACTCCTAAGCCCAGAATGCGCAGACATACAAATAAATGACAAGTTAAACTAAAGCCATCTATCAATCTGCTCAGCTCTTCCTGCTCTATATAATAATGCAGAATGAAAAAGCATTTTTAACCATCATATTTGTTTTAATTTAGTTGTTAGATCATTCCTTCAGCTAAAGGAAAGGGTACAAAAACACAAAAAAAACCAAAAAAAACCCACCCACCTTCCAGGAGCAAATATCCCTTGGGAAACTAAACATTGCCTTAGTCCTCCTACCCCATCCCTGAACTACGGCTGAGATCCACTTTTCTTAAAGGGGAAGAATTACGAAAAATTATTGCGACTGGTGACCATTTCTTGTCACAGTTAAGCATCTGAAGTGCAAACTTTGTAACACAGACACATTGTTTATACAATTTTTTGTGTATTTTTCACATCTTGGAAAACCAGCTATGTCATTTAATATCAGGCCTGATACTGATGGACTTCTGTGTTGCCTCCAAAACGCTAGAAAGGCCAATGCTCTTAAGGGCAATGTTAGTCAAAAGACCTTGAAGCACGAAAATTGTGACTATTTTTCCAGCAAAAATTACGTATCTTCCTGCGTACACCCAGCGTTAAATAAAACACAACAAACACACAAGGTAACAAAATTTCTAACATTGCTCTGACAGGACAGAAATATACATCCAAAGAACAGTTTTCCACTTTTTTTTTTCTTGAGAAAAAAAAAAAAATTAACCAAAAATAAAGTTCAGTTTCTTTTAAACCATCAGGGTCCATTACAAAAAAGTAATGTCAATAAATATGAGCGCCGACACAAACTGCGGATGTCACAGGGTTATAACTCGGTCTTCTCGTTCTCTTGAGGAGGTTGCTGCGTTGTTGAATCTGGAAAATAACAGAACCAAAGAAAATGGAGAGAGAGAATAGTAAGATTAGAGGATTGAGACTAGAGGATAATGTTATATCTGGCATTGCCACTGCATGAGCCCCAAGATCAAGTTAGGGCTAGAAAATCTGTCAATGTATTGGCTGGATTCAATGGCCCAAATGTAGCTCTGCTGAGCTGAACCAAGCAGATCAGTTCTGCTAAACCATGTTCAGGACTGGCCAACGCACAGGTCATTTTCCAGGACCAAACTTGTAAAATGGCACTAGATGTCTCACTAACCCCAAATGGGATAACACAAGATGTACAAGCCATGAAGTTACTTATAGACTAGCCTGGATGCAGGTAGAGTGGTTGTCCCAGAATAACTTGTGGATAGGTGAGAAGTGTCTGATTGATTTGGGAACCCTTGGCAATCATGAAAACGGGTTTCTAATGGCCTGCCTCCTCTCTAAACTTAAGAGGATCTTTCACGTCCTGTAACACCAAAGGTTTTATATACCGCTGGAATGTTGACTGTATGCTGAATTCAGTTACAAGGGCATGTGCCCAGGTACCGGAGATATCGGTGCCATTCGTTACAGCACTGATATCCCTTCACTATCAGAAGGGCGGGCCTTAATTGTCATTGCTGAGGGCAAGGAACGCCCCCCTCTGACAGTACAAAGCTATGGAAGAGTACTGATGAGGGAGTGTTCCTTACTGCCCAGTGATGACGCTAGGTGGTAAAAGTCCGCCCCTTCTGACAGTGCAGAGATATTGGTGCAGAAAGTAAGGGCAATGATATCTCCTGCACCTGAGCAAACAACCTGAAAGCTGAATTCAGCGTGCAGTCAGCTTTATAGCGGTATAGAAAACTGCAGGTGCCAGAGGACGTAAAACTTACTCTTTAAATGGAGCAATGGTGGTCTAGTATATTGTCACTCCATTCAAACATCTATGGTCCTGATGAAAGTAGCACTGTACTCCGCTATCTAAACCTGCTGACTGGTTCCTTTTAAAAGTTCCTGCAGGTTCATTGATACGTAACATCCATACTCACAAGCTTACAATTTGACCAGAGCTTTAAAATTCTTGTGCATGTCCCGGTTTACCTGCTTCAGAACCTGATAATTCTAAAATCTTCTCTTCCGCTGGAGGCTCCTTCGCAGGCTCAGGTTCACTGGGTGGTTCTGTTTGAAATAAATACATAAAAGGTAAGTGTATATATTTACTAGGATTCAGAGCTGGGCTCTGTTCACGTTTGTATTAATTCTTAACCACTGCTCTAGAAGCTTAAAACCTGACGGACCAATGAAAAGTAAGGGTAGCAGCACAGTTCAAGCCGGTATACCTGGCTGACACACGGGCCGCGTATCACGGGTGGAACGCGAATGTGTGCTGCTACCCTAAATACATAAAATTTTGAATCTGCACCAAAAACCACATGCAGCGTTGTCCAATGCAATTTTCACTTATTTTAATTGCACCCAACTGCACCAAGTAAAAGCTGCATAATGTGGTGCCTGTTTGTAGAAAGGTAGGGGACAGAGAAAGTGGTGAGAACTGTCACTTACCTTCTGTGGTCTCTTTAGGCGGTTTGTCAGCAGACTCAGTCGTGTTTTTTTCACCATTGTCAGATTTTGTGGTGTTGCTCTTTGGCTTGGGCTTAGGTTTGGGTTTGGAAAACTTTGCCTTGTTTATCAGGTACTGAATTTCTCTATCCAATGCTGCAGACTTTTGCTCGATATCTTTAGACAACAAGACTGGTTTCTCGGTGGCAGGTAACTTTTCTTGCTCGGCCAGAGTTTCATTCTTCCAAATCTGAGTAAAATTGTAGAATATATATCTCATGTAATGTCTGCTCAACACTCAAAAACAGCCTGATCTAAGACATAGATTTGGAAAAATAGCTGTCGACAATCTGGATTCTACCAAATGTGCCTATAATTGGAATGTTAACGTAAAACTGGAGTGATAAATGAACAATGGTTAAAAAACAAACAAACAAACAAAACACACACCACACACTAGGTGGATGGCAGGGTCATTGTAACAAACTTTACATAAATCGGCAGTTTTCCGCCTCCGCAGAAGAGAGGAGACTAGAAGTTATGAGTAGAGATGAGCGAGTACTGTTCGGATCAGCCGATCCGAACAGGACGCACGCATTGAAATGAATGGACGTAGCCGGCACGCGGGGGGTTAAGCGGCCAGCTGGCGTCAAAGCGGAAGTACCAGGTGCTTCCATTCATTTCAATGCGTGCGTGCTGTTCGGATCGGCTGATCCGAACAGTACTCGCTCATCTCTAGTTATGAGGACTCCCATAGACTGCACACAGAGAAGAATTTGCTTATCTACCTTTCTTGTTCACACAGAAATATCAGGGGGATCATACGGGATATTAGAGAAGTATTGATGTGAAGTATTAATATGAATAAACCTCTGTCTGTGCCTGTGCCTTTCCTTTGGTACTCAGCTTCTGCTCACCCATCACTTCTATCATAGAGCTGTAATTGGACATCTATGACCTTCTGCAAGATGCTTTCAGCAGAGATTTCAAGTTTAGCAGGAAGGTGGAGGAGCAGCACTAAAGGAGACTGTATGACTGCTTCAGCCTATCATTGGCCTTAGCGGAACATCACCGAGGCAAGTGAGAAGCTGTAGCACTAACGTCAGGTTGCAACCCTGCATACAAAGGCAGGAAGCAAGGAAAAGGTATGGCACTAAAACCGAGGGGAGAAGAGAGGCAAGTATGGACCTTGCCTCTAAGGGGATGTTCACACTTGTGCCCCTGTCCACCCGCCGTTTCTGTCCTAATCCCCAGAGAAACTGCATAGGGGACGGCTTGTCAGCAGTCAGTTATAAAACCCATTCTTTAAAGCAAACCGCCGATGTCCGTATGCAGCCTCTATGCGGTGAAACCTTTTTTTTTTTTTTGCAAGGACACAAAGTCAGACATGTAGGACTTTGTGTCCATCCAAAAAAAATGGTGTCACCGCGGAGAGGTTGCATACAGACACCAGCAGTTTGCTTTAAAAACCCATTCAGAGGAGAATAGAAGTTCATTTTTTAAGTTTTACAGACATCCTTGATAAACTTTTTTTGGTTTTTAAACTCCATCCAGCCCACTTAACATCACAAGGCTATCACTAAAAATGTGTCACAAAGATGTAACCGAGAAAGTAACCTCTTTCCTCTTACCCAGGTGTCATTAATGAGCTTTTCCAGTGTATTAAGCTCAACTGCTGTGAATATGGGATCATCATCAGGGATCATTCTAGCACTCCTAAAGACAGAAAATAAATTAGGTAAAGAATATTACAAGTCAAAAACAGACCTCATACAAACGTATGACACAGATTTATTCATGGCTGGACGACTGAATTCCTCTGCTTACACTTCACATAGCCCAATATATGCCAAACTGGCATACTTATACTTGAAATGTAAGCCAGCTCCTAGTACAGAGCAGAACAACTGAGGCACATCTGACACCTCTTCAGACATCTAGAAGGCCAACCGATCGGCTGTTTGAAAAGGCCACGGTGTTCGGATGAGCACTGTGGCCCATTTACTACTTACCAAACACTTGAATAGAAGATGTGCTTGGTATCAAAACTCAGACTATTTATATGAATGGGACTGAACTGGGAACAGGCCATGTGATTTGATGAATGTGATGTCACATGGCCTGTGATGCAGAAGTTGCTCTTAGGAAGCGCTGCTGATAAACAGCTGATACTTGGAGATCAGACCCATGCTGATCTTCCTGAGAATAGCTTAGCAATTCACAAGTCCAGAGATCCCTGTTAATACTTACAAGTAAAATCATTTACAACAAAGTATATTTCCATATGGCTCACTTACTTCAGGAAAATAGTAGAGTGATTTAGCAAGCTGTCCAGTACTGCCAGTCTGTCCGGCCACTTTCTTCTCTCGTCAACCTTGAAAAATAATGTCTTGCACGCCTTCTTAAGTTCATTTAGCTTCTCTTTGAGATCCTGCAATAAAGAATTGATGAATGGGAATCAATCCAGTGGATAAATTCCATCCTAATACCACGGACACATCTTGCATACTCAAAGCAACTGCTGCAGAATAGTCTTCGGCCCACCCGCTGTGAAGTACAAGTAGTAGTGTAGTGGATGGGATTTACACAACATGTCAATTATTGTTCAGCCACAGTTTTTAAACTTTGTATTGCAAAAGCTGAAAGCAAGGGCCAGCTGCCTGGGAATAGTAGCTAGTGGACATCATGGAGAGAACAAAAGACAAAGGTTGTTTGGTTTCAAACAACCATAATAGGGCCAAGAAATCCAATCTGTCTACAGGCAAAATTTCTAAGAGTGACCATGGCTCATATAAAGGGAACTCACAGCTTCATATGGGGTTTTTTTTACGATGCTGTGACTACCACCTCTGTAGAGTAGCATTGACATGATGCTGTACATACTGTACGACACAGTTGTAGTAGCTCGGAAGCTCGCAGCGTCATAGTACACCATGTCCTATTCACATGAGCCATGGTTGGGCTGGGAAATGTGGCCAACTCAAGGCCTGCATTTCTCATCGTGATCAGTTGTGTTAAACCGGCCATATAGAAACCCATTGCATTGAAAATGTAGCCCGATTTAATTTTGAAAGCCCATCTTAAAGACAGGCCATACATTTCAAAAGGTTGGTTAACACCCTTAAGAAACGGATCTTTAATTCTTAGAACATTAACTGTGTGTTTTAGGTTACGTACCTTCGTGGTTGCTGTATATCCTTCATCCTCTAGCCAGGTTGAGGCTTGGCTAAGCTTGCTTGAGATCTCCTCTCTCTGCTCTCCGGTAGATACTTTTTTGAACTCTTTTTGTTCTAGTTTATCCTATGGCAATAAGCAGACACTATTATGGAAAGATTCCTCTTACTGGTAATTGGATTTCCCCCATGCCTCCTCAATAGAACAGCATTCTCCTTTGGTACTGTTGTGGAGGCATGGGCGAAGGCTTGGTTCTAACCATATGTACTGTATAACACAAGTATGAAATCCAATTAACTAATTAATTTAATAAGGACAACATACCTGTGTCTCAAATATAAAAGCTTCTAAGCTATTTGCAGCTTTCTCCCTCTCCTGCTTTTCTAGGTCACGTTCAGTAAGATCCTGAAGCCTAAGGTACAAGATAATTTGTTATATTCACGTTTTCTTATATAAAAATGAAAATAAAAGGGACACTGCTATTACATCCCAGGTTTTACTCTGAAAATATGGGCAGCTGAAGATACGTCATCAATGTAAAAGTCCCAGACAATCTCTTTAAGGCGATTTGTTACATTGATTTGTTCTTGGTGTAGCAGCAAGATACAAAAAAATTCCAAGCAGAGAATGTGGCTTTCAACCATATCACTGCAACAGATGTATGCAGTACATCATGGCTGCCAAATATTTACAAAGGCTCACAGCATATTGCAGGTCACAAACCACTTCCAAAAACTACACATGACCTTTGCAAATTTACCTCCCATATACTCACTTTTTAACAGATTTCTTCACCTCATCTTCTACTAGATCTGGTATATCATTAATGGTCTGCTCTGCTCCTATTTCATCGACAAGTTTCTGCTTCTTGGGAGCGGCAGGTTTTTTGGGCTCTTCTTCTGGTGGCTTTGCAGACTCTGATTCTTTTGTGGCTTCTTCTTTTTCCTTAGTGTCCTACAGGAATCATAAGAGCATAGATTTAGTAATAATCCAGCTGCTGCTCATTTTGGGCAATGTCTCTGTAGATTCAGTTTTGCTCATGGGTCCCCTAGATGTGATCTATATCAGACAATGTCACATTCCTTTTGGAAATAACCTGCATCTTATAAGTCTTCTGTTCTGCTTGGCTTTCCAGTTCACAGAGTTTGTAATAATCCATACAACCCTTAATCTGAGCAGTTCTGCCCCTTCAAGCTAGCATCAGAAGGGAGTCTCATCTCTGCAGACCACCACTGACCCAAACGTCTGACATGTCACAATGAAATGTCAGTAGTTCATTAAAATAATAAGTATCCTTTGATCACATATTGTGCATTACCTTGCCATCTACCTTTTCACCCTCCTTTGGCTCTTCAGTTTTTTTTTCCTCTGCTTTACTGTCAGAATCCTTTTGCTCACTGGCTTGTGCTGTTGACTCTTCCTCTTTTGTGGCCTCAGTCGGCACTTCCTCTTCTTCCTGTAATGAATATTAAAAAACAGCATCAAAAACTGTATTTACAGCTACGTTTGACAGCCACAAGCAAGGACCACAAACGTACCAATCTAGAATACAGATTTTGATTAAATGTAAAATGGGATGTATGACCAATAACCAGACATGAATGTGATGTCTGGGGGATGAAGGCTTACCTGCACAGTGTCTGTGGCATTTTCCTTACTTTCTGCGGTGGAACTTCCTCCTCCAAATAAGCTTGATATAGTATTTCCCAGCTCTGTAGAGAGCAAAGTAATCTTTATAACAATACAGGGGATGTGAAGAGGGCTCAGAGGTGCAAAACCACAAAATCAGCAAGAGAAAAGCCCCAATAATGGCACCATGCAGGGGCACAGCTACTGGGACAGCAGAGGTAGCAGATGCTGTAAAGGAGCACCTCAATGTGTAGGGCCCGGTGGCAAACTAAAACAGTATCCTACATAGCACATGCTATGTGGGGGCCCTGTTTAAGATGTCACATTGGGGCCTAGCAGCTTCAAGTTACTCCTCTGGCACTATACACGATGAGAAAATCAAGTTTCATGCATTCGAATATTGACATTATACACACCTTATATATTTATATACATATACACTTATACCGATTGCCTATGTTCTGAAGTATCCATTGGGCATGAAGTGAACATTAAATTGAGCAGGAGACCGTGCAGGCACTGCTACAATTAGACACATTTTTAAGGAAGTCAAAAATTTTAACACCCTGAAGACACTGCAGAATTACTTGCATACTTGACATGAGTGACCCAAAGTTTATGTGGTATACTTTATCACGTTTTCACTTCCCTGGTACATTCATATGGTCTGGTCTATGAAAGTAATGCTTTACGTACTTGTCAGTGTTGATTCCTGTTCAGGCTTTTCCTCTACTGAAGTTTCGAAAACAGATTCCACCTAAACAAACAGAGGCATTAGGACAATTCGAGGTCGGGCTGTAGAAAGGTTTGGAGTGCCAACTCAACCATCCTGATGATTAAGTCTTACCCTGTCAAGACTGAGTATTCCACTTTCATCCATGTTGAAATGCGCCTTGATACCCTTTGACTCATAGTCTGCATTCTTCTGAAAACTCTCCCCAACTCCACGGAGTTTTACAGTAGTGAGGTTCAATGATCCGAAAATTCTGAAACAGCAAAAAAAAAAAAAAAAGAATAAAATTAAGTTTGTCACAACTGAACACAGTATAGTGTATATAACATAAGGTTTGTGATGGGTGGGCAAGAACATAATGATCTATTACTCACTTCAGGTCCTCAGCGTCCAGAAAGCTCAGGTCGCCATAATTGATGTTGAATTCAAAGTCATCCGTGTATCTATTAAAGGTGATGACCTTGCGCTGTGGGTATGGTGCCATCCTCTGGAAGAGAATTCGCTTATTGTGTTTTAGGTTTTTTACGTTCTCTTCATCCACTTCTCGAGTAAATTCCACCTGAAAGATACGAGATTCCCATTAGCTTGGGGACTTTTCCCTTCTCTAAGACCAGATTTTGATAATACTTAACAGATTACAATATTTCAAGTTATAACTGTTACCTGTATTGGAAAAACTGCAGCGTCTCGGACTACAAATGGCTTCACTTTAAATGCTTTACTCAGAGCAGCCGCCTGATACACAGCTCCCATAGCAGCAGCTTCATCTGCATTTATGTTCTTTCCCAGCTCCTCCCTGTGACAAAGTTGTGAATTATACAGATGATAAGAAATATGGTTCAAGAAATAGTAGCCTTTTATAGCTTAAAGGGTTCTTTCCTCCAAACACTTATCCTTTATCCAAAGCATAGGGAATAAGTGTCTGGTTACTCAAGGTTCAGCCACTGAGACCCCCAGAGATCAATAAAATGGCAGTGGTATGCATGCCATGCCAGTTCTATATTCACTTCTATGACTTACAACATTTATTTTTGCAGTGTATGCATTGGATTGGTTAAACTCCCATGTAGTAAAATACTTTGTAGCAGTTTAACTGTGGTCAACGCAGTGGGATAGCCACAGTAGAAAACTCAAAGCATATGTGGCCATAGCCTTAAAGAAGCTGCCCCACTAAGACTTTTCCCCATCACAGCAATTCCCAACTCTCCATAGAACGCCATGTCACTTGGGTGAAAAGCTTGATAAGTTCTTGGGGTTACTGGGGAGTATTACAAAGCAAATAATAAAAGGTGAATTTTGATATGTGCTGGGTGGGGAATATAAGATGGCGCCGCTTTGAAGGTACGTTCACACGATACAGTTGCGGAGCATTTAATACTGCATCAAAACTATGTTGGAAGAAAATCAATGCCGTTTTTGGTGAGGTTTTCTACTTTGCATGCAAAGCATTCATTTAGCACTTTTCAGCTTTCAAAAAGTGTGCTAGAAAAACACATCAAAATTGCATTTTTGTCTTTTGGTGACAAACACAGCGGTCAGGGTCCGACACACGAACTGATCGGCTGATGTGGCCGTCAGAAGCAGGCCTGCTCCTTTTAAGGTGAATATAAGTGGGACTGCAGTTCCAGGCAGTAGATTGCAGTAATGATCCTTTGAACTGTAGCCTCACTTCCATTAACTCAAAAAGGAGTGGCCAATAAACTTAATTTATGGCTTCCGACAGCCGCATCAGCTGATTGGTTGGACTCCAACACCCGAGCCCTGAACCAATCTGTTATCCTGTGGGTAGGCCTTCAGTATGGTAATGGATAACCCCTTGAACCATAAAGATTTTGAAACAACAATTTTGCAGCACCATACTCACTTGCCCACAGCTTTAAGGAGCAGTTCTTGAACTTTGGGGATACGGGTGCTACCTCCGACTATGATAACCTGATCAATATCATCCTATTAACACAAACACACAAGAAAACTTTATAATTCATAAAACTATACAGACCACCATGATCAGGAAAACAAAAGTGCTAACTTTAAGTATGCCATCTATGGATTACTCTCACCATACTCATCTCAGCACTCTTCAAAGCCTTCTGCACAGGAGCAGAAACCCTATCGAAGAGATCTGGGCACAGCTCCTCTAGATCTTGACGAGTTACTTTGGCTTTGAAGTCAATATCATCCATTAGACCCTCGATCTATAGACAAAGAAAACATTGGATGTGTGAATACCATAAAGGATTTTGTCTTCCTGTTATTTACCTTTCTTTATTAAAAGTTCAGAATATCGTACCTGGGCCATATGATCATTGTTGGCGCTCAAGATGGTCTTTACACGATTTGCCTCCTTGAGGAGCTTAGCCATTGCCCTTGGATTCTCACGAACATCCTTCTTGGATTTCTTTTGTTCATTGAAAAGCTTGGCCAAATGTTCCCGAAGCCTCAGGTCTATCTCCAACCCACCAAGAGTTCGGTCAAACCTGAATAGCATAAAATTTTGAATAGAGGGAATAAGTTAAAAGAAAGATGCCTATTGAGTGTTAGCAGAAGTTAATATATGTTCTAGTCTGCATCAAAAAATCTAGCACATTTTTTGTTAATTCTCCAACAATTTCTTTGAAGAACAACTCATTTCTTACCCAACACCCTGAATCTGAAGCTGCGGCTGAATGCCTGACTCTTTAGTCTTCGTAGTCTGATAAGTCACAATAGTGCACGTTGTACTCCTTGATCCCATATCATAAAACATAACGTTCTGTAAAAGACAGAAATACAATTAAAACAAATTTCAAATGGGGGTTGTAGGTAGGGCTGTCCATTTTTGCCCAATATTAAAATCTCAATTTTTATTTTTTCAAAGTTTAGGCACTATTCTCAATCTCGATTTATATGTTTTTGTTAAATACAAGTACAGGGAGAAGGAGTCAGATCTAGGTGACGCAGGCTACCCCATCCTACCACTAAGCTACTGACTATTGAAGAAGCTATTGAGCCAAGTTTGCGGCAGCAGGACAACGCTTGAATGGAAGTTAACAGACTGTGTGACAAGGATAACGGTGATTATATGATTCTGAGGAAAATGGTGAATTAATTCAATTAGTTGCACAGCCCTAGCAGAGGCGGCTTGAAAAACATGGCCGCTTTCTTCTAGAAATATTGCCACACATGTCCATGATCTTCAATTGCAGCTGAGCTGCATCATAGCGAGACAGACCTGCAATACCAAAGACAACCTGTAGACAGGTGTAGCACTGCTGCTTAATTCCAAAAACCATATGTTTCTAATGAGAGACAATGCCTTTAATTCTAATCTACTAAAGCACACCCTTGAGACTGAGGCCCCACGTTGCAGAAACGCAGCTTTTTTTGTTGCAGATTTTGTTGCGTTTTTTTGAGCCAGAGCCTCAGAATGGCTACAAAAGGAATGGGAAATATATAGGAAGTTCTTATAATTCTCCTGTCTACTTAATCCACTCCTGGCTTTGGCTTAAAACCGCAGCAAAATCTGCAACATAAAAAGCTGCGTTTCCGCAACATGGGGTCTCAGCCTAAAAGGGTTATTCCAGTTACAGTATTTTACATTACTCCCCATTCACTGATCACAAGAACAGGGGTTCCTCTGATCCATGTATGGGAATGAAGCAACTGGTCAGTCATGTGTGGTCATTTCACTCCCTTCTAGGGGACTTCTGGAGATAGACAACAGCACTCAGCTATCTCTGGCTGTTAAACTGAGAATGAATGGAGCAACAACATGCATGCTTAACCGCCCAATCTTTTCAGATGGGAGAAGAGGTCCCCCAGTCTCGAGACTGGTGTGGATCCTAGCACTCCTACACACCGATCAGTTACATTAAGTTCACTCCAAATTACCAGAATAGCCCTACATTTCCTTCATGAGTGGACTACATAAGCAAAAGAACATCTTTATACTGATACTACTTTATATACAGCCACACAGAGCATTCAAACAGGAGTGCAAAAGTGTAGAACATGCAAACAAACCTGTGCAGTTGCGTTAATATCTTTCCTTCGGAAAACGCCATAGTTTAGAGCCACTGCAGTGTTATCATTTATAAGCTGGAGCACCTTAAGACCAGCTAGTTTGGCGGCTTGGAGAACAGCTCGGCGCTCCGCCTGATTGAAGAACGCAGGGACGGTAATCACTATGTCCTTTATGGGCTGCTCTAAAATTTTAAAAAGAAATAAATGAATGAGTATAGATAGAAATAAATGTGCATGCTAGCTGTTAGTGCAAATATGAACATAGCCTTAGCTTCAGAGTCTTAGACAACCAAAGCACAATGAACACACAACAATATGAAAATGCAAAAGGAGGAGGAGGAGGAGGAATGCCATAAAACAAAACAGAAAGGACAACTATACATTCTGAGCTTCATGGAGAACAAAATACTTAACAGATCTACAACAAGCAGGAGTAGGAAGAGAAGAAAAATACACATTTATTTCAAACGTACCTGCAAATTCTTCAGCCAGAATCCTGGAATAATTCAGCACCATGCCTAGCAATTCTTCAGGTGAATAAGTCAGTTCCCTGGAAATATACAGCGAAGGCAGGATTAGAGCAATGATCAGTAATTCCATTCTCACAAGAGAGAGAGAAAAAAAAAAAAAAAAAAAAAACACATTAGTAAGATGAGTCAGGACAGCCTAAAAGCTTTCAGGGCATGCAGAAAGTTGTAGAATCCTAACAGATGGGAGTACCACAGGTTGAACAAATCTCTACAGGAACAAAAGAGGCAGTTGTACTGCACAATAATTACAAATGATAAAAAGTGACTATGTACATGTAAGTCACACAACCGGGAAAGGGGGCCATGTGCAGGCCGTATGTCTTGGACTGAACTGTGCTTCATGAACTAAACTCACTGCATCGTAGAAAGTTATGATGCAGGGAGTTCCAAACGGCCAAAGTGCTATTCTACCGAACTAAGAGCTTAGTGTTAGTTCAGTATAGTAGTACTTCCGCAATCTGGGAGTTCACCACATCATAACGCCTTATGACGCAACGACTTCAGGTTATACAGCAGAGATCAATCCAGGAAATCCAGGCTGTATAACTTGGTAGTCTAAGTTTGGCCCAATATCTATATATTACAGTATATATATTATTGGCGCCCTGGTCATATTAAACCCCTATGAAAAGGAATTAGTAAACGCCTTAGAAATAAAACTTACTCTGAAAGCTTGAACACCACTGTGCCCCGCTCTCCATCCTTTACAACATTGTACTCTGGGAACTGACTTATGAAAGTCTCAACTTGTGGGTTCTCTGCCCGCTTTCCCAACAAGTCCTGGAAGTACCGAAATGTCAGCTTGGGATTTTTGGCTGCCTGTGAGGAAAAAAAATTAAAAAATTTAATAATAATAATAATAATAATAATAATAATAATAATAATAATAATAATAATATACTACAGAGGCTGTTTAGTCTGCAGAAACATTAACAGTTGTTACAGAGAACCTGTGAGGCCAATTTAAGACACAAAACCACCCACATATCTTCATGAACTGAGGGTTTGTATCCCAAATTGCCCTATTTTTAAAGCCATCCTTATCCAGGTTTTGTTTTGTTTTTTAATTAATAGATTTAAAAAAATAAAAAAAAAATCCCAGACCTAGAGAAGAGTCCGAAGAAACTACTCGTAACTTGTGCTCCAAGTACCTGGCAAGTTCTTCAATGAAGCCATGGATGTACAACCCTGTCTTCACGTGTACCCTGAAGCAGAGGTGTACTCTGGCAGCTTCACTGAACAATTGCGCCAGTGGGAGAATATAGTGGCAAGGTGAGTATAAAGCTTTTTTATTTTTAGCGCGGGAATGAATGGCTTTACAACAGAGCTATTTGGGTCACTGAAACCCCAGTCCATATAGACTTGTGGAAAGTTTAGTGTTGCCAAATCATCCTGACCGGTTCTTATTAAAAAGAAAATATACCAACAGAGTTATATGCACGAGGGTTAGAAGTGACTTACCATCCCTACAGCACTATCCCCAAAGAGACGCTCATTATCTTTCAATGTTACGGCACAAGGTGTTTTTCTTCTGGACTCCCTGAAAAATAAAAAATAAAGAATTGTAAAAACACAGACTCTCCTCTAAAAGAACTTTATTTGGAGATACGTTGAGCTGGAAAAGAACACTGGGAAAATTCATCTGTGAACCTTGCAGAATTGTGAATTCAGCTCTTGATCACAACACATGCTACAGCACAGTACTGCCATGTAATCCAGCAGAAACCCCAGGAAGCCATAACAGTTTCTTTCTTTGTTACAGAATCCTAAAAATGAAATCTCCACTGAACTAAATAAAATCCTTTCTAGTTGCAGCACGCAACGTTATGACCGTTAACACTTACTTGTTTAAAACAATTTCCATAGGTACTCCAGGTTTCACAATTGCAATTTTCATCCATTCCGAGCCCATATCCACAGACATGACGGCCACAGACTCTGTGAGGAAAAGAACAACATGCGGTCAAAACTAAGAAATTGCACAAGTTCCAATTAAAGAGGTATTCTAAGATCAACAACACTTGGGTAGGAAGAAAATGCCGAAATAATAAAAATAATTCCACGCTGATCTAGTACCATCAATCTGGTGCTCTCTGCGGTCTGTGCTGTAACAATGACATTCCCGATTACTTATGTAGAAGTCTGAGGCTAGCGATTGTCATAGTCGGCACAAAATGGAACCTATGCTGTATCAATGACATCCCAGACTGCTCGGGTGACTACTACTGAGGCTGGTGACTAGTGGTAGCAACATCCAGGACTGTGGAGCCAGCAGGCCAAACCACAGACTTGGACTACTTTTTTTCCCCACAGCCCAACTGACTACTACTTGGACTCTTTCGTAAATGGCAGCCATGATGAGTCAGAAGCAATAAATCTCCTCTAATTCATTAAAAAGCCAGTGGCAATTCCTACGAAAGGAAATACAATATACGATATTAGTCATATAATTACATTAATTACCTAATAATAAATAAAACAAATCATTAACTCTAAGACTCCACGACTCCACCCAAAATTGGACTCGACCCAGACTCCAGAGTCCTGGCTGCCACGTGGGTATTTGGAAAGGGTCATTGCTGCAGGACAGGCTAGCAGAAAGGACAGACACTGCAACCGTGCGGGAATAAAGAAGGGTTTGACCGTCAGGGACGTTTGCTTTTTGAGGCAATATGGCTTATAGATATATACAGTTAAGGGGGAGGGGGAAAACCCCCCACAACAAACAGCTGCTCAAGGAAACCTTCTGTACAGAAGAAACCCCATCAGCTGTTCGCTGCAGGGTCCGATCCAGAGCCTCTGGCAGTCAGTAGGTATTGCTGATGCAGTATGGCCTATAACATCCCATTCAGCTGGTCACTGGCATATAACCACTCATATGGAGGAGAAAAAGTTTTACCTGTTACTTATCTAGTTTACACAACGGTGCAAATAGGACACAAGGAATAAAAGGCACCAGGCAAACAGACCAGCCCTGCCACGTGGCCAAATAGCTAAAATCTGGTCAAGACCGCTTACATATGAAGTGGCAGATAATGGGAATTACAAACTGTATATGTCACAGAGAGACCCGAATAGGACGCCCCTATGTATCCATGTATAGGGGTAAACAAATACCCTTGGCCTTTGCATGTTATTTACTACTGCATAGAAAACAATGGGGAAAACAAGCAGATTATTATTCCTTATGAACTGGAAAATTGCTGCACCAAAATAATACATTATTTTAGAGCACTGTATGAACCTAAAGTGTATCAGATCTCCATTTGCAATGCAGATGAGTGGGATGTATTGTTTCCTGTAAGCAGATACTTCATGCTGGGGAAAGCCCAAGAAGCAGGTCTTTGTTCTGATCTCTACTAAGAGCTATTAAGGATCAAGTTTTTGGTTTGTTTTCTTTAATAAATTAAAACTACAATGCAGGGTTGGATCTGTCAGATAATGGAAATATGTGGTGAATGACAGACCTAAATGACTCATAATGGAGTCCGGGCAGATTCTAGCAAGGTGTCACTGCCAGGTATTTTAGGACATAAACATGCACTTTTTTTTTTTTTTTTTTTAATGTAGATTGTGAGCCCCATATAGGGATCACAATGTACTTTTTTTTTTCCTTTTCCCTATCAGTATGTCTTTGTAGAATGGGAGAAAATCCACGCAAACACGGGAAGAACATACAAACTCCTTGCAGATGTTGTTCCTGGTGAGATTCAAACCCAGGACTCCAGCTCTGCAAGGCTGCAGTGCTAACCACTGAGCCACCGTGTTGCCCCTTAAATATGCACCATTCTTATCAAATATGTGGCATCTGATAAATTTGCTACAGATTTAATTTTGCTGGAGTTCGTGTTACGTACTTTAAAAAAAATCCCCATCATAAATCCCTCCACTGAATGTGAAGCCACCCAAAAGAAGACAAACTGCCAAATGTGAATTCACTATATATTAATGCTTCAAGCAAATTTAATTTATGTAGGCAAGAACCCCTTTCTCCTCAAGTAAAAATTGGCAGTAAACGGTCTATGCATGTATATGCTGTCTATATATGCGCCTTAGTTTTTTTCTATACTCCCCAAATAATACACAGACAAATACTGATGAATTGATAACTTTGTTAACAATAAAGAAAAAACCCTCTGCAAAATGACCATTAAAGAAAAAGGTCCATTTATTCCTTACTCTTGCCTCTTACCACTCTCTCTCTCTATTCACCAATCTTATCTATACAGAGACAGACCAGACTATGAAGTCTATGGAGCAGGGTAGGAGAGGAGTACAAGGGAAACAGGGCAAAGAGAACAAGGAGAAATTTATTAGTGTTTAGTCTCAATTCTCATAAAAGGCTGGATAATAATTCCCCAGATTCCAGCTCTGCTGTAAAATAAAACAGTCTCCCCCCCCCCTCCATAGACTTCGATTTCCAGTTGCTTAATACTTTACAAACTTTTGCTACAGATTAAATCCAAAATAAGTGAAGAAAGACACTTTTCTAAGATAAAATGCATAACGAAATTTACCTGCACTAATGATTTATTAAAATTATTTTATACTTTTTATCCTTTTGGTGCATTTTAAACTGTCAAAAGAATCAGGAACATCTGCCACGAGTCCGTGTATTCAGAATAGTGAACACTGTCAGTGCACTAGTACACAAAACCTAACCGCATTATTTCCATTAACTGTGCAAGGACTAAATACTGTTAAAACACTCCCCGAAGTTTACACTGACAACACGGATATCCTGCCTGCCTGAACGTGTTATCAACTGGGCGGGAGCACTGCCAGACCAGGATACCTGCTCCTACTGTATCTGCTAATATCACTGCACAGACATAAGGCAAGGCAGCAAAGCCTTCTACTTGTAACCAGACACACAGGGTTAATTAATCCAGTTGATTTAAAGGAACACCAGTCCTACTGATTGCCAAAAGACAAGATCTTCCATTAGAGAATGGAGAGAAACAGATAAACAAAAACAACAAAAAAAAACCCCCCTTTGACCTCAGTTATTTTTTTGGTGTGGCACAGCTCCAGGATATAGGGTTAATGTACATGCACACAAATAGGATTTATAGGAATTTATGCGCACAAAAATGAAACTGGAGTGGATTTTCATATATATTGGGTTTTTTTTGCAATCTGCACTAAGGAAAAATAAATAAAATAAAATCGCTTGACATGCTGCAGATTTTAAAAGCCGCACCACAGGTCAATTTCTCATTGACGTGAGTTCTGGTGGATTCTGGTGCAGATTTACTGCAATGAAATCCAGAAGCAATATCCGCTGGTCATAAAAGTCCATCACCAGCTACTGGTGTCTGGTGCTCACAATGCGATGGATCTGGCAGAACTTTAAGTCTCCCATTGTAAAAAGAAGTGACGACAGTTAGAACAAGGAACTTTTATATTCCTGGAACAAAGCCCAGGAAAAGGAGATGATGCAAAATTCTACGGTACATGAGCCAAACACATCTTTTATGTATAATCACCTGCTCATGTGTAATGTTTACACAGGCCGCCACTGTTGAAAATTTTCAGTTAGAGAAGAATCAAAAGGTGTCTCTCCCTCCCCCCCCCCCAGAGTTGCATCACTGCAATATCTGCACAAAATGGTGTGGTTTTAGCAGTGGGTACTCCCCTTCTTTAAGCGGTTCCACTACAAAGATTGACCTGTGATGCAGTTTTGGGTTTTTTTCATAGCCTGTGGATCAGATTTGGTTAAATTCATCAATATTTCTTAATTTCTCAAAACTGTCTAGAAGACAAATGGTTTCTGTTGCCGATAGCAACCAATCAGTGGGGCCCCTTGAGTTGTACGATGACTAGTCCCATCAATGCAGTCAAGACCACCCCCCTCCATCAGTAAACTGCTTAGGTTTGAATATGCAATAAGCAACAATACAACAATGATTATTTGTACGGCAGCTCAAAGACAAAATTGAAAGTGCTTGAAGTAGTAGAAATTTTACACAATGGGAAGATTTACCAAGCTAAATAAGTTCTGGCTCAAACTGAACAGAGAAACTTGTGTACAGGTCATCCACCAAATGTATTTGTTTTAGGCCAGGGCCCCACATGGTGTAAATGCCAGGTTTTACAGTCCCTGCAAAGTGGATGGGATTGTAGAGAATCCCATCCACACATTGCAGAAAAATACATGCACCGGACAGACTGCGGTTTTGGAAAATCGCAGCATGTCAATTCTACCTATAGAAAGGCCGCCGGTTTCCCTAAAGGTATAATGGAAGCAGAAATTCTGCAAAGGAAACCTCTGTGGACTTTGTGTGTAAATGCTGATGCGTTGCCGCCAGATTTTTTTTTCCCCCAAAAGCGCTTTTTTTTTTGCTGCGACCCGATATATGGGGCCTTAACCTCAGACACCTTTCATACTGCACTATAAAGTTCTGAACAGTCTAAACAAAATGGCTAAGTTGAATAAAATATGCCAGACTTATTAAGGCCTTATTCACACCAGAAAAACGGTCTTTTGATTGTCATCCCCCCCCCTTCACAAATTCTAAAAATTTCACAGACACACACGTTTCATCAGTAGAAGCTTGCTGCTTAATTCTGTAACCTACTGACTGTCTCTTAGCCTTAAACTAGGGCCCATCTCACACAGCAGTAGGGCCCAAGCCGCAGCAAAACACTGCAATATAAAGGGCGATTGGGGACCCCCAAAATGACATGGAGAAAACAGAGCCAGGGGAGGGAGGATACTGGTTGGCCTGTCTTTGTGCCTAGATGTGATCTGCATTTATATAATAAACTGGGTAGACTGTTAAATAATTTGCCAAGTTTATAATATGGATGTATAGGCTAGTTGCAATGCCATACACTGCCTCTCTCTATACAGGAGAGTGAGGGCACCTCATGTGGTGCACCACTAGTGCAGGTTGTGGCAGACTCGAGGCCTACCCTGGCTCAGTGGCCCAGCAGGGGAATTCACCTGCTCCCCTGTGAGCCAGCCTAAATCTGTCACATGAGCCACCATGATAAATTTAGTGCAGGATCTGCAGGTCTAGTTTTATGCCATCTAAATTTAGGACCGTATTAATAAATTTGTCTCACTCCAGATCAAAGATGTTGCGCAGTGGATACAACTGGCAGTGTGATATAAAATAATAATAATAATTTTTTTAAAAAAGGAACAGTTACGCTGACCTTATTGATCCCCTGGAGGTCAAACTCCCAATATAAGTCTATTAGGCCTTGATCTGACTCCCATAGATCAGCATTCTGAGTTTGACCTCCAGTTCATACAGAAAACACTACAGAGGGGATTCATAAGGACTGGTATATTTTACGTCAGTCTTTATGTAGCCTGTAATAGAAGATGTGGATCATCATGAGCTTTGTAGATCCTTCAGGAGTCCTTGCACCTGGATGAAAATCGTGCTAGATTCTTAGGTTTAGTTATGCTTTAACATGTCCTATATAGTGTATACCCCTAGAGCATATAGACGTTTAACTATATCCTTGTCTGATAATCAAATATTCTTCACTGGCAGGTACACACGGCCATGAGCAACTTTTGTTGACTCCCCACGTGGCCACGAGTTTAGGTGAATTTCACCTAAATTGGACATATGTCCAAATACATGGATTTTGGAGACCCAATGTGTTTGATAGTCCTAAGACCTTCTTGTATGGTTTGTCTTGGTAAAACTCTGGTAACAGATTGAATCCTTCACATTTTTCTGTTCGCTGAGCCAAATTTGAAACTGAAAATTCACCCTCTGTATCAGATTGGTGGGGGTTCAAAGTAAATAGTAGCAGAGCTGCAGTACTCAGCAATGGCTACAATATCAGGGACTGGGACTGCAACCTCAATCTCTGTCCCCAGTATGGGTTCTGCCACCGAAAAGCAGATCAGTGTGAGGTCCAGGACCGGAACATCCTCCATCTCCAGCTGATGACACAGCCTGAGGATGTGGTCATCAGTATCAAAACTGCCTAGAAACCAGAAAATCCCTCCACACTGAGAAAACACATTGCAGAAAGCGCCATTGTTGTTGTAGATTTACACATTGCTTTTGAAATCATTCTTGGAATTTTCGCAAAAATAAATAATAGTAATAATAATAAAAAAAAAGATATACAAAATAAATACAGACAGATGTTATGACTCCCAGACTTACAACTGGCAAAGCCAAAAATAAGCATCTATGATTTTTTACATCACTGTAAAAGCTCCAACAGATCCATTACCAAGAAATAAGCTCTGCAGTGTAGGAGTCGCCCATCGTCCGCACAATCTTACCTGTCTGGGTGGGCAGCAGGATTACTAGGGAAGCAGAGAGGAGTGCACATAGCGTCCACGTCTGAAGCCCCATCTTCCTGGGGTCACTTTACAGATTATATACACCTGCATAATGAAAAGAGTACACATGAGCACCAGAGAGAAAGAGGTTAATTTATAATCCATGCTAAAAACCGCTCTGTACCAAAATAACTGTTGCTACATAGGGAAGAGACCAGCAACTAGAGCTGGGAAAACATGGGTTAAATATAGATACTCCCCTTTCCCCAGTCCTCCTTCCTTTTGGCGCTAGGACTGCCCAGACCGGAAGTACTAATGCTCACATGGCCGATGAGGCCAGTGTTGTCACATATGGGATACCGTTAGCAGTCACTGGCGATGTCACTGCTCATGTTAAGGCCTACAACTGGTCACAGTGGTCAAATATGCCTTAGCACTTTCGCTCAGCCAGTCCACACCCTATTTCCAGTTATCCAGGAAAACCTCTTGAAAGGGAGTCTATCATTGGCTAGATCAGTTTTTAAATCAGCATATCATTCTAGTCATACCTGTCTTCTCCTGATACTCAAAGCCATTTTTTTTAATAAACCGGTTTTCTTATATGCAAATTAATCTTCAAGGAGCACCGGCAGCGTTACCCCTGTGCCCCAAGCAGCCCTACATCATCACCCCTGTGCCCCAAGCAGCCCTGCATCATCACCCCTGTGCCCCAAGCAGCCCTGTATCATCAGCCGTCTCCATTTCTCACCACCCCCTTCTTGAAAAACGATCCCGCCTTCTACACCTCTTCACTAAGCAGTGAAGGCTCAAGAGAAGACAGGTATGCCTGGATTAGCCTTTCTAAAGACTATGCTTATTTAAAAAACAATTGAGCCAATGACAGACTCCCTTTCAAAAGGAGCCACATTTGCCATAAAAGTTATTTCAGTGGCCCAAAAATAAGAACTCCGGACCACCGATAACACAGCACATAAACAACATTGCTAAAAAGCGCCTAGTCATTTTGTGTCCAACCAGGCTGGTCATTAAAGGGTTAAAGCCGGGTTTAAAGCTTGACAAAGGAGTCAGAAGGATAAGATGAGAGAATAAGGAGGCCGCAGAGATCCCTCAAGGATGTGCACTCAGTGATCTCCAGCATGTGCAGGAAGAATAAATGGAGGATCTACACAGGACAAGGCAATGATCATCTCCTCTGTACAAGCACAGGCTGCACCTGGCCAGCTCATCAGCCTGCAGGAGGATGCATGACGTCACCAGGATACATGACATCACGATTGTAGACAGGTGATGTCTCTGGCAGCACAGCTGCAATGGTCAGCACTCAGCAGTACTTGTTCCGGCCGTACCTCTTACCAGTGCTGTGGACGCTATACACAGAAGAAGCGCTTATTAATACCACCCTCGCCCCTTACACTACAGCTCCATACTGGGCATGTGCACAGTAACCCCGCAGCATGTCAGCCGCACGCCTCACCTATGCCCTCTACGCAGGACTTTGCCCCGGCCCGGTGCAGTGTGCAGCTCTCCCGGCTCTGTGCTCGCCGCTCACTCTGCAGCTCACTCACCTTTCTTGCTAGCAGCCCGGAGTGTCGCGCACAGGCCTGAACGCGGCGTAAGCTGATTGGTCGCTTTACCGGCAGCTCTAGCGTCAGCCAAGCGCGGGCCCCCAGCCAATCAGGCTTGGCAGAATTTTCCGTCTCTCTCTTCCCATTGGTCCACGTTCTATCGAAACGCTGATTTGTCCACGATCCCGTGACGTCATGCATGCAGTCTAATACCCTATATCCCGAGTTCCTGACATGTGGGAGGGTGTTTACAACATGCTGCAATGTGGGGCTGGAACTGCCTGGAAGTTATGGGGAGGCAGTAGTGAGCTGACTGATGCAATGTGCCGACATCATTCATTACCCAGGAACCATAACATTAAAGGGATTTCCCACTAATCCACAGGATAGGGAATAAATGATTGCTGGGGTCTGACCTTGGGGCCCCCACTGCTCACAAGAAGGGTGTCTGTAGTACCCCGTGTGAATAGAGCTTTAGTGCACATGCATGTTCTTTGCTCCATTCAAGTTTATCGAGATCCAGAGGTCCCATATATGGGAATGAAATGGTGGCATGTACGCTAAGTTCACACTAGCAATAAGCCTTCTGTTCTGATCCATTGAAGGATCAGAACAATGGATAAGCGGACTGCTACAACAGTAGTCACTCACGGAGCCTGACATACCCATTAAGGTTCCGTTGGGTGTCCCTTCTTTAAAACTGAAGTCAGACTGAGGCCTGGTTCACATCTGCATTCGGTATTCTGTTCGGGGAGTCCACTTGGGAACCCCCAACCAAAATACCAAACGCATTAAAAAGCGGTGAGCAATGAAACCACACGGACTATAGACTTTAGACTATAATGGGAGTCTTTGTGTTTTCCACGAGGTGTCCACACAAATCATGCGGAGAGAAAAGTGCTGCTTGAAGTACTTTTCTTTCCATATGACTCGTGTGGATACCATACGAACAACACTCAGACCCCATTATAGTCTATGGGGTCCTTGTGGTTTCATTGCTCACCAAGTGCTCCCTAAGTGGACTCCCCAACCGGAATACCGAACGCAGATGTGAACCAGGCCTTACAAGGACTTCTTTGTGAGACTTTAAACACACACTGTGACAGAGACTCCAAGGCAGATGTGAACTTAGCCTTAGTGACCAGTCAGTTTTTTGGAGTTGATGTGTTGGAAGCAGGAAAAATTAACAAACTGAATAGAACCTGGCCTTTGGCATTCCACCACAGCTTATACTTACAGCATACCTCCCAACTTTCAAAGGACAGAAAGAGGCACTCCGCCCATTCTAATAAATTTTTCTATGTGCCCCCACACAGTATAATACTCCTACAGTCACCCTAACATTATAATGTTTCCTTCCAATTGCCCAGTAGTATGAAGTCCCTTCTCCTGGTGCCCCAGTTTAAACTGAGGGAAATTAGAGGGGGACATTAAACCATAGGCTTAGTTGGATGGGACATTAAACTGGGGGTTGCTGGAGGGGGACATTAAACCGTGGGGGTAGCTGCAGGGTGACATTAAATTGGGGGCAACTAGAGGCAGACCTGTCCCCCTTCAGCTACCGCCACGGTTTAATGTCCTCTTCTAGCTGCTCCCAATTTAATATCCCCTTTCAACTTGCCCCCAGTTTAAGGTCCCCTTCCAACTTACCCCCAGTTTAATGTCATACTCTATTTGTCCCCTATCATCTGTCCCCAGTTTAATGCCCCTCCCTCCATCTGCCCCCAATTTAGTGCCAACTTTTCCTCTGCCCCCAGTTTAGTGTCAACTTTTCCTCTGGCCTCAGTTCAATGTCCCCTTTTCCCTAGTTTAATATCCCCCTTCATCTGCTCCCATTTTAATGTCCCCTCCTTCATCTGCCCCAAGTTTAATGTCCTCCCCCTTCATCTGTCCCCAGTTTAATGTTCCCCCCTCTATTTGCCCCCCCACACACACACAGTTAAACATAATAAAACACGGATATTTACCTCTCCTCACTCCCCTGCTGCTCTGTCTGAGGTCTGTCTTTCCTGCCTGTTGGGGGAGCTACAGGTGAGATATGAGTGAAATCATCACATTGCATCTACAGCTCCCAGGGCCAGTGCATACAGGAGCGCAGTGATGAAACAGAGGCTGTCCACGGACCACTCCTGCTTCATTGCTGTATTCAACTCATCTGCCTCCTCTCTGGAAGCAGATGAGTTGAATTCGGGACATACCTCCTGCCAACCAAGACTGCGGTGCACAACCCGGAATCCGGGACTATCCTGCCGAATTTGGGACAGTTGGGAGATATATGTAATGTGACATCACTATGTGCATTATACCTGTAATATGACAATACTGTGTACATTATCCCTCTGCTGTGACATCATTGTGTTTATTATCTCGGCACTGAGAAATTACTGTGTACATTATCCCTCTGCTGTGACATCAGTGTGTTTAATATTTCTGTACTGTGACATAACTCTGTTGCGACATCACTGTGAACATTTTCTCTCTACTGAGTTGTCATTGTTGCTGTACTGCAGGTGGAATCTGCATCTATCAGCAGTTATGGCATATCCTTTGGACCAAAAGTGATAAATGGTGAAATCAGAATACCCTTTAAAGGCCTGTTCACACTCTTGTAATATGCCTATATCATACCTCCCAACTTTTGAAGAACCGAAAGAGGGACAAAATGTGCGGAGTGCGGCGGCAGCAAAATTTAGTCCCGCCCACTTTTGTGTTGACTCCGCCCATTCTCATTAATTTTTCATGTGCCCGCAAACAGTATAGTCCTCCTGAAGTCACCCCTAAATTATATGTTCCCCCTCTATCTCTTCCCCAGTTTCATATACACCCTTCATCTGCCCCCAGTTTCATGTCCCCCCTCCATCTCTGCCCCCAGTTTCATGTCCCCTCCATTTCTGTCCCCAGATTCATGTCCCCCATCTCTGCCCCCAGATTCATGTCCCCTCCATCTCTGCCCCCAGATTCATGTCCCCTCCATCTCTGCCCCCAGATTCATGTCCCCCCATCTCTGCCCCAGATTCATGTCCCCCCATCTCTTCCCCCAGATTCATGTCCCCTCCATCTCTGCCCCCAGATTCATGTCCCCCCATCTCTGCCTCCAGATTCATGCCCCCCATCTCTGCCCCCAGATTCATGTCCCCCCATCTCTGCCTCCAGATTCATGACCCCCTCTCTCTGCCCCCAGATTCATGTCCCCATCTCTTCCCCTAGATTCATGTTCCCCCATGTCTGCCCCCATATTCATGTCCCTCCATCTCTGCCCCCAGATTCATGTCCCCTCCATCTCTGTCCCCAGATTCATGTCCCCCATCTCTGCCCCCAGATTCATGTGCCCTCCATCTCTGCCCCAGATTCATGTCCACTCCATCTCTGCCCCCAGATTCATGTCCCCCCATCTCTGCCCCCAGATTCATGTCCCCCCCATCTCTGCCCCCAGATTCATGTCCCCTCCATCTCTGTCCCCAGATTCATGTCCCCCATCTCTTCCCCCAGATTCATGTCCCCCCATCTCTGCCCCCAGATTCATGTCCTCTCCATCTCTGCCCCCAGATTCATGTTCCCCCATCTCTGCCCCCAGATTCATGTCCCCCCCATCTCTGCCCCCAGGTTCATGTCCCCCCCATCTCTTCCCCCAGATTCATGTCCCCTCCATCTCTGCCCCCAGATTCATGTCCCCTCCATCTCTGCCCCCAGATTCATGTCCCCCCATCTCTGCCCCCAGATTCATGTCCCCCCATGTCTGCCCCCAGATTCATGTCCCTCCATCTCTGCCCCCAGATTCATGTCCCCCCATCTCTGCCCCCAGATTCATGCCCCCTCCATCTCTGTCCCCAGATTCATGTCCCCCATCTCTGCCCCCAGATTCATGCCCCCTCCATCTCTGTCCCCAGATTCATGTCCCCCCATCTCTGCCCCCAGATTCATGTCCCCCCATGTCTGCCCCCAGATTCATGTCCCCCATCTCTGCCCCCAGATTCATGTCCCCCCATCTCTGCCCCCAGATTCATGCCCCCTCCATCTCTGCCCCCAGATTCATGTCCCCCCATGTCTGCCCCCAGATTCATGTCCCTCCATCTCTGCCCCCAGATTCATGTCCCCCCATCTCTGCCCCCAGATTCATGTCCCCTCCATCTCTTCCCCCAGATTCATGTCCCCCATCTCTGCCCCCAGATTCATGTCCCAGCCATCTCTGCCCCCAGTTTCATGTCCCCTCCATCTCTGTCCCCAGATTCATGTCCCTCATCTCTGCCCCCAGATTCATGTCCCCTCCATCTCTGCCACCAGATTCATGTCCCCTCCATCTCTGCCCCCAGATTCATGTCCCCCATCTCTGCCCCAGATTCATGTCCCCCCATCTCTTCCCCCAGATTCATGTCCCCCCATCTCTGCCTCCAGATTCATGCCCCCCATCTCTGCCCCCAGATTCATGTCCCCCATCTCTGCCCCCAGATTCATGTCCACTCCATCTCTGCCCCCAGATTCATGCCCCCATCTCTGCCCCCAGATTCATGTCCCCTCCATTTCTGTCCCCAGATTCATGTCCCCCATCTCTGCCCCCAGATTCATGTCCCCCCATCTCTGCCCCCAGATTCATGTCCCCCATCTCTGCCCCCAGATTCATGTCCCCTCCATCTCTGCCCCCAGATTCATGTCCACTCCATCTCTGCCCCCAGATTCATGCCCCCCATCTCTGCCCCCAGATTCATGTCCCCTCCATCTCTGTCCCCAGATTCATGTCCCCCATCTCTGCCCCCAGATTCATGTCCCCCCATCTCTGCCCCCAGATTCATGTCCGCACATCTCTGCCCCCAGATTCATGTCCTCTCCATCTCTGCCCCCAGATTCATGTTCCCCCATCTCTGCTCCCAGATTCATGTCCCCCCCATCTCTGTCCCCAGATTCATGTCCCCCCATCTCTGCCCCCAGATTCATGTCCCCCCATGTCTGCCCCCAGATTCATGTCCCCCATCTCTGCCCCCAGATTCATGTCCCCCCATCTCTGCCCCCAGATTCATGCCCCCTCCATCTCTGCCCCCAGATTCATGTCCCCCCATGTCTGCCCCCAGATTCATGTCCCTCCATCTCTGCCCCCAGATTCATGTCCCCCCATCTCTGCCCCCAGATTCATGTCCCCTCCATCTCTTCCCCCAGATTCATGTCCCCCATCTCTGCCCCCAGATTCATGTCCCAGCCATCTCTGCCCCCAGTTTCATGTCCCCTCCATCTCTGTCCCCAGATTCATGTCCCTCATCTCTGCCCCCAGATTCATGTCCCCTCCATCTCTGCCACCAGATTCATGTCCCCTCCATCTCTGCCCCCAGATTCATGTCCCCCATCTCTGCCCCAGATTCATGTCCCCCCATCTCTTCCCCCAGATTCATGTCCCCCCATCTCTGCCTCCAGATTCATGCCCCCCATCTCTGCCCCCAGATTCATGTCCCCCATCTCTGCCCCCAGATTCATGTCCACTCCATCTCTGCCCCCAGATTCATGCCCCCATCTCTGCCCCCAGATTCATGTCCCCTCCATTTCTGTCCCCAGATTCATGTCCCCCATCTCTGCCCCCAGATTCATGTCCCCCCATCTCTGCCCCCAGATTCATGTCCCCCATCTCTGCCCCCAGATTCATGTCCCCTCCATCTCTGCCCCCAGATTCATGTCCACTCCATCTCTGCCCCCAGATTCATGCCCCCCATCTCTGCCCCCAGATTCATGTCCCCTCCATCTCTGTCCCCAGATTAATGTCCTCTCCATCTCTGCCCCCAGATTCATGTCCCCCATCTCTTCCCCCAGATTCATGTCCTCTCCATCTCTTCCCCCAGATTCATGTCCCCCCATCTCTGCCCCCAGATTCATGTCCTCTCCATCTGTGCCCCCAGATTCATGTTCCCCCATCTCTTCCCCCAGATTCATGTTCAACCCAACTCTGTCCCCAGGTTCATGTCCCCCCATCTCTGCCCCCAGATTCATGTCCCCTCCATCTCTGCCCCCAGATTCATGCCCCCCCATCATTGCCTCCAGATTCATGCCCCCCCATCTCTGCCCCCAGATTCATGTCCCCCATCTCTGCCCCCAGATTCATGTCCCCTCCATCTCTGCCCCCAGATTCATGTCCACTCCATCTCTGCCCCCAGATTCATGCCCCCCATCTCTGCCCCCAGATTCATGTCCCCTCCATCTCTGTCCCCAGATTCATGTCCCCCATCTCTGCCCCCAGATTCATGTCCCCCCATCTCTGCCCCCAGATTCATGTCCGCACATCTCTGCCCCCAGATTCATGTCCTCTCCATCTCTGCCCCCAGATTCATGTTCCCCCATCTCTGCTCCCAGATTCATGTCCCCCCCATCTCTGCCCCCAGGTTCATGTCCCCCCCATCTCTTCCCCCAGATTCATGTCCCCTCCATCTCTGCCCCCAGATTTATGTCCCCTCCATCTCTGCCCCCAGATTCATGTCCCCCCATCTCTGCCCCCAGATTCATGTCCCCCCATGTCTGCCACCAGATTCATGTCCTCTCCATCTCTGCCCCCAGATTCATGTCCCTCCATCTCTGCCCCCAGATTCATGTCCCCCCATCTCTGCCCCCAGATTCATGTCCCCTCCATCTCTGTCCCTAGATTCATGTCCCCCACCTCTGCCCCCAGATTCATGATTCATGTCCCCCCATCTCTGCCCCCAGATTCATGTCCCCTCCATCTCTGCCCCCAGATTCATGTCCCCCATCTCTGCCCCCAGATTCATGTCCCAGCCATCTCTGCCCCCAGATTCATGTCCCCGCCATCTCTGCCCCCAGATTCATGTCCCCCATCTCTGCCCCCAGATTCATGTCCCCCCATCTCTGCCCCCAGATTCATGTCTCCACATCTCTGCCCCCAGATTCATGTCCTCTCCATCTCTGCCCCCAGATTCATGTCCCCCATCTCTTCCCCCAGATTCATGTCCTCTCCATCTCTTCCCCCAGATTCATGTCCCCCCATCTCTGCCCCCAGATTCATGTCCTCTCCATCTGTGCCCCCAGATTCATGTTCCCCCATCTCTTCCCCCAGATTCATGTTCAACCCAACTCTGTCCCCAGGTTCATGTCCCCCCATCTCTGCCCCCAGATTCATGTCCCCTCCATCTCTGCCCCCAGATTCATGCCCCCCCATCATTGCCTCCAGATTCATGCCCCCCCATCTCTGCCCCCAGATTCATGTCCCCCATCTCTGCCCCCAGATTCATGTCCTCTCCATCTCTGCCCCCAGATTCATGTCCCTCCATCTCTGCCCCCAGATTCATGTCTCCACATCTCTGCCCCCAGATTCATGTCCTCTTCATCTCTGCTCCCAGATTCATGTCCCCCATCTCTGCCCCCAGATTAATGTCCTCTCCATCTCTGCCCCCAGATTCATGTCCCCACATCTCTGCCCCCAGTGTCATGCCGTCCTCTCCTTCATCTGCCCCCAGTTTCACATTCCACCTCCACATTACACTTACCTTCTCCTCGTTCCCCCGCTGCACGCCGCGTGCCTCTCTCACTGGCACACAGTTGTAGACGCGATGTGACGTCATCACATCGCGTCTACAAGCCAGTAGCCGGCGGCAGCGGTGAAGCGAGGAGCTGACCTGTGTCAGCTCCTTGCTTCAGCCGCGTATGTGTTCAACTTTGGACGCAGATCTGAGTTGAAATCGGGACATACCTCCCTCCAACCGGGACCGCGGGACATGTCACCGGAATCGTGAATGTCCTGCGGAAATCGGGACAGTTGGGAGGTATGGTATATCTAGGTGTGATAAAAAGTATGGAGGTATACAGTCATGGCCAAAAGTTTTGAGAATGATACAAATATTAATTTTTACAAAGTCTCCCACTTCAGTTTTTCTAATGGCAATTTGCATATACTCCAGAATGTTATAAAGAGTGATCAGCTTAACAGTAATTACTTGCAAAATCAATAGTTGCTAAAAAATGAACTTTATCCCCCAAAACACATTTCAACATCATTGCAGCCCTGCCTTAAAAGGACCAGCTAACATCTTTTCAGTGATTGCTCCATTAACACAGGTGTGGGTGTTGCTGAGGACAGGGCTGGAGATCAATCTGTCATGATTAAGTAAGAATGACACCACTGGACACTTTAAAAGGAGGCTGGTGCTTGGCATCATTGTTTCTCTTCTGTTAACCATGGTTATCTCTAAAGAAACACGTGCAGTCATCATTGCACTGCACAAAAATGGCCTAACAGGGAAGAGTATCGCAGCTAGAAAGATTGCACCTCAGTCAACAATCTATCGCATCATCAAGAACTTCAAGGAGAGAGGTTCCATTGTTGGCAAAAAGGCTCCGGGGCGCCCAAGAAAGACCAGCAAGCGCCAGGACCATCTCTTAAAAGTGTTTCAGCTGCGGGATCGGGCTACCAGCAGTGCAGAGCTTGCTGAGGAATGGCAGCAGGCAGGTGTGAGTGCATCTGCACGCACTGTGAGGCGGAGACTCTTGGAGCAAGGCCTGGTCTCAAGGAGGGCAGCAAAGAAGCCAGTTCTCTCCAGAAAAAAACATCAGGGACAGACTGATATTCTGCAAAAGGTACAGGGAGCGGACTGCTGAGGACTGGGGTAAAGTCATTTTCTCTGATGAATCCCCTTTTCTATTGTTTGGGAGCGAGGTGACGAGGTGAGCGCTACCACCAGTCTTGTCTCATGCCAACTGTAAAGCATCCTGAAACCATTCATGTGTGGGGTTGCTTATCAGCCAAGGGAATCGGCTCTCTTACAGTCTTGCCTATGGGAAGGATATGCAAATCTGTCTTCCATGATGTAATTAGGAAGTCAGATGCTGCCTCAGTATTGCAAACCAATAGAGGGCGCTCACTGAAATGTGCAAGCCTATCTTCCCTGATGTAGTTGGGAAGACAGAATTCCAGTGAAATAACCCAATAAAGGTTGCTCCCTTTTGCATCATGCACGACCTTCCAAGAGGCCTTTGTTTTGCAATGACGCTGGGATTATTACCAGGTATAGTCTCTCAATCAAGGACAGCTGTTTCGATGTACTTGCATCTCTTCAGCTCGATGTGTCAAATCTGAAGTCACAATTGCTGATGCATTGCTATTGGATTTATGTTGAAATACTAATTTTCCTTTAAAACTAAACACTATCAGCTTTGGAATAAAGAATGTATTATAAGATGGCGACGATTCTTATGTTTTGCTAAATTCTTTAGATTGTAACCAGGACTACAACTTGCTGTGCGTCACGCACCAGAACCAATCATATGAAGAATTTCATGTTATATTATGCATTAACCCTTTCTTTTCCTTTCCTGTATATCTATGCGTGACGTGAAATAAACTTGGTTCAGTGCTGCTAGCCGAGGATAAAAGAGCATGAGCTGAGAAGTTTTGAAGCTGCTTGAGTCTGATTCATTTCTTAAAGCGACGGTGCACACACATGCTCTTACTAATTTGGATCTGACTGATTGACCCGTGCTGTCGAATTCGATCCTGACAGATGTAGAGAGGACTATAACCTGGTAGAGGTGAGAGGCTTAGACAGGGTTAAGGGGATATTGTCACTCCTTGGGGAGAGACCACCATATAGGTGTGTGGAGACTCATTAAGCCTTTAGCACTCCACTTTGCAAAGGACCCACAGCCATGAATAAAGAATGGTACCAGAATGTCCTCCAAGATCAACTTCTCCCAACCGTCCAAGAGCAGTTTGGCGATCAACAATGCCTTTTCCAGCATGATGGAGCACCTTGCCATAAAGCAAAGGTGATAACTAAAGGAACGAAAGGCTCAGGGAACGAAACATAGAGATTTTGGGTCCATGGCCTGGAAACTCCCCAGATCTTAATCCCATTGAGAACTTGTGGTCAATCATCAAGAGACGGGTGGACACACAAAAACCTACAAATTCTGACAAAATGCAAGCATTGATTGTACAAGAATGGACTGCTATCAGTCAGGATTTGGTCCAGAAGTTGATTGAGAGCATGCCAGGGAGAATTGCAGAGGTCCTGAAGAAGAAGGGTCAACACTGCAAATATTGACTTGCTGCATTAACTCATTCTAACTGTCAATATAAGCTATTGTTACTCATAATATGATTGCAATTCTATTTCTGTATGTGATAAAAACATCTGACAAACACACAGAAAAACCAGAGACCAGCAGATCATGTGAAAATATAATATTTGTGTCATTCTCAAAACTTTTGGCCATGACTGTACATGCTCAGAAGTGCACTGAAATGCTGTTGCATCAGGATTAGTGTAATACAGATCCTAAATACCCCTGTCTGCACGAAATCTTATTTCTTGCAGTTTCAAGGTGGCAGAGCTAGTATTGTTGTACATTGGTCTAGGTGTACAACAGAATACAGGTGGTTCAAAGACGTGGGAAAAATATGGTTGTGTCCAGATGTTAGTTGATACTCCATGTGACTTTAGTTATTATAGCAGTGTCTGCCAGATCAGCAGGCCATGACCAGTACTGTGGGTGGGACAATCACTCTGTAAGGATACACCGATGATTCCACATCATTCAGTGGTCAATATGTTGTCCTTCGAAGTTATACAATGTTGCAGCATCAACTCACACTATGTGTGGTGCTGTTGCAAAAAGATGGGGAGGATCTTCAGGTTATTATTGGATGGTAATCATGGACAGTACAACACTGTTGGATTTTCTTTGTGCTCATATAATCACAGGTGCAGGTCATGCACATCCAATAGAATGCATTACATGCGGCGTCGTAATGCATGTTTTAGGTATTCTGTAATATTGCTTGCTGTACTTCCTATGGAGCCTAAGCCTCCTGCTGCTTTGCCCTGTGAGCTTATACAGCCAATCTTGCTATGAAAGGACAATATGCCTCTAAATTGTGATTACTGACAGATATTATAGTGGTCAGGTCACAGTTACCTGTCAAGGCCACATGGAGCCATACACTTTATGAGCTACATCACAATAGTGTCACCCTGCCATAACATAGCCACATTTGACATCTGGTTCCCTTGTGGTTTTACTGAAGCAGAATACTGACGCTAGCTGCAGTCATGTGAATACAGAGTTGCCTATACTCAAGTGAGGGGGTGTTAAAGGGGTTGTCCAGGATAACTGGAAATCCCTACATTAATCTAAAAACCCTCCTCTTACTTTCTAAATAACATAATTAATCAAAATTGTATATTTACCCGTATCCCTGGGGCAATCAGGCGACCGCCCCAAAGACATTTGCCAGTTATCCATTGATGATGTTTCTCCGTTTCTGGAAACGGATCATCACTACTAGTTTCCCCCTTCCACTCCATGATACTTACCTTCCAGGCTTCAGATCAGAAACCACGAAATGGGCAATACAAGTCCCAGGGGGCCAAGACAGAACGGAATTTCTCCACAGCGTTGTTCAGGGAGGCCGTAAGGGACTCCAAACATTTTAAATCCTTAATATGAGCCAGCAGAAAGGGGAGTGAAGGTGGTTGGGTGCTCTTCCACTGGCGATAAGGGACTTCGCCGCCGTACAGACATACAAGAACAGTAGTGACAAGTGCTTGCTCAGGGAGCAAGGAGGGAGATTAAAGAGGTATACTAAGGGATCCAACGGGACATCACGGAGGAGGATGTCTTTCAATAAAGACTGAACCCCCCGCCAAAAGGGACGGATTAGAGAGCAGTCCCAAAAAATGTGGTAAAGAGTCCCTATGCCTGAAAGGCATAACGTTAACCGGCATTGCCGCTACTCGGCATTGAGATACATTGGGTTCCTAAGGCAGGACAATGCCAGACCTCATGTGGCTGGAGTGTGTCAGCAAGATGAAAGCATTGAAGCTATGGACTGGTCCGTCAGTTCCCCAGACCTGAATCCGATTGAGCACATCTGGGACATCATGTCTTGCTTCATCCACCAATGTCATGTTGCACCACAGACTGTCCAGGAGTTGGCAGATGCTTTAGTCCAGGTCTGGGAGGAGATCCCTCAGGAGACCATCCACAACCTCACAGGAGCATGCCCAGGCGTTATAGGGAGGTCATACAGGCACGTGAAGACCACGCACACACTACTGAGCCTCATTTTGACATGTTTTAAGGACATTACATCGAAGTTGGATCACCTTGTAGTGTGATTTTCCACTTTAATTTTGGAGGGGATTTCAAATCCAGGCCTCCATTGCTTAATAAATTTGATTTCCATTGATGATTTTTGTGTGATTTTGTTGTCATCACATTCAACTTTGCACAGAACAAAGTATTCAATGAGAATATTTCATTCATTCATTCAGGGTTGAGGGGATATCGTCACTCCACAAGGAGAGAACCGCCATTTAGGTGTGTGGAGTCTTATTAAGCCATGATTCATTCATTCAGATCTAGGATGTGTTATTTGAGTGTTACCTTTATTTTTTTGAGCAGTATATATATATATATATATATATATATATATATATATATATATATATACATTGTCTACGCCTTGATCTTTTATTTTTAAATGTATTTTGTGTGTGAATGAGTGCATTTTTCAAAAAATGATTTGTGATTGTCACAAAGTTACATGAAGGTGGATGTGGCTATTGATAACCCATTGAGACATATGTAATCTTCAGGTTGTCTACTTTCAAAAAATATATGGGGTTTAGGGGTTCACTTCCTTTCCATGGTGTGTAATCACTACAATTTATAGGATGATACTTTTTTAACATTTCTAGCTTCAAAGCAGATTCTTGTTCATTCCAGTTCTGGTGATTTTCTGTAGACACATGAATGTAGGTGTAGGCTTTAAAGGGGTATTCCCACGTCGCATACTCACCAGTCTTCACTGCTGTAAAATCTTCTTTCTTCCTGGTTTCTTGCGTCATTTGGTGGGCGGGGTTTCACATGCAACCTGCTGTTTAGCTCCGCCCCCAAATTAGCGTGTAGCTCTGCCCACTGCATAGCGAGATCCTATGGGGCGGCTGAAGGGCCTGTGATGTCATCAAAGGTCCTCAAAAAACACTATATGCACAATATTGGACTATGAAGTACAGGCAGGAGCAACTCCATTCTGTGTTACATACAGAGACTGCCTGTCTCTGCCATAATGAACACAATTGAATTAGCTAGCCTGATAACTGGGAGAACGGAAGAAATGAAAGCAGCTCCTCTCCTCTATCTGAGTGCAGGAAGCTAGGTCATGTGGTGTAGACACAGGAATAGCTAGAAACACAGGCTCGCTCCCGTGCACTTAGCCCCTCCTCCCTCCCCCCTGAGAGCAGCAGATACATCACTTGACTTTTGAGCAGATAAGTCAGGGCTGTGTCAACAATGAATTGAATAAAGTAAGATAGTGGACAAACAAAGCAGTATTGCTGAAGCAATGTATTTAGGAAAAGTCTTATATCCACATTAACAAGCAGTATAGATAGGATCCTTGTGATGGGACAAACCCTTTAATGATATGAAAGAACTCTGCACATGTTGACCTCTTATTTTTAGGAGGATTGGTGCATAAAACCTTTGTTTGGTTTCCACTTTTAGCAACTAATATACATTTATTTGCAATTTTTTTAATATAAATCATTCAATTTAAATCAAAATTGCATGAAGGTGCCTGTTCATATACAATATCAAATGGCATTGCGACAATGCTGCATGTGTCTTAACCACTTCAGTACCGGGCCAATTTGTGGTCCAGGACCAGACACATTTTAGGTTTATTATGTATGTGCGGTTTTGAGGTCTGTAAAATTTTTCTCGTATGTCTTAGTCAACTAATTTTTGCGTCTTTTTTCAGGGACACATAGGGCTTTATTTTTATGTTATTTTTATTTTCAAATGTGTTTTAATTTTTTCTATATCCAGGAAAATATAAACAAAATAGGAGGGAAATTGTGTCTGGTTTTCAATTTATAATTTTTTTTTAAATTTAATAACACAAAGTGTCACTGAAAAACTTTATAAAATAGTTTTTCCTCTCCGTTACGGTAATTTTTATTTTGTATGGTGTCGTCGGGGGCGGGGCTATAACCTTTAATAACGGCGTTTTATTAGCGTATTATTTATTTATTTTTTTATTATTATTTTATTTACATTTTTTTAAAACTTTTTTATTATATTTTTATTTTATTTTTTTTCCAGATTGTGTCCCCGTAAGGTGATAAGAGACCTTTGGGGACATCTGATCACTTTTTTTTTTGTACTTGAGGCTGATTTCTCCTATAACTGGGGCTGGTACATTTAACCTCAGTTACAGGAGGAATACAGCCTCCTGCACGCTGCTATACACAGTATACAGAGCTGATCTGAGTCCTGTAGGACCCAGCAGCTCTGGCAGGACGCTGCTCCCGGCGGATCACGTGTCTGCCGGGTCAGAGGGCAGCTGATTTATGGCTGCGTCCATAGCCGTGTATACAGCGTTCATTGAGCGCTGTATACACAGCGATCGAGAAGGCAGGGGAGGTAATAAATCTACCCTGTCTTCTCTCTGGGAGCTCCGGCTGAAGTTACAGCCGTCTCCTATTGAAAGCAGCTACACAATGTCCGTGCAGCTGCTGTGTTCTGGTGGACGTACAGGTACGTCCTGGCAGAACTAGGCAACCACTTCCCGGACGTATATAGTCTATGGGCGGTCCGAAAGTGGTTAAGAAAATATATAGGTATGGGGGGGGGATGATTTTTTTAATGTTGCAGTTTAGGATTGATTTACAGTATATACTCGAGTATAAGCTGAGTTTTTCAGCACAGTTTTTGTGCTGAAAAAGCCCCCCTCGGCTTATACTCAAGGAAAAAAAAAATATATATTTTTTTTTTTTTTTTGGGGGGGGGGGGGGATCTATGACCAGCCGCAATAGTAATGTATAGAATAGTGGGGGGAAAAAAAGCTTTTAAAAAAAAACAAAAACATAAAAGTTGTAAATCCCTCCTTTCCCTAGAATAGACACAAAAGTAGAAAATGGCTGTGAAACACAAACACATTAGGTATCCTGTGTCTGAAAGTGCCGGGTCTACTGAATATAGGGGATCTGCAGTCAGGGCCGGCGTCAGCGCACGGCATAGTCGGGCAAGTGCCGGGGACCACAGAGCCTCTGGGGGCCTCCCGGCACTTGCCCACCCCAGCACTTGCCCGATTTCAGCTCATCGGCGTCCGACGGACGCCGATGAGCTGAATACATAGACGATTAACCCCTTCCCGCCGATGGCATTTTTTGATTTTCGTTTTTGACTCCCCTCCTTCTAAACCCCATAACTTTTTTATTTCTCCGCTCCCAGAGCCATATGAGGTCTTAATTTTTGCGGGACAAATTTTTCTTGATGATGCTACCATTAATTATTCTATATAATGTACTGGGAAGCAGGGAAAAAATTCAGAATGGGGTGGATTTGAAGAAAAAATGCATTTCTGCGACTTTCTTACGGGCTTTGGTTTTACGGCGTTCACTGTGCAGCCAAAATTACATGTCCCTTATATTCTGTGTTTCGGTACAGTTCCAGGGATACCAAATTTATATGGTTTTATTTACATTTTGACCCCTAAAAACAATTCCAAAACGGTGTTAAAATTTTTTTTTCTAAAAGTCGCCATACTCCGACGGCCGTAACTTTTTTATACATAGGTGTACGGGGATGCATAGGGCGTCTTTTTTTGCGGGGCCGGGTGTACTTTTTAGTTCTACCATTTTCGGGAAATGTTATTGCTTTGATCACTTTTTATTCAAATTTTTATCAGAATCAAAACAGTGAAAAAACGGCGGTTTGGCACTTTTGACTATTTTTCCTGCTACGGCGTTTACCGAACAGGAAAAATATTTGTATAGATTTGTAGAGCGGGCGATTTCGGACGCGGGGATACCTCACATGTATATGTTTCACAGTTTTTAACTACTTTTATATTTGTTCTAGGGAAAGGGGGGTGATTTGAACTTTTAATACTTTTTATATTTTTTTTTACTTTTTTTTTTTTTTATTTTTTTTTGCATTTATTAGACCCCCCTAGGGGTGTTGAACCCCAGGGGGTCTGATCACTAATGCAATGCATTACAATGCTAATGCATTGCAATGCATTGCAAAAAATCATCATCTCTTTTGCAGGCTGCCTAGACCAACCTGCAAAAGAGAGAATTTGCAGACCGGCTGGGAGCCTTTAACAAGGCTCCCGGCTGTCATGGCAACATGACGTCGGCCCTGGAGCATGCTCCAGGAGCCGGCGATCCCTGCCAAAATGGCGGCGCCCATGCGCCGCCGGGAAAATGGCGCCTCCGGCGCCTTTGACAGCAGCGCCGGAGGGGTTAATGCCTCCGATCGGTCCGGGGACCGATCGGAGGCATTAAAGCCGGTTGTCTACTGCTTAAAGCAGTAGACACCCGGTGGCTATGGCGGCCGCCCGGCTCCCGGGCGGTCGCCATAGTTACAGACCCGACACGCGCCGTACTATTACGGCGCATGTCGGGAAGGGGTTAAAGCAGGAGCTGTGAGAGCAGGTCATCACATCGCGCCTACACACGCAAGCCGGGCCGCGGCTTTAAAGCAGGAGCTGCTCTCACAGCTCCTGCTTTAATTGTCTATGTGAATGGAGTGAGAGTGGAGAGAGGAGCGTCGGGGGAACGATGGAAGGTGAGTGTAAGTGTTTGTTTTGTATTATATTAAGGTTGAACATAATGAAGGGGGCCCATGAAACTGGGGGGGCAAATGAAGGGGAGGGGGGAACGGCATGACACTGGGGAAGATGAAGGGGGTGGGGAGAGAACGGCATGAAACTAGGGACAGAGATGGAGGGGGCCCAATGAAACTGGGGGGAAATGAAGGGGAGGGAGAGAACGGCATGACACTGGAGAAGATGAAGGGGGTGGGGAGAGAACGGCATGAAACTAGGGACAGAGATGGAGGGGGCCCAATGAAACTGGGGGGCAAATGAAGGGGAGGGGGGGAACGGCATGACACTGGGGAAGATGAAGGGGGTGGGGAGAGAACGGCATGACACTGGGGAAGATGAAGGGGGTGGGGAGAGAACGGCATGAAACTAGGGACAGAGATGGAGGGGGCCCAATGAAACTGGGGGGCAAATGAAGGGGAGGGGGGGAACGGCATGACACTGGGGCAGATGGGGGGGGGTGGAACAGCATGACACTGGGGCAGAGATGGGGGACATGAAACTGGGCAGATGAAGGGGGAGAACGTGATGAAACTGGGGACAGAGGTGGAGGGGGGGACATGAAACTGGGGGCAGAGGAAGGGTGTATATGAAACTGGGGGAGAGATGGAGGGGGGGCATATAATGTACGGGTGACTGTAGGAGGATTATACTGTGTGGGAGCACATGATAAATGAATGAGAATGGGCAGAGCGCGCCGCACATTTTTCCCCTCTTTCTATTCTTTAAAAGTTGGGAGGTATGGCGTTGGTGACGCCACACTCCTACATGACGTCACTTACTTCATCTGCGACGCACAGTGTCTCAACTCCCCCACCTCCTTTACAAGGGGGCCCACTGAGGCTCTGTCGCCCAAGGGCCCATAAAAACCTGGAGCCGGCCCTGTCTGCAGTGCTCCTGTTCCGTTGGGAAGGGGTTAATAGGAGCACTGCAGATACCCTATATTCAGCCAGACTGAATTCCAAGTGAGGGAAAAAAAACCCAGTCCTCAAGCTCAGGGAAGGGGCAGACAGACAACCAAAACACCCCCTCCCGTTTCCCAGCACCTACTGCACCCAAAAACTCCGACCATTTTAATTTTTTAAATTTTCCAGTAGCTGCTGCATTTCCCCCCTCGGCTTATACTCTAGTCTATACGTTTTCACAGTTTTTCGGTAAAATGAGGGGACTCGGCTTATATTCGGGTCGGCTTATACTCGAGTATATACGGTATCCATCTGAAAACTGCGCAAATTGCTCCTGCTACCGTAGGTGCAACATTTGGAGAGATGGGGGACAACATGGTGGCTCAGTGTGTCCTGGGTTTGAAAGGGCAAGATCTACAAGGAGTTTGTATGTTCTCCCTGGGTTTGCATGGATTTCCTCCCATACTCCAAAGGCATACTAATAGGGGAAAATGTCGCTTGTGAACCCTATATGGGGCTCACAATCTACGTTAAAATAATAATAAAAAAATCTCCAGAGACCCTTGGCAGTGAAACGGTTAAATTAACCCTCACTGTGAGTGGGGATAAAGTATCCCAAAATGTTGCTGAGTGACATATTTGACAGGATTGGTGGGGACAAGGGTGGTGGCACATTTAACTGGGTTGTCTCATGATAAGACACTTGGAGAGGGGATAGGATGCACAGCAACATTCATTTGGGGCACTCTCCAACCTCCTCACTGGGACTTGCAGGGGTAAGACCACCATTTTGGCCATGTGGGAAAACCAGCATCACAACACTATCTGAATCCTTAGGGCTAGTTCACACAGAGTTTTTTGTATCGGAACCTGAGGCGGAGGCTGCCTCAGGTTCCGATCCATAAAACGTGTTGCTGAACTGAAAGCCGATGCACGGCAACGGCTTCCAGCTGCGCACCCGCCTCCGGATCAGGCTCAATGAATGGGCCGAGTCCGGAAGAGGGTGTGTCTTCAGGCTGACTCGCGAGGCGACTCGGCCGAAGAATGAACACCTCGCTTCTTTTTTCCGGGAGGCGGAAGAAACGGCTCCCGGAAAAAGCTCCCATTGATTTCAATGGGAGCCGTCTTTTTGGTCTCAAAACCCTGACCAAAAAACTCCGTGTGAGCTAGGCCTTAGTTTTTAGGGAAAGTGCAAAACTGGCTTAGCACACCTCAACCAATCAGATCGCAGCTCTTATTTTTCTACAGGTGAAAGCAGCAACCTCATTGGTTAATATGGAGAGCGCCGCCACCTTCCTGCTGCCTAGTACAAGCCAATGCGTGAGTGTAGCCGCTGACAGTGACACGTGACATTCCGCAACCACCCACACCGGACTCCCCGCCCCTTTCCTAATAAGGCCTGGTCAGCTGCTACAGTGACGTAGTTCCGGGTTGCTGTCGCTTAGGTGTGTCGTCATTCGTCTGGCCAGCGAAGATGGGGGCTCCGGAGGCGGACAGGACCTTGTTCGTAGGAAACTTGGACCCGAGAGCGACAGAGGAGTTACTGTTCGAGCTGTTTCTGCAGGTTGGGAAGCGTTACCGGATCAGAGGTCATTCGCATTTGGCGGCAATCTTTGTTAGTGACAGTGTAACGTGTGGGAAGAAGGGGCACTGCGGTTACTGCCGATTAGCGCCTCGCGTGTGCACTGGGGCTAATTACTCTTGTTTTACATGCGGTGTATATAACGCATCCGCTGTACACGAGCCCGATCATCTGGAGCAATTTTGTTTTTGTCCACAAGATGGCAGTGTGGAGCAGAGCAGTGTATATGATGCTGGAGGCGCAGCGTTACCTCTCATGTATATGAATGTGTTCACACAGCTTGGGGTTTTCAGGAGTAAAATATTGTTTACCTACCCTTAGTATGTCATCAATATCAGTTTTTTTTTTTTTGTTTTTTTTTTTGTTTTTTGAGAATCTAATGCCCAAGTCTCAGACCAGTGTTAAGTCTACTTCACTGAATATCAAGCAGAGCACCCTAGGGTGTATTGCAGCTTTGTTCCCTTGAATTGGACCTACCTGCAAAGAGACCATGCGCTGTCACTGGCCTGTGAATCAGTCCCAAAGTATTAAGCCCACCACCACCAGTCACGCCTGCATGTACCTAGACTGCGGTCAGGCTGAATGTATAGCGGAGGCAAAGGAAACCCCCACCTCACTAACAGCAGTCAGAGCCGCCTATGACTTATAGGCAATAACAGTAGTGTGATCTCTTAGCTTATTGCACTGACACACAAGCGGGTTCATGATATATGTGTAAATATATATAGATATGTTTCTGTAGGGTGCTGAATTAAACTAAAAACCTCTTAGATGCACCATCTAAGGCCCGATTCACATCTAAGTTCGGTATTCCCTTTGGGGAGTCCACTTGGGAATACCAAACGCATTAAAAGCGGTGAGCAATGAAACCACGTGGACCGATAGACTATAATGGGGTCCGTGTGTTTGCCACGCAGTGTCCGCACAAATCATGCAGAGATTATTTTTAAGATTATCAAGAAGCCAAAGCATTAGGAATGTACTTGCTCCAAGTCCTCATATAAAACTACTAGTTAAAGAAATATATGGTGTGCTGCTCTTCTTTCCAGGCTGGTCCTGCAGTGAATGTTAAAATCCCCAAAGACAAAGACGGAAATCCAAAATTATTTGCTTTTGTAAACTTCAAGCATGAAGAATCTGTTCCTTATGGGATGAATCTGTTAAATGGGATCAAACTGTTTGGAAGGCCTCTGAAAATCCAATACCGCTCAGGTAAATGGAATAGACTATTGGACTGAGCTCTGCTACAGGAATTGGTGATGTCATGTCTTTAAAGACTTCATGTAATGATATGCTGCAAAACCCTATTAAAGGGATGTGAGCAGCTGAAAAAGAAAGCAATGTAAAGAGGAGTTCCAAGGGATGGCATGGAGTGATGTGCCAAGGCTGAAGAGCTATGATGCCTCCCTACCCCATGCTTATTGTAGGGACAACTGGCAACCACAGACTTTTGATATATAGTATCTATAATATAATTTACCAAAGCTTTGCATTACTCCTGACCATTGTAGTGACTGGTGCTGGCTACTTTAGGCTCACACTTGTGCCCGTGTCCGCCTGACGGGTCTCCGTCCTATTTCCTGGGTAAACTGCATAGGGAACAGCTTCCTGGTGTGTGTTTTGTGTGTTTTTTTTTTTTTTTTTTTTTTTTTTTTTGTTTGTTTGACGGACACTGAGTCCTGCATGTGCGACTTTGTCTGTGCCAAAAAAAAAATGGCTTCCCCACGGAAAGGCAGCATATGGACATCGACGGTTTGCTTTGAAAACCCATTCAAATGAATGGGTTGTAAAACTGACCACCGGGAAGCCGTTCCCTGTCCAGTTTGCCCGGGGAGCAGGACTGAGACCTGGCGGACCCAGGCACAAGTGTGAACACCCCCTCATTGTTTAAGGTTTGTCAAGTCCTGTGTGGAATTCTCTTCAAATCCATGGCTGAAACTGACTGTGTCCTGGATTGGCCTCTTTGTCATTCAATAATGTATAACTATGGGTATTTAATATGGAATCTATGCAAATAATGAACATCTGAATCGCATGATTCTGCATATGAATACGAATTATGTCTATCTTGTATGCTGATGGATTCCTGAATGTGCGATCATGGACTTGGAACATCTGATACTACCGATTTGCTGGAATTTCTTTGAGTGTCTCAGATGGCTATGCTTCATTTAGTAAGCCCGGGTGTGAAATAAAGTGACAAGGATTAGGAGACCCTACCCCATTAACGGTTTATTATCTGCATTTGTATTGAAATTACCCTCCTTTACAGGAAGCAGTCATGCCTCTCAAGAATCAAGTAATACAGCATCTTCCCCACATGGAAATGGTGGCTATCCTGGAAATGGTCCATCACCTAATGGCAACAGGTAACTAGAAGCATGATGGATGTATTCAGATAAACCAAGAGCATAATAATAGGTACAGAATTTGGGCATCTCTGACAGTTCTTAGAAATTAATGGACTAACCTGTGCGAATATTGCTCCACTCAGACAGTTATAAGCGACCCCCTGATCAAAAGAACACGGGTCCAGCAGTCAGAGACACACACACACTCCACTATCCTATGTGTAGAGTACATAATTTTCTTTTTGAGCGAACCTCTTTTAATATTTGAGGTAACTCAAGATTCCAATTAAAGTCTTTTCTTAAATGTTTAATTTGATAAAATAAATGTTCTAAAAGTAAAGTGTATTCTTAATTTTTTTTTTTTTTTCTTTATCTTTACAGATATGACTACAATCCTGACATGAGACACAGCACCTCTCCTCCTGGCTATCAAAAGCCATACTCTTCTCCAGATAATCTTCAAAGACAAGCAATGGTATCTATATAGTTCATATAAAATAATATGGTGCAGGAAGAGAGAAGGCTATAATGGTTCTAGTTCAGATTTTGAAGTCTTGGTTTCTTCCTTTGGTTAAAAAAAGGCTACTTATAATGTGTATTGAGTTCAACACAAAAAAAAGGAATATGGATGATAGGCAAGGGTTTGGTATAAACCATGGGCGTCTTGTTTATTTTCTTTTGGTCTGGGTTAATTTTTTATTTTTTTTTTATTACACAAAATTATTCCTGACCTCCTTTAGCCTATATTTTATATGTATCATATAAATTTATAAAAAAAAATAAAAAAATATGTATGTGACTATATATTGGTACAGAATGCATACCAAAATTCGCATGGCATATATTAACAGTCTGCATCCATTGTAAATAGAGGGGACATCTTATTTCCCGTTTAAATGGTTCAATAAAAATAAATCATCCAGGGAAAGAATGATTATATGCTACACATGCTTGCAGATTCCATCTGGAAAAACTGTGAATGGAACTAATCCTGTGTGCATCCACCAACACATCTGCAGCAGAATTGCAAGTCACAGGCTCTGATCTCTGGCATGGCTCTGTCTGTAAATGTATTGGATTTAGTATAAGCATATGTGTGACTTGCCAGGGCTAGAGAAATTAAAGAGGGCTATCCTGCGTTTCTGAATGTTTACCCTTAGGCCTCGTTCACATCTGCGTTGGTATTCTGTTCGCGGGAGTCCGCATTCTGTTCGGGAGACGCCCCGCTCACAATGCCGAATGCATTTGCAAGCAGTGTGCAGTGAAAGCACAGGGACCCCATAGACTATAATGCTGTCTGTGTGCTTGCCGCCAGATCTCCGCAGAGAACATGTGGAGAGAAAAGTACTTCACAATCTACTTTTCTCTCGACGTGTACCATGTGGAGATCACACGGACCCCATTATAGTCTATGGGGTCCGTGTGCTTTCACTGCACACCGCTTGCAAATGCGTTTGGTAGTCTGTTCGGGGGGGTCCTCATGCAGACTCCCCAAACGGAATACCAACGCAGATGTGAACGAAGCTATCAGGATTAGATCAGTGAGGATTACAGCCTTGCATCTCACCAGGCAGCTGTCTGAAGGAGCCATCAGTTTTAAAGACTGAATAACTCCTTAAATTCTAATGTTATAATTTTCTCTGCTGCTAGGAGTCTCTGCCTCTCAGCGACCACTTTGCCATACTGGTTATAGTATAGGACAGTTTGTCCTATACAGAGAGAGCGACTCCTAGCATAGATAACTATTATGCTAGAAATGCCTCTCCTGGCGTGTTGAGGCTCATAAATCTGGTGCACACATGGACAGCTGAAACTCTTGTGAACGCAGGGTAGCTAGCCATTATTTCCTCTTAGATCCTGGTTTGGTTATACAAAAAGTGTTTATGAATTTCATTATCCTGACCTAACTTTTTTTTTTTTTTTTTTTTTTTTTAATTTCCTCCCAGATGAATAACTTTTACAGACAAGGATCTTCTCATGGTTCCAGCTCGGAGATGTCACACTCTAATTCCTATTACGGCCCAAATAATCAAAGTTCCTCCCACTCTACACAAATGCGTTATGATTCCTCCCACAGCCACCGAAAAATGAGAAGCCAAGCTTTTCATCCTTATCAAAATGAGGGTTACCAAAGCAGTAGAGACACACACTACAGGGGAGGTCAAGAGGAGCACTACTATGATGGTCACAATCCCCATCAGAGAAAAGAGTCTAGGTGGCGCCATTCTCGCTATTAAAGCACCATGTTTATATCTGTGAGGTGGGATCAGTTTGAAGGAGTTTTTTATTCGTTTGTTTTTTTTAATAACTGTAGTAACAAAAAAAAAAAAAATCCACTTGCCTCATATCTAATATGAGGTGTACACATAACTAGGAGAGGATACGAATGTCATGTATGACTTTTTATATAGCTTTTTTTAAATAAGAAAATGGTTTTAAAAAATTTTATTCAGTGTAGAAAAAAAAATTGTATTAAGTCATGAGTAAAACCAATATCTATATATGCCACATAGAAACCATTTTGGAAGTTGGTGGCAGCACTCAGTATAGGAATGCCTCATGTCGTGGTGTTATACTGCATCCTAACAAGCATCAGTATTAGACTTAATGGGATTATCCCATAAAGGACATGTGACACCTATCCAGAGGATACTGGGAACCCCCTGATCACTACAACAGTGGTCACAAGTCCTGTTTTAATTTGTTGCATGACCACAGCGAGCAGTAATTTGAAAGGTGGCATAGGCACGCGTGTCCCACTCCCCTAATCATTGTATTTGGGGCTGAAGGAAACAGGTGATCATTAAACCTGGCTACTTTTGGTTAACCCCATTTAGATTTTGAATGGAGCAGCACAGTGAATGCTTTACCAGCGCTGCATAAGGCTTGGTTCACACATCAGTATGCCATCCGTCCTTTTGAATTCAGTTTGAGACTTTAAAACGGACTGATGCACATACTGATTGTGTACTGATACCTTTTTATGCTAATAGCAAATGCTGTCGTCCCCTAGAGGACAGATAAGGGGATTAAAAGTAGAAAATTGTAAACAGAGTAGAGCTAAGGACATTTATTATATAACAGCGTTTGCTATCAGCATAAAAAGGTGTCCGTACACAATCAGTATGTGTGCATCAGTCCGTTTTAAAGTTTCAAACTGAATTCAAACGGACGGACTCATCCGGAACGTTGGGCTTGGGTCTCTTATTCTAGAAATTATTAGGCACATTCAGACACTTATCACCTTTGTGGGACAACGCCTTTTAATGTAGTTCACTATTAACTACCATTCTGCCACTAGACTGGGGGAGAGCAATCTCATAGTAACAGCTTTTATTTCACTCCTCCCATGACTACACTTGTTTAAGAGGCTTTCTGGGACTCTAATATTGATGATCAGTCATCAATATTAAATCGGCAGAAGTCTGACTCCTGGCCCCTCCAGTGATCAGCATTTTGAAGAAGTTGCAGGACTCCTCTGAGCACTGTGGCCTCTTCAAACAGCTGAGCTATGAGTGTCAGGTATCTGACCCCACAGATCTGATATTGGTATCCCATCCTTAGGATTGATGATCAGTATCATAGTTCTGTAAAACACATTTAAGGCTAAGGCCCCGTGTAAATGCCAGTTTAATAAAAATAGCTGTGTTTTGCAGTACCAGCAAAGTGAGAGAGATCAATCTCCTCTGCATGTTGTGGAAAAGCTGCATGTTAAATATAACCGGAATTGAAGCATTTTCCCTATCGATTTAAAAGGAAAAGAAATACTCTGAGGGAAAACAGTTTTTTTTTTTTTTTTTTTTTTTTTTTTTTTTTGTTTTCCACAGCATCTTTAATTTTTATTTTTTATTTTTTTTTTTTGCTGTTGCACTACATGCAGTTTTAGCCAACATGTTTCGTATGAGCTGCGTACATAAAGGCCAAAGTACACAGCTTATCTGGACAGTTACAGAAATAGATGTGTCTGTGGAAACAAACCCAACCATCATGCTTAGATATGATTTGAGGCCTAAATCCCTCATTGTACTACACATAACAGGTTTCTGAATTTCCCTTGTTGTTAAATGTAAGCTTGCTCTTTAAGTGTACATTCACATGTTGCTGTAGAAGTGTCTATCCCTTGAACATTTGAGCCTTGGAGAAATCCGTGTAGGTGCTACGAAACTGGAGCTGGTTTTTAGTCGCACTCATTTCTGAACAAATCTGTCACATGTGAAATATCCCTAATGTGTTGAGTTTATGGCAAGCACAAGATTAAAAAAAAAAAAAAAAAAAAAGCCTCTACCTGGTGATATCATGTAAGTATTAATGATGCTTTTGTTAAATATCCGCATGTCCTGTAGTAGAAGTGATGGTGATTTATGTTAATCTTTTAGAGCTTCCTTCTCAGGGTTTTTTTAATATAGAGACTTGATGAAACAAACTCAGTACTGCAAAGTATGTCAAATCTGAAGTGTTTTCTCTAACTTTCATGTTAATACTTTCACTCTGTTACATTCAGCCCCAACAGTAAAGCTTCTCCATATTTCTAGATGACCATGTTTTGGTCTGAGACCACACATTGCCAGAAAGGTTCTTGTATAGATTTCCTACTCTTTTTGAAGCCTCCCTTTTCTTTGGCTGAGAACGCAGTAAAATCTGCAAAAAACAAACAAACAAAAAAAACGCGGCTTTTGCACAATGTGTGGCCTCATCCCTTACATAGGATTGTGTGGGCTTGTAATATGCTATATTTGTCTAGTAAGTATATTATAGGTCACTGTATAGTGAAGCATCCTAGATGTTGCATTCTGTTGTATCATGTGCCATTGTCTTGAAATAAGTCAGCATTGTAGCTAATGAGTATTCCAAGCAGGCTGTAAAAGTCAGTCTACGTGTGGCTAATTGTGGAAATTTAGACTTGCAAACCATGTTGGACTGCTGTGTACAGAGTGGAATAAATCCATTTATATTGTCTTGTATTGGGCCTCTGTTTTATTTAATTTCATACTTGGAAAATTGGGCAAGTTTCTCAGAATACGGATCTAGAAACATCCCTGCATACGTCCACTAAAATCAATGGGTGTACATGAAGCAAAGTGAGTAAGCTCCAAAGGCTACATCATATGTGGGCCATAATATGCAATAGAAACGCTTGTGACAAACACAGCAGATTCATAAAATGGACAGTCACTGACTAGCGCACCTAGATAGAAATGTCAGCCGCAAAACTCAGCATTAGAGATGAGCAAACACTGTTTGGAACAGCCGTAGCGAACAGCACGCTCCCATAGAAATGAATGGAAGCGGGGGGTTAAGCGGCCGGCCGCCGGCAAAGTCTGCGTGCCAGGTGCTTCCATTCATTTCTATGGGTGCGTGCTGTTCGGATCATCTCTACTCAGCATGTCTCAGGCAGACTACATGTGTAGCCTGGTTTAGATACTACGCCTTACCACAGGAGGGCTTAAAACTGTCTAAAAAAAAAAAAAAAAAAAAAATGCTCTGGCTGTTGAAAAATTCTACAACTGATATTTTTGCCCAGTTAATACAAGACTTTGAGAAGGGATGCATTATTGGAATGAGAGAAACAGGATGGTTATTTTGACAATATGCCAGCCTTAAGCTTTTCTGACCTGGCTTTTAGGAGCAGTGGTTATGTGACAGTGTGCACACATTGCAAAGCGGCTCTGGGTGGTCCAGATAGACCACCAGTAGAGAGAAACATTTCGTCTGCTCCTGAGCACAAGCAGCTCCTGTAGTTTGTTTGTTTGCTTCCATCCACACACAGGTGCAACCTTCATTTCACACTGCTGTCTTTGCCCACACCCTTTCCGGGTGCATGGCAGAAGGGAAATTGGTAGCCTAGTGCCATTTACGTGTCCCGTCTTTGTGGTATTGTGAATGAGAAACTTGGACTGCTACAGAATGGGACCATATCATATCAACGGCAAATCCAGGTTCGTTTTGGGATCCAGTCAGGTTTGAGTATGGAGGCCTCATTGTGTTTACTTCAATCCACCATAATCCAGCTTTTGGTGAGGTGATCTGGGGGGCAATTGCATATGACAGACAGTGACCCATAGTAATGAAATGAGTAACTGCTTAGTGATATGTGCAGGGCACGTGTTGCCTCTCTTTGCAAAGCTTCCAACTGGTGTTTATAAGCAGGATAATGCTCGCCTACACAAGGGTTTCCCAGGAATGTTTCCACCAAATTGCCACACCTCTTTGGTCCACCTGGTTGTCAGGTTTATTGCCAACCGAGCATTACTGGAGCCAGCTGTGACACCAACTTCAGTAACCTCCAAATGTGCAGAAACTACAGAGCCAGCCACAATATCTGTGGGCAAATGTGCCACAGGATACAATACTGAACCTGAAAGCCATCTTGTGTACAGGTTAGAAGAGGCCAACAGGGTGCTAGAGCCTCCTTTCAGCTGTACAATTTGCCCCATTAAATGTCTCCTTTCACTGTAATGTTCTAATTGCTCACATAGATCATCATTACATTCTCACACAGGTTTATTGCATTCCAAAAATGACATGGAGTGTATGTGAAGTTCTTTTTGTTTTTGTCAGTATGCATATTTTTTTTGCTGGTCATGATGGTGTACCTTTACAGGTTGACGCTAGGTTCACATTAGCATTCAGGTTTCTGTTCTTTGGGGACCAGAAAAACAGAAATCCTCTCTGCTTAAAAAGCAGTTACCTGCAGTCGCTTACAGGACATTCTTCTCTACATACGTAAGAGTTCCTGAACAGTCACCCAACGCTAGTGTAACTGCAGCCAGAGATGGGGCCATGTGAAATTTCAGCACAGAATAGAAGAATATCTCAGCACAGCAATATGGGAAAGAATTCATAGCAATGCTATCAAGTAAAATACTTATTTAACAGGGCTATATCCATATTAAGACAGGATCCTGCTCTGAGGAAATAATAAAGAGGTAGTAGGATAAAGGAAATTTAAAAAAAAAAAGAGGCTTTCTGTCAATTTTTTTTCAGCGGTTTCTGAGGCGGAGTTGACACTGGCACAGCTATGAACCTAGCCTAAGATGTAAATACATGTTAGGTATCCCTGTGTCCAAAATCGCCTGCTCTACAAATCTATAAAAATATTTTTATACTGTACAGTATTTAATAAATGTTAACTTTTATATTTAGCAATATATGTGAATTCTTCTTTGAAAAAAATAAGACACCCCCTGAAAATAAGACATGGCACATCTTTGGGAGCAAAAATTAATATGACACGTCTTATTTTCGGGGAAACGGGGTATATACTGTACATAGTAATGGAGTATATACTGTACATAGTAATGGAATATATACTGTACATAGTACAGTCATATGCATGAGGCCTTATTCTGCAATCAGTTTAGGTATTTGGGACTTCTAAAATCCGTTTTTGCACAATTTTTGAGAGAAAATAATGCATTTTACATTGGGAAAAGTTTTTTTTTTTTTTAGCATACCCTTGCATTACCTTGCAATTACCGTATATGGTTTTGATCGTGGTGCCAGTTTCAATAACACTATAGCAGTTGGGCAGCCATATGCAGGGATCACAAATTATGCAAAGGTCAGAGATTATAAGACATGCATACCGCCTGCTTCTGCTTGTAACTAAAAAGTCACTGCATGGAACAAACAACTAAAATAATGGGGTATTTACATCTTAGGCTAGGTTCATAGCTGTGCCAGTGTCAACTCCGCCTCAGAAACCGCTGAAAAAAATTGGCAGAAAGCCTCTTTTTTTTTTTTTTTTCTTGAAATTTCCTTTATCCTACTACCTCTTTATTATTTCCTCAGTGCAGGATCCTGTCTTAATATGGATATAGCCCTGTTAAATGAGTATTTTACTTGATAGCATTGCTATGAATTCTTTCCCATATTGCTGTGCTGAGATATTCTTCTATTCTGTGCTGAAATTTCACATGGCCCCATCTCTGGCTGCAGTTACACTAGCGTTGGGTGACTGTTCAGGAACTCTTACGTATGTAGAGAAGAATGTCCTGTAAGTGACTGCAGGTAACTGCTTTTTAAGCAGAGAGGGTTTCTGTTTTTCTGGTCCCCAAAGAACAGAAACCTGAATGCTAATGTGAACCTAGCGTCAACCTGTAAAGGTACACCATCATGACCAGCAAAAAAAAAAAAATGCATACTGACAAAAACAAAAAGAACTTCACATACACTCCATGTCATTTTTGGAATGCAATTAACCTGTGTGTGAGAATGTAATGATGATCTATGTCAGCAATTAGAACATTACAGTGAAAGGAGACATTTAATGGGGCAAATTGTACAGCTGAAAGGAGGCTCTAGCACCCTGTTGGCCTCTTCTAACCTGTACACAAGATGGCATTCAGGTTCAGTATTGTACCCTGTGGCATATTTGCTCACAGATATTGTGGCTGGCTCTGTAGATTCTGCACATTTGGAGGTTACTGAAGTTGGTGTCACAGCTGGCTCCAGTAATGCTTGGTTGGCAATAAACCTGACAACCAGGTGGACCAAAGAGGTGTGGCAATTTGGTGGAAACATTCCTGGGAAACCCGTGTGTGGGCGAGCATTATCCTGCTTATAAACACCAGTTGGAAGCCTTGCAAGGAGAGGCAACACGTGTCACATTACATAGTAATGGAGTATATACTGTACATAGTACAGGAGTCCTTAAAGAGTGTTCATATCCAGTGTGGCTAACACTATTTGCCAAATTTTTACACTAACTCACGAGCAAGAACGTTATGGGGCTCTCTGCTGTTCATGATAAGGACTTTTATAAGTGGTCATGAGGTCAGTAATTTATTTTTTTCCAGTTGATAAATATAATGATTATTAGTACTAAGTACAGATGAGTGAACTGGTTTGCACCTAGCCCTATTAGACCCGAAATTTCCAGAAGTTTTGTGTTTGCCCAAATGCAAAACTTTGGGGATTTGTTACCTGCAAACTAGAAGTGAAAGTATTATATTCTGCAGTCTCTTCAGATCCCAGAGTAAAATCGGTGAAGGCCCAGGGCCTATAAAATCACAAGCAGTTATAATTACCTTCCATCACCTCTTCTGAGCCTTCTCATGGTGTCTGGCACTCTCTCTGGGTCCTTTTCTGGCCTCCTGGGTGATGGCCTCAGAGCTCACATGGGGCGCATTGAGTGCCGTGATGTAAATGTACTCCAATTTGACCGTTGAGTCTCGCTCGCAGGCCTCATGGGTGACCTCAGGGCGCAAGATGTAGGTTATAGAATAAGATCTATCAGGTTGACTTCTAAAGCACCGCAGAACCTTCTTACTGATCAGGGAAGAGCAATGGGGTTGTCTAAATGGAAACATTATAAAATAACAAACCAAGCATTACTAACTTGTCGAATCTAGTTCTGCACCAGCGCTGATGCTCTGGTCGTCCCGGTTGTTGGTATTTGTTTACTGTTTTGACATGGTGCACACCCAAATGACTGCAGCGCCCAATCACTGACCTCAGTAGTCCCGTGTCCCATATGCCACCATCAACACTGCAGCAGATCCTGACTGGCTGCAGAATGTCAGCAATGCAGGAAACTAAACAAGGTCCGATGGGTCCACTGGAGCGCTGGCGCTGGAGCGGTGCTAGATTTGACAGGTGATTAATGATTGGTTTACTGCATTCTCCGCAGGTATTTCCATGTATTATACTCATGGACAACCCCTTTATCAAAGGTGTATTAAGAAATATAAAAACAATACAGTATCAAAGTTCCCTAATCCCTACCTACAGGACCAACATCAGCATGTACATTCATTTTTTGTGTGTGTGTAGAAGCATCAAACAGAGAAAAGCAATAAACTTCACGAGGATCGTCCCATAGAGAGCCCAACTTCAGTTCTATAAGCTTTATACACCAAATGGAGACTCATACAATAAAAATGTGACAAAACTAGTACCTGTACTGTTAGGAGTCTAAATATGTGTAACTATACTAGTAGTCAGAATACTTTTCACTGCAGCACTGCTCACAGCCATTGTGTTAATGGTTGCTATGCCTACAAGTCAAACTCTAACCAGACCGATAAGATACCCTTTAATCCAGTCCTACACATTACATTTTTGGGGCAGAAATGACCCATTTGTCCTTTTTAGCCAACAAACGGCCTGCGATCTGGCATATAGATGCTGCAACTGGTTGTTCGTGGAATGGTCAAGTCCGACCCATGAGATTAATATTGGTTGTTGGGGAATTGTACATAATCATAAGGATGGACGGACAAATAAAATCTAAACTATGTGGTCTTACTGTTCGGAGACCCTAAATTATGTGTAGTATGAAATATAAAAGTATAAAATACTTCAATACATTAGTGACACTATAAAATAATAATATTATGGTGGAAGATTTGCTGGGATCCATTTAGTCTAAGATGTTTGGGCAACTTGCCCATACCAAAGATGGCTGCCGTGCTATCAGCACCGGAAGGTTAAGGGATGTTGTGTCGGCTCATCCCATCACATGTTATTGCTCCTAGGTCATGTGACCGGGCAGCTCGGAAGACGGGGAAATGGCGGCGTATCTACAGTGGAGGCGATTCGTTTTCTTTGAGAAAGAGCCGGTCAGGCTTCCCGGGGAGAGCGCGGATCCTCTCACCCTGCCGACTGGGCTGACAGTATGCGACTCCGGCCGGGGCAGTCTGCTCTTTGGAGATATCCTTTCTGTATTGTTACGTGTGAATGGTCGCTATACATAGATGGTGCTAACTAGCTTGTGTGGAACCACAACTCCCAGCATGCACTGGGTGTGGGGCTGACCTGGGGGTTATGGTGGCACAGCAGCAGATTCCAGGGAGTAATATACTTTACTCCTGACATGGTTTCCTGTTTGAAGCCCCTGGCCCAGGTGTGAAGGTCCATGTGGTGCCCCCAGACCATGCCCTGGGACAGACCATAAGGGTCAATTCACACACTGCGACTTTGTGCAGAAATGTTTGAGACTGTCCCATTCCTATAAATGGGGTTTGCAGAAATCCCAAGGCCTTCCCCTAAAATGTGACAGTGTGTAGGGGGCATTGTGGCCGACACCCCAATACCTGCACCTTATATCACCCAGAATGGCTCATGTATATCTAGCTCATAGTGTTTTGGGTTCTTACTACTCAGACTGCCACCAATGTTCCCTACGAGGAGGCGGCATTGATGAGGAGGCTGTGTATGTGTCCGCAGTATCGGCGTGTTATATATTACCATTGTTTTGACACAGTGCCGCCCCATTCTGGAGATTATCGGTACTGAATGCTGTGCTTGGCTTTTTTTCAGCAATCGCATAGAGAAGAATGAAGTGTCGGCACGCTAATGTCACCATGACACCATTCAGGTTTGGGGGGGGGGGGGGGGGTGGTACTAGTAACCTCATATGATTGACTATTGAGCCCCTACCCATCAGGCGCTTATCACCTGTCCCCCTGGATAGAGGAGAAATGTTGTTTGCTCGAACGTTCCTTTAACAAGTCCAGACCTTTACATCTTTTGATAGGAGCTGCTACACTTATTCTGGAACAGTTGGATTTTTTTTTTCTAGTCCCCTCCATTCCTGAGCAATCAATGCTTTTAGTTTGTAACTGGACCCTTATGGATCCAGCCTGCAGTAGTTTATAAGGATTTATTTTTTTTGGTCCTGAGCTGGTGGTATCTGCCTGTCTGTCAGACCTTACTGTTCATAATATGTAAGGCCTCCGCCTTGATCTTCTAAGTAGCGTCCATGTCTTTAACTGAGCATCAGATATGACAGGACAGATCTGGTTCCTGCCTCGCTCCCTGCAGCTCACCTCTTTCCAGGCTTATAAACTCCGTGTCACCCACCTTCATCAGTTGAAGCAGCACAACATCCTGGTGTCTGTAGGCGAGGATGAGGAGGGGGTAAATCCTTTGGTAAGTGAATGAAATGAGTTTAGGATTGAGCCTACATTTTTACTTTTCATCAATCATTCTCTTTGTCAGATCCTCTACAGTTTTTATGTCCTTCTGTTTCCTCTTCCCTTTATCCCAAACACTTCAGGGGGTTCCATGAAAGGGATTATACAGAATTTAAAAATGGCTGAGGGGTTCAGCTCACGGTTTACTAGTTATTCAAGCTATCCACATCACATTAGTTTTAAAGGGGCTCTATCATTGGGAAAAGTTATTTTTAACTAATCACATCCTTGCATAGCCTTTAGAAAGTCTATTCCACACCTACCTTTAGAATGTAAATTGCCTCAGTGGTTTCTGAGTAAGTCTGTTTTTATTCATATGCTAATTAGACTGGTGCACGATGCATCGAGCACCCCCTTTGCTATTGTTTCCTATGCACAGGCTGCTGCTGCTGATGACTCGGCTTCCTGTTTGCACTCCCACATAGGAGATAATAGAACAGACAAGTGCTGCTGGGAACTTCCTGTGCTGGCTGGAAGCTCATTAGTATATGAATAATAACGGACTTATTCAGAAACCACTGACTCTGGGTTCACACCATCGTTCGGGTCTCCGTTATCAGGTTTCCGTCTTCCGCCGGCAGAAGACCACAACCTGTCAGACCATGAGCGCCAGTGAGCGTTTAGTGCTCTCCACGGCGAAACCGTTTTTTTTTTTAAACCGGACACAAAGTCCTGCATGTCCGACTCTGTGACCGGTTAAAAAAAAACAAAACAAAAACTGTTTAGCCGCGGAGAGCATAAAATGCTCACCGGCGCTCACGGCCGGACACTTTTCAAACCCATTCAAATGAATTGGTTTAAAAGATGACTGCAGGTTTCCGTATCCTGCCCAGTTTCATGCAGGAAACGGAACAGAGTACGGGCGCAGATGTGAACGAGCCCTGAGGCAATCTACATACTAAAGGTAGGTGTGGCATAGCCTTTCTAAAGCCTATACAAGCATGTGATAGAGCCCCTTTAATATTTCTTCTCTTTTCCTAAGGTCAAGGTTTGGAACCTGGAAAAGCGTGATGGAGGAAACCCACTTTGCACAAGAATCTTTCCTGCAATCCCTGGTAATAAGCCGACAGTTGTATCCTGCATCACAGTTCATGAAAACCTCAATTTTATGGCCATTGGTAAGTGTCTCCCATGGAAGAATATTGCAGCGATACCTAGAAATAATAATCTTGTACAAGGCCTGAACCCTGGCTACCGCTGGAGGCTTTTTACACTGCTTGTAGATCTGGTCAGGCCCAGTCTTGTAATTTACAAAGCTCTGATACTTGGCTTTATGGAGCATAATGGTGGCGGCGATTTGGCCATAGTGAATATTGTGCCTTACAAATTGTATAAGCTATAAAACATTGTATAACATATATCGTCAGCATTCTTTATCTTACTGCAAAAGACTTCCAAAGTTTCGCTAACTGCTTTTCACCTTCTTGCACCAAGGTTTTGCAGATGGAAGTGTCGTCTTAACCAAGGGCGATATAACTCGAGACAGACATAGTAAGACACAGATCCTGCAAGAGGGCAGTTATCCTGTCACAGGCATGGCCTTCAGACAGACCGGCAAGACCACCCATCTCTTTGTGGTCACAACAGAAAGTGTCCGGGTAGGCAGTAGCTCATGTTGTACCTTACATGGTATCTTTGTCTTCTTCCCAATGATTATCTGCACGGTAACTGTGACTTCACCCACCTTCTATGTGCCCTCTCTTGTAAGATCTTCACTCCTATAGCTCCATTAAATTTTCAGCCTACCATGTCGTGAGTGTAGCGTTAAACTAATAAACACCTATAGGAAAATAAAAAAAGAAACTGCGCATGCTCATCCTGGGTAAATATGGACATATCCAGTGGCTCACAGGGTTCACTTTAGATTGCATTTAAACTTGCCACTTCCACCCAAGATGCTCTCCACAGGCCTGTACATCTATCACTTCCATCGTCTTTGCCTGCCACCCTACCTGTTCTCTCTGATTTGCCAACGGTTTAAGACTAACATCCACCATAACTTGAACCTCCTATTCCTGTTTTTGAGACTTTTCTCAAGCTGCACCAATTCTGTAGAATGAGCTACCCAGATTCCCAACATCCCCAGTTTTAACACTTCCTTTTAAGCAGACCTATCACATTTCCTAATCTGTGTTGCATCCCTCCCTCTAAATTATTTCTCATTGGTCAGCGTTCCCCACACTCCATGCATGCACAGATACTGGATCATGCAGAGTTATGTGTACTGCCCTGTTTTTATAAAACATGTCTGGAACATTGTACAAAGCATGTCCTTCCATTATCTAAGGCCAAAAACCTTGAGAATGTTGAATATGCACAACCTAAAATTCCCCTGCCCTACAACACCACTGTTCTCTTTGAAGATAAAAATGTAGATTTCCTTTAACATAACCTTGTCATCGGTTTTAATTTTTCTATATTTTTAGGCCTACGAGCTGAGTCAGAAGGATTACCCATACACAGAGTTGGATTCTCACGGCTGTGGTCTGCGCTGCTCAGCTCTGTCTGACCCATCACAAGACATGCAGTTTGTAGTGGCCGGCAATGAGTGTGTATACCTTTACCAGTCAGATGAGAGGGGGCCCTGCTTTGCATTTGAAGGACAGAAACTGATTGTACATTGGTATCGTGGCTATCTAGTCATTGTATCAAGAGAAAGGTATGCAAATCAAATGGTCTACGTACAGAGTTCTTTCTATGTTATAGTTATCAAAAAAAGATAGAACTGCTGTAATAGTCTTCTGATATTGTCCACACTTTTTGTGTTCACAGATCAGATTTTGCTGGCCGTGGTGCAGATAGTCATGCACCGGACAGGCAGACACTGACCATATATGACCTGGGGAACAAGCTCATTGCTTACAGCTGTGTCCTGAATGATGTGGTGGATGTTTTAGCAGAGTGGGGCTCACTCTATGTCCTTACACGGGATGGACTGCTGCATGCATTACATGAGAAGGACACGCAAACCAAGCTAGAGGTACACAAATATTCTTTTATTGTGAGACATTAATATCAGATTAGTGGTGGTCTGACACCCCCATCGGGTGTTCATAGTGGCCTGCCGGTACTAAATGCAAATAACTCTGTCCTCTGTGTTATAGTCGCTGGACTCGCTCAGTACAGAGAACAGATAACATCATCTTTTAGCTTTGTACACCCCAGCGGAGGTGGCTGCTGTGAGCAGCTGATCGGTGGAATCGGTCATTCTCCCTCCCACCCCCCGACTCCATGTCCAACCATATTTCGTTCTAAGGCTCCGTTCCCACAGAGTAACGCACCGCGCATTCATACACGTGTCAAAGTGTGAGCGCTCAAAACAGATCCCATTCACTTCAATGTGTGCTGGCTTACGGCGCTACACATTGACATCAATGGGAGGCTTTTTAACCCATTGATTTCAATGTGTAGCGCACATGAGCCGGCACACATTGAGGTGAATGGGATCTGTTTTGAGCGCTCACTCTGACAGGTGTATATGCGCGGCGCGTTACTCCGTGGGAACGGATCCTAACTCTAAATCTGACTCTCCAACTCCACAGTCCTGGCTATAATAATAGAACAATTTTAATGTATCAAAACTACAAGACTAGGGCTTTATATCTTTGACGCATTTATATTTACTCCATGCCCTCGTTCCTATAAAGTACTGACTATAGACCACAGTGCAGACTACACCACTGCTGTGAGGCACACGCTGGTTTTAGCTTCTGATCTGCAGACACCGCTAAGAGGCGTTTAGTGCATGGAGAATATATATTACAGCTTCCATTAAATTTAATGGTCACTGTATATATTCACATACAATGAGCTCCCTCTAGAGGTGACTGCTGGCAGCCAGTTTTTTCTTTATCACGTACTGTGTGGTGGGAAGAAAGTAGATTTCTTCATGTCTTTATGTCCATTCTGAAAAAGTATGATTTTTCAGACCAAGCACTGAATTTATGAAGCACATTTTCCAAAATGCATGTTTGGTACAGATGGTGAGGTTTGAGACTTGTGCACAACACAACAATCTCTATGTATGTCCCTGTATACAGTGGGCCGGGTACTGATGGAAGAGACATTTGAAGACTGCAGATTATTTCTTTGGTTTCCTGTACACCACCCATTTGATATTTCATGTAAATAAGCCTGGATACAGAGACCTGCTCTCCTTAGAGATCAATCCAAATATTAATGAGAATTGCCAATGCCAAACATTTGTAATGCGCTTTTCTCACACAAGGGCCGTGGAGTTGGGGAGTTAGTGGCTGCTGTACAGGTGCTCATCCCCAACACCGGGTGTTTCTGGGTCATTAGCTATTAGATCAATGTTTGCATAGATTCAGTTTTCTTTTGTAGTCTACATTGCGGTATAATTTGTTCTCCTGTCCCATCAGATGCTTTTCAAGAAGAACCTTTATGTTATGGCCATCTCTTTGGCCAAGGGTCAGCACCTGGACAGTGATGGCCTGTCTGAGATCTTCCGCCAGTATGGAGACCACCTTTACAGCAAAGGAGATCACGATGGAGCCATCCAGCAATACATCCGGTATCTTAGAATTTTACTCCTATTATTTTCAATATAGACTTCTATATTAATCCTGCATGAAGATGCGTGAATTTCCTTCCCGCGTGAGACCTGTCATTATGGGAGTCATACACTAATATGGCCACAGCTCTGTAACATAAGGCCTATTTTTGCAGGCTGACTCTGTACTTCTCTGTACCTGTGTCAGGATGAGCTGCTCCCTTGTTGGTTTTCGGGTACACTATGCATACTTTTCATAGCTCCTGTCACCATCATAAAACATGATTTTCAGCTTCCAGCAGCTCTTTCTGACTTTCATGTGTAAGAATTATATATATATGTTACTTATCTGATGGTTTTTCTTTCATCTTAATTTTCTCATATTTTCAGTGACATTTCGGGGTTTTCAGAACAAGTATTTTTTTTTTTTCCAGACTTATGGTCTCAAGTTACAATGGCTGTAATACAATTGTAATTTGAGGGACTAATGTATCTGACCGCTTTTTGTTGGTTGTAATCCATGTGTGTGTTATCTGCTCCTTGCTAATCCTTGCTGCCTTTTTCTTCTGTCCCATAGAACAATAGGGAAGTTGGAGCCTTCCTATGTAATCCGTAAGTTTCTAGATGCCCAGCGGATACACAATTTGACAGCGTACTTACAGGCATTGCATCTACAATCTCTAGCCAATGCTGATCACACCACTCTTCTACTCAATTGCTATACGAAGTTAAAGGACAGTGCCCGCTTAGAAGAATTTATCAAGGTTAGTGACCGCAACATCATGGGGATTGTGTAAAACAGACAGTGTTTTTATTTTCTCATTTCTTAATTATGGATTTCCCTATACGTAGAAGTAGTAATGACAGATGCCGTGTCAGCATTTCATTAATCTAGTCATTAAAGAAATATTTTGATTTACCTAAACCATTTTTCAGTCATCTGAGCAGGCATCGTTGGTCACGAGAACAAGGGTCCCAAGTCCTTCTGCCACTCGTGCACACTGCTTGTTCATTCTTTTCTATGGGCTGCTGTATATAGCCAAGCACTGGACGTAGCTACTATTCAGCATTTGTGTAGAGATGACATGTTAAAGTACTTGGTAAAGCTGGGCAAGTCATCTAAAAATAATCAAAACCAGGGCTGGTGACAAAACCTAAAATACAGTGTTACTCACGTCTCCTGGGCTCTGATGTGATTCCCTCATCTCTTCTGGACTTCTGACTAATATCCAGGACCACTGGGCCTCAGCAGTCACGTGAGTCACGCAGTGTCCCAATGCTTGCATCTGTGTGCCACAATGCCACGAGGTTTGCCCAACACTTACTCATACTTTAAAAGGAGTGTGACCAAAATAATCACCATTAATCGTAATCGAGGTAAAATGCCCAATTAATTGTGATTTTTGAATTAGGTCATAATCGCCCAGCCCTAGTACTTGGGACCTCCATTCTTCTGATCACTGTCTGTGCAAGTAATCAGACCCTCACCAATCTAGCAGTTAACTTTCACTGTTGGATATGGGATAACTTATTACTGGAATAAATCTTTAATCATGTATCATCAATCTTATAACTATGTTATGTTTTGGCGTTGGTTCTACCAGGCCAGTGAGGGTGAAGTCCATTTTGATGTGGAGATAGCAATCAAAGTTCTTCGACAAGCTGGTTACCATTCACATGCCCTCTATCTGGCAGAAAAACATGCCCATCATGAATGGTACTTGAAGATCCAGCTGGAAGACATCAAGGTAACATCATAGGCCTGTGTGTACAGAACCATATTGTGTGCTCTGGAAGACACCGTGCTTCTTTCAGTGTTCATACATATACTGTACTTTCTATCATCTATTATAGAACTTCCAAGAAGCTCTGCAATACATTGGACGACTCCCATTTCCACAAGCTGAGAGCAATATGAAATGTTATGGGAAAATTCTCATGTATCATGTGCCCAATGAGACAACCCAGCTACTGAATGAGCTTTGCACGGACTTTCCACAGCCTGGAGGAGGAAACCGGGTGAGCTGTTTGCAGTAATTGCAGGGGTATGGATGTAGTGTGACCTATGGCTCTTCAGCTGATCCTCAGAATGAAAGGGTTACAGAGCTGCAGTCCCGTCGCACCTTTTCTTGCACATTAATGCCCCATTTATCTGCTGTGCAAGGAACTTCATCACAGCTTCATTGAAACAAATTGGGTTGCTGCAGTTCCCTGCCCAGCCAGTTAGCCTGAGGTGTCACTGTGCAGAGAAAATACAAAGAAGCTGCATTGCTGATCCATTCTTGAGAATGATGATGGTCGCTGAAGTTAGCCTTCTGAGATCAAGAGAAGGAATATAATAGAAATATCCTGTCTCATTATAAGATATAAATACCCCTTCATATTGTCTTGATATGCTAATCCTAGCCCAAGACCTTTTTCTGCTTTTATCAAGACTGCTTCTGCCCTTATTATTTTAGGCAAACCCTGAAGAATTCATTCCAATATTCGCTAACAATCCCACTGAGCTGAAGACGTTCTTGGAGCATATGACAAGAGTGCAGAGTGATTCTCCACAAGGAGTGTATGACACTTTACTTGAGTTACGTTTGCAGAATTGGGCACATGAGACTGATCCACAGGTAAACCATGGGTACTGCACCTGATATTACTAATAAGTAGTTTTCTGACTATATTATTGTATTTTCAGTGCCCTGGGCTAGAAGACTTGGACTTGTATATGTGTATTTGCACCTGTGTGATATAGAGGAAGTACCCCCCATATTTTATTTTTATTTTTTTATTGAACAGCAAAAGCAGCAGCTCCAGAATGACGCCATGACTCTTCTGAAGAGTGGGCGCTTCAAGAACGTGTTTGATAAAGCGCTTGTCCTGTGCCAGATGCATAACTTTCAGAAAGGAGTGCTATACCTGTATGAGCAAGGCAAACTGTGAGTATATGCTGTAGCTGCCCAGATATTGTCATTGCAGATCTTTTCTAGACTAGACCTGTGACCTAAGTGATGTGATCCATGACTTCGTCACTGACTTTTTTTGCCTTTTAGCTTCCAGCAGATCATGCATTACCACATGCAGAATGATCAGTACCAGGAGGTGATAGAAGCGTGTAAGCAGTACGGGGAGCAAGAGAGCTGTTTGTGGGAGCAGGCACTTAGTTACTTTGCACGGAAAGAGGAAGACTGTAAGGAGCACATTGCCACTGTACTGACACATATTGAGAGCAAAAACCTCATGCCTCCACTGTTGGGTAAGTTTCTAGAAATTAGTGGTAAAACAGCCCTAAAGTCTGTCTGTATTATCTGTGCTGGGTATGGCCAAACCTGGCAAAAAGTATCAAATGTGGATCTATCTTACATGCCCGAGTTTATCATAGCAACAGCCTTTCACATGGCGGCACTACATTTTACAAAGGATCATTTGGCCAATGGCTATTATCCCTGAATACCACATGCATGTTCAGCACAGCAAAGCATGCATCTGCTCAAAATGGGGAGAGGTTAGTAAGCTACTACCAGACACCGAACTATGGCTTATCTTCCCTGAATACAAAATAATTGGCCATTTTAAGTCCAGTAACCTTAGCTGCTTTTCCATCAGTATCCACAGTTATGGGAGAGTTGACACGCCTATTGATGGCTGTGTCTCCCAAAATTGGTGGATTCAGATGACTTGTGGTGGCCATGCCACATGTTCTATATAATTCATTATTTTCCCCAGTGCAGTAACCCTCGATTTCACCTGTATTTGCATCCCTGTATTATTCAGGACTGTGCTGTGGATGGCTGGGTTGTGTGACGTTGGCTAGATCTAATGCAGTCATTGTTTTCCTCTTCTACAGTGGTGCAGACCTTGGCACATAACTCCACTGCCACCCTGTCTGTGATCAGAGACTACCTGATGAACAAACTGCTGAAACTGAGCCAGCATTCTGATGAAGATGAAAGGATTGTGAATAAGTACAGGGAACAGACAGCCCATGTCCGACAGGATATTCATGTATTGTGCAACAGGTAAGAGGCAGATGCAATACAATAACTATATTTAGTTACTCAGCACATGTACAGAAACAGAGACTGTCAACCTGATACTTTCATAAGAATACTTTTAATACAATAGTTCAGTAGTACAATAGTGTAGTTAAAGAGCTTTGCAATATGCTTCAGTATAGAGCCTGTGCCAGGTATTTCTGCCATCTTTATATCTTATCTGATTGTCTCCGGAGTACAGACTGAAATCAATCAGATCATTTTACAGTGGGCTCTATAGAAGGGAGAAGGAGACAGACCGAGATATGAGGCCGTCAGCAGCATGAGTTATTTCTGGATAGTAATCCCTGATAATCCAGATGTTTTGTGAAAGTCTGTCTATAATGCAGAAGTCTCTCTGAGTTTTTCTCCCCCAACCCCCCCTCGTATCTCCATGGAGCTCTATTGCACAGATTTGATCAGTTGCAAAAGAGGCAAATAAATGAAGGAACAAAGTAAATTACAAAGTTTGCTGTCTTTCCCTGTCCTATAGATTTACGCTTTAAATAAACAGTATAATATTGCTTCCTAGACATTAGATTCTCCTGTTAAATATGTAGAAAAAATACATATTGGACGAGCTAATGTCAGTGTATGTATATATTTCCCTTTATAAGCCCTAAGATCTTCCAGAAGACGAAGTGTAGCATCTGTAGCAGTGGCCTGGAGCTGCCATCTGTGCACTTCCTGTGCGGCCACTCTTTCCACCAGCATTGCTTTGAGAGTTATGCAGAGAGCGAGTCGGAGTGCCCCACCTGCATGCCAAACAACCGCCAGGTCCTGGATATGATTAGAGCTCTGGACGAGAAGAAGGACCTGTATGACCACTTCCAGCACCAGGTCAGTACACCATCTATTCTATGATCTTCCTATAGTCTTACACTATTCACACTGGTGAACAAGGACCTGCAGATGCACTTCTGTTATCTTCAAAAAAAATAAAACCACTACAGGTAGGTAGATAGATAGATATTTTTATTCATTTATTTATTTTAATTTATGATTTATTTATTTTTTTGTCTTGTTTCTGTAGTTTTGACACATAATACCTATAGTCTAGTGCCAGGGTTGGCCGGCAAGCAGGCGAGCCCATAACTTTGTGGCACAGCAGCTGCCACCTCCGCTCCACCCCCATTTTGTCAGTCTTCAGGACCTGTACAGCGATCCTGTTTATAGCTTGGCATGTGACTCTACACTTTATTGGATGAGTTATGGATGGGATCGCCTGAGGATGAATAGATGGGGCTGGAGCTGTCATCAGGAATAAAGGACAAGGTCGTTAGGAAATGTGTGTGGGGCACTAATGGGCTTAATACTCTCTATATTACAGCTGTAAGTCCCATTATAAAAACATGTAGAGTTTGCATTGCTGTTACCTCTGTTCACTGAATTATGCTCACTTTCCTTTATATGGACACAAGACAAGCAGAAGTCTCGGAGATGTCTTCTCCGAGTCCTTGACTGTCTTTGAGACCTGACCTGTTCCTGTTAGATTGCAGGAGTCTAAACCCACAATAGAAATTCACAAAGCATGATATCAAAGTTAATGGATAGAGTTTAGTCACTCTCCCGGTGACACAGTTCACTCCATTAGTCATTTCAGTCCACTACATGTAACATACAAGAGTACAACAGTGGCCGCAGAATATTCCTCCTCATGCACTTTAATGCCCAGGTTAGAATATAGTCTATTCCTTACTGAAACAATTCTATGGATCAGATTAAACCTGGGTCGGCGGAGTTAGGAGTCGGTGGTTTGGCCTTCTCTGTATTCCGCAGCCTGACTCCTTCATAATTGGCTAACAGCCATGGCTAGACCGAAACGGTAAAGATCTAATTCATGAAGAAACTCAGGGATTGAATTCCCGTGAAAGTAAAAACCAGAGTCTGTAGCTTTTTTCGGTATATTTATCATGGGCTGGGACTCAAACCTGTAGTCTGTTATTGTTCTGTAAAGCTTGAAATTTACATGTGAGTCTTGGCAAAAACCGCCCTCATTAATCTTTAAATAAATTTGGTTTATGATGAGTAAATATAGTTGATAGAGATGAGCGAACACTATTCGAAACTCCCGTTTCGAATAGCACGCACTCATAGGAGTGAATGGATGCAGCCAGCACGCAGGGGGTTAAGCAGCCGGCCGCCGGCAAAATCAGCGTGCCGGCTGCTTCCATTCATTCCTAGGGGTGTGTGCTATTCGAAACGGACCATTTCGAATAGTGTTCGCTCATCTCTAATAATTGAATTTATTTTTATTTTTTTTTCCTCTATAGTTAAAATACGCTGCTGATGGATTCAGCGTGATCGCAGAATACTTTGGTCGTGGCGTATTCAACAAGTTAACATTGATCACAGATGCCCCTGCAGGGAGGATGACTGGGGCAAAAGATTCAGGACTGCAGCGGGACCTTCTTATCAACACCAGAAGAAATATGTAATTCAGAGATAAATACTGTATGTAGTGGAGGACACTTACAGGTGGTCTGGCCCCGTGATCCACAGTAACAGAACATCAGCTGAAGTCATGGAATGAAACCTACAGCGAAGTGGACAGAGCGAGATAGAGGAGAAATTGAGAACAACCAGTGTAAGGAGTCGGAACAATATTCGTGGCTTGTCTTGTGCCTGCTTCAACCAGGGTCACCGAAACGTACCGATACTCACATTTGGCTAACATTACACCAGTAGTTGGCACGGTGCAGATTGTCAGTAAAGGCTATTGTACATCTTGTCATATGTTTCATTTGAAGAGTGAGCTATATGTTCGGTCTACTCTTGCTGTGAAGCTGATGCATATAGGTCATAATCCCCAATTTTCTTTTTTTAAACTGTAATTTTTCTTAAATTTTGCACAACAAGGCATGCAATAACAAAAACAGATAAAGAACAGTGGAATAAACGCCTAAAGGCGAACTGCCACAACATGTAGACGGCACAACAAACCAACTAGGAATAAAACATAACCTTTATTGTGTGTTATTAAAGCAAAACGCTAACAATTTGCCCCAAATCGCTAAAATAAAATGGGGTGACTACAATATAATGTGGTAATGCTGAGATGGTATAATCACTTCTCAGAAAGTAAGTTACATTCCCATTAATTATAGATACAAGTTCACTTAGGAAGGATTGACCCTTCAATAATAAGATGGGTCAGTAGAACAGGGATTCCACCCCACAATACCTTGCTGAATACATCCCATATAGGAATAAAGTTGCTGAAGAGCTGGACCTACAGATCAAAGCTCTCCTATCAGCGTCTCCTCTCATAAGGTAAGTGTAACAGAGATTGATTCCATTCCTAGCAGGATATGTAGTCTCTCAACGCGTTTCGCTAACAAAATACAAGCTCATCAGGAGGGAATTCTATGCCCTAAAGAAAATGCCCCCATTTTAGCCAAACCACATTTTGCTTTTGTCTCTGAGGCAGTGGGTGTGTACGATAAAGAGCAGTCTGCCCCTCCCCATCCATTATACCTAGTTTGGTCTGTTTACATGTAATTCTGCAAGGAGTAACTGTACAAGAGCAAACAAATTATATGCTCAACTTGACGTTTTTGTAGCTAAGGGATCGAGGAACATTGAACTGTGAATACATACCTCCCAACTTTCAAAAGACAGAAAGAGGAACAGCATGTGCGGTGCGGTGTACGTGCAATTTATCCCCACACACTTCTATATATGTATAATGCTCCAACAGTCACCCTAACATTGTATGCCCCCACATTATAATGTTCCCCTCCAATTGCCTCATAGTATGAAGTCTCTCTCCTGGTGCCCTAGTTAAACTGGGGAGAAACTAAAGGGGGACATTAAACTGTGGGAGTAGCTGGATGGTAACATCAAACTGAGGGCAACCGGAAGAAGATATGTCCCCCTCCAGCTACCCCCACAATTTAATGTACTCCTCCAAGTATAATGTCCCCTTCCAACTTGCCCCCAGTTTGATGTCCCCATCCAGAGACGCCCACTGTTTAATGTCCCCCTCCAGCTGCCCAAAATTTGATGTCACCCTCCACCTGCCCCCTTTACATCTGTCCCCAATTTAATATGATGAAAAAAATACTGCTATTGTCCTCTCCTCACTTTCCTGCTGCTCTATAGAAGTGTCTTCTTCCAGAGTGTTCTGGTAGCTGCAGCCACAATGTGAGTGACACCTTCACATCACTCCACTGCTCCTGGGGCTGGAGCACACAGGGATGGGCTTCATACAGAGGGGTGACGTAGGTGCTGTTTGTGAATGGCTCCTGCTTTGTCATTGTATTTAACTCCTCTGCATCCTCCGGTCGCAGATGAGTTGGTATCATAACATCCAGAATCCGGGACTGTCTCGCTGAATTCTGGACGGTTGATAAGTATGCATAAATACATTGAGAAATATGGTGTTCAATGTGAACGCTGTAGCTACAAAGCATCTGTGTCACTTTTTTCAGTAGAATTTAGAAGGTTGTCCAGGAGAAATTCTTTTTGTGTAAATTAGGCAGGTGGAGGTGAAAAAGATACAGAAAAACCATGCTCACCTTTCCCTGGTGCTCTGGTGTCCTCCCAGTGTGGTCCGGTCCTGCTGCTCCGATGTTCCTGCCAGCTAAGTATTTCAATACTACAGACGAGTCTTCTTGGTGGAAAAACCGCTGTGTGTAAATAGCTCCATAGTCCCCTAGTGGGAGACTGATATTACTCAGAACAATATGTACATTGATGATATGACATAGAATTATTCCCTAGCTGGGGAATTCTACCAGCCAGGAGCAATATGAGTCTGTGGGCGGTGCTTCAAATCAGAACCACGCCCCTTGTAGCACTGCACGGCATCAAGAGTGGGTGCAACCAATGGAATCGTGCGAGGTCATGTGGGGGGGCGTTCCAGTGGCGTGTCTACACTTTAAAAGCCCGAGGTTTGTCCGCACTCATCTGCATTGAACTATAGTACCGTGTCCTCCCATCTGGATCATGGAAACTGCAGTTCTAACCACAATCTTCATTAGCAGCAGAAAAACTGATGACAAGATTTCTGAAGGCTTATACAGTGATAGAATAGACTGCCCAGCAAGACCCTGCACATATTTCAACTTTTCAGGAAAACTCAGTACCCTTAAAGTGGATAAATGTACCTTGTCGAGCCTGAATAGCCACTCACCCTGTATCAGGACCCGATAGACTGTACTGTTATTCTACTATTAGCCACTGGTAAACTTGTGCTAGGTTCACACCATTGATTTCAATGGGTAGCGCATGTATGCAGACACCCATAGAAATCAATGGGATGTGGTTTTTACGCGCTCATTCTGAACGAGTTTTACGTTCAGAATGAGCTGAGCGTAACTCCGTGTGCAGGCTCCCATACTGCCACAGAAATACTTCTAACCAAACTCCAGCCATCCCCACAGGGTCCGTCACATCCCCTTGGTTATCCTCTGAGAAAGGTTCCCATATTACATAACCATTTCCAGGCCCCTTACATCCTGCAGGTCACCTCACACAGGAGTCTACACTAGATTTTGCAGTATTCAAGAAAAAGTTTTGCAAACATACCATTACACCCAATCATTTATGTCCAGGCCTGTGTCATGAGTTTTATTGTTAAAGGGGCTCTATCACTGGGAAAAGTCATTTTTAACTAATCACATCCTTGCATAACCTTTAGAAATGCTATTCCACATCTACCTTTAGTATATAGATTGCCTCAGTGGTTTCTGGATAAGTCTGTTTTTATTCATATGCTAATTAGACTGGTGCACGATACATCGTGCACTCCTCACCTATTGTTTCCTATGAGCACAGCACAGGCTGCTGATGACTCAGCTTCCTGTTTACACACAGATAGGAGATAATCGCAGAGAGGAGTGCTGCTGGGAACTTCCTGTGCTGGATGGAAGCTCATTAGCATATGACTAAAAACAGATTGAGGCAATCTACATACTAAAGGTAGATGTGGAATAGCATTTCTAAAGCCTATGCAAGGATGTGATTAACTAAAAATGACTTTTCCCAGTGATAGAGCCCCTTTAAAAAAATTCTGTTGAAGTGAAAAGCAATGTCTGACTTCCATTGGTTCATTTTCATAGAATTTTTAATTACTACTACTTTGGTCAGATTCAAGTTATTTCTGTGACCATTGTGGGGTTTTCTTTCATTAAACTAAGGCTACCAACAATTTTGTCCACATGTGCATGTTACTACAAATGGCAGAGGGGGTCTGCTGCTGGACAAGGGGCCCAATGCAAGAACCGGACGAAGCCCTCTGCTTAGATTCTGGCATTGCATTTCCTACACGACCCCTTTGACTAGTTTTCCCCTATATACATTTATGAAAAATAAAACCTAATGAATGCAAAAAAAAAGCCAAAACGCATTTTGTACATCAAGAAACTGGACATTTTATTTAGGAACCTAATCACTTAAATTAAAAAAAGTGCATAGAAAAAAAAGCAAACATGTTTAAAACTCCTCTCTTTAGTTTTTACATCTATGTACACTTTACATTCAGACCTGACAGTTTCTGTTTTCATAGCAAACAGTTGTACATTTTTATTTCCTTCGGTTCTGTCCAAAGCGGACACTTGTTTTTTTTTAATCCTTTTATATATTTTTTAAATAACACTGATAAAACTACGACAGTTTCCTTTTTTCTTTATTTTTTTTTCCATTAAAATAAGAAAAAAAAAAAAGGAAATAAAACAAAAAGATTCTGGAAGAGCAGCAGGAAACAGGATGGAGAGAGGGTTACACAGGATGGCAGTCGTAGAATACAAGTCAGCGGATATATTACCTTATATTGACTGTTGCGCCTGCTATACAGGCCAGATTTAAAGCCACAGATATCTAAAAGTCAAAGATCACAAGAACACCAGTTTGTTTTACGTAAATGTAGAGGGGCTGATGCCCTGCAAGCTCTAAAAACCTAATATCTAGCTGAAAAACAAAACCTTATTGTACAAGTCATGATTAGATACAAAATCTCCAGGGTTTACAGGGCATTCTGCGGCCTGACAACACATTTCCCTCACTTGCTGCGGGAAGCCTGGGAGATTCGGAAATTCGGTGTGGTTTATGAACGGAAACCGGTTGTGTACTGGTGAATACAAACACTGTAGACAAAGTTACGACGCACAATTGTGGCGGATTTTATGGTGGCCGCCCAAACAGTTACACTTGTAAGATTCATGTTTGCTCTAAGATGCTGGAAGCTTCAGATTTGGAGTATCGTGATGTGTACACTCCCTGTCTTGTGATATATCGCCAGTTAATACTAGTCGGAGGTGATGTTTTAATGTTCCTATTTTATAACAGACAATCCCTTGTCGACCTTAAACATGGGTTGCGGAGATGGAGACCAGTCATGCTCCTACTACAAACATATTTTAATGTTGGCCAAAAGATGGGGTTTTGTAAATCTTATGGGATAAAACTAGGCTTCAGAAAAGTGTTGTACGTTAAGAATTTCCAGGGGTTGTCCCATCGGAGAAGATCCCGTTCAGAATACAGCTCCTGGAACGATTAGCTTATCACCCAATATTCTGCTCATGGCATTTTTCGCAGACACCTCGAAAAGGCCAATAAGGCATTTTGTCTGCAGCAGTTCTCACATGGGAGATACTCTATATTACATGGTGACCATTCACTACCAGTCTGCCAGAATGGGGAGACACTCCTATGGGGTCTGCCTCTGTTCTGACCCCTATCAGGGGGCCCAAGCCTATGATGTCCATATTCCATAACATGAGGGTTTGGCTTCATGTGACAACCCCCTTAAGCTGTAGAACTGCATGTCATTAAAATGGCAACCGACTGGACTATACCTAAAGTTGTCTAGTCTATGGACAGATCTTATTTTTTTTGCCCATTTCCATCAGGTTCTGTTGATAACACTGTATGGTCATTGACCAACCCTCAGACCTTAAAGGGTAAGCTCACACAGTTTTTTTGCAGGTGGAATCTGCCTTAAAAACCCTCCCACTCATTTCATTGGGAGTCATGCACATTTTTTTCATCTAGAGGGAAAAAACAAAAAAAAACCCAAAGACGCTATGGCCTATTTTCAGATGGATTCCATCTTGCAAAGCCCATTGCAATGAATGGGTGGTGGGAAAAAAATGCTAGATTTTTTTTTTTCCTGCCCTCCCCTCCTGATAATACTTGTCTATGGACGAGCACTGGTGAGCGGGGAGGAATGACCCCCTCCCTCTGCTCAACTGTACAGCGTGATAGGCTCTGCTGTGGAGAAGGACGTTCCTGACAGACTGTCAGGAACGCCCTTCTGACTGTAAAGCGCTACAGTACCAGGACCGATGGCTCTTTACCCGGGGAACAGTTCGGGAAAGCAGATAGTGCGCTGAATTCAGCACACTGTCTGCTTTCCAGCAGTATATGGAACTGCCTGTGCCCAATCTGATGAAAGGTCCTCTTTAAAGTGAATGGTTGCCTTTTAGGTCCACCATTGTACATACCTGTAAGCTACCCCTAGTGGTATTTATGGTACATTCCACAGGATATGCCATAAATGTCCAATAGATGTGTCTCACCTATCTCTACTCTTGATTGCCGTCTCACAGCCACTGTAGATGGAGAGGGCTGTACACACATGGGTCTGAACCTAGCAGAGAAAGCATGCTATTGACTGTGGCCTCTAGGGGTATGTTCACACAGCGGAAACCTTTTCCGCCGTGTGAACTCTGCGCGGCTAGCCGTGACGCCGATGCAGTGCATCAGCATCCAGCTCCTGTTTAGGCCTGAATGAATGGGCCTAATCAGGAGGGTGTCTCGCACCACGGAAGTGGCAGAAAGAAAGGGCATGGCGATTCTTTTTCCCCATTAGTAGAAAGGAAAAAAAAGCGAGCGACTCCCATTCAGATGGGAGCATTTTTTTTTGCAGGCGGATTCCATGACAAAATCCACCTGCAAAAAAACTCAGTGTGAATGCACCCTTAAGGCTAGTTTACACAAAGTATACGCTGAGCCGATTCTGAACGTAAAGCACGTTCAGAATCAGCGCGTACAAAGCAGATCCCATTCATTTCAATGGGAGCCAGCATACGAGCGCTCTCCATTGAAATGAATGGGCTGCTTTTTTCCCTATTGGTTTCAATGTGATACGCGCGTATACTCAGTGTGAATGCACCCTAAGATGTTAAACAGTCTGGCTGGAGCTAACTCCTGCCCTTCCAGCTCACATGCAGGCCCTGCTTGTTCCTGAACTTACATCATACATTTGTGGTGCTGGATGTTAAATTGTACTTCCAGTTATAAAAATAAAATAAAACCTTTCAGAAATGAGTATTAGAGGCGTAAATAAACTGCGTAATAAATTTCATTTATGTTGCCTTCTCCATTTATCAAGCCGAATTCCTTCTTAAATATTAGTCTATAGAGAAGGGAGGGGATGTGAAGCGTCTTCTGGAAAACAGGTTCTGGCTGCTGCTACACTCTGCTATCCTGTGACTGAAGGGGAGCTTATGTAATACTGCTATGCCAGAGATAAGAGGCAATAAGCCAATTAACATCGTCCTCATCCCCCCTCCCATCTCCATAGAGTTCTGTGTAGGTCTATGGAGTGAAACAGGCTGATAAGGAGTAAGAAAGCAACTTAACATATTACAGGCTTCTTATATTCACCTGTACAATTCATTTATGCAAGGCCAACTGGAGAAACCCTTTAAGTGTATAACGCCAACACTTCTCACACTGTTAGTTTTCTATAGGAAAAATAAACAGGTTAAAGTGCGATATAAATAATAAAATTTATTACTAAGACCTTAAAAAAAAGATACTGCGGGAGTATCCTGTAGTTCTATGTCACATAACACTTGTATGTAAGGGTTCAAGGTTAACCCTTTACTGCGGCCAAGCCAGACCAGCCACATAGAAAACACATGTATTATACTAGGTTTAAGATGGACAAGGGATTAAAATGATGATGCTTAAGAAAAGTGAACTGTCTAGTAAAGAAAAATGCTTGTAGACCTTTTAGCTGCTACCATGAGCTGTATTATCAGACAATGGCCAGAGCCTAAAGCTGCCCATACAATTTAGAAAGCCGTCACTGAACGCTTGTTTGGCCTATAGCCATCTCCCCTCATACACATACACAGTTAGCTTGGCCAAGCATGCATGTGTTTTCAATGGGGAATAGGGAAGTAGGAGTCTGCTAGGTACCACTGGCAGAGGCTTATCTCCTTGAGGCGCCTGATCCTTCTCTCCCCTGACATCTACTGAAGAAGGAGAGCTGACCAGTCCCGCCAAATTTGGTGGGTTCAGCCGTCGATCTTAAGTGTATGGCCAGCTTTACATGCATAAGAAGTGCATGCAGAGAATACAGAAGCCTTATGTATTGGGCTCTAGCGCACGCCTTGCAATACAGCCCATGTAAACAGTCACCCACTTGGGAGTATGGGCGATTCAACCAACAAGCAAGTAGTCAGCTCTACAATGTTACATAAGAGATTCTACCTGAGAGATAGCTATGGATGTAAACCCTCAGCCCCGTCTTCGGACACTATGGAATTTCGCTTCGGCAATTTCATGCTGAAGCATACGACAGTCAGGTTGATATTCACTTTAAAATAATAAATAAATTCCTACAACATACAGAAATCTTACGATCATGATAAAAAAAAATCCTCCCCCGTCCTCTGAAGAAGGCATTAACGCAGTTTTAACAAGGCCAATAACAATGATTCCCGCCGAAATATCATCAAAAACGTTACCTCATCAGCAGCCTATGAGAAAATAAACAATTTCACAGATTCAAAAAAAACAAACATTTTTTTTTCCAAAAAATAAATTTGAATACACCAAATTCGGTAAAGACTTCCCATCCCCCTGCTTTAAGTGCTTCCTTAGCGATTATTAAGTGCTTCCAATAGAAAAATATAGAGTATTTACATTTTGTAAAAAACTTTTTTTTTAATCCTTTTTTAATTTTTTTTTCCTTTTTTTAATTTTTTTTTTTTTTTTTTTTTAAATACTACGAAAAATAAAACAGAAGATGTAAACGGAAGGCGGGAGGTGAACGATTACATCGCCGGAGGGGGGGGGGGGGAAGGAGAGTGGCGAGAGCATTTTTGCCTCGTTCTTGATTACTGCTGTGGTTAGCTTTTTCAGGGGTGCTTTGAAATGTGGTGGTGGTGAGGAGGGGCTCTGAAGTCCTGCGTAGTGTCGAGAGCCCCCCCGATAGTAAACATAACCTGTTCCTCAGTACACTATATTGTATTGCATGATTTCACAATTATTTTAAATATTAAAATAAATATATTTCCTGCAATTTAGGGCAATCCAAACCGTTCTCCTAAATAATTACCATCATCATCAAAAGTACAGGGTTCTAGAAGTACAGCGCACAAGCACTGCTGCCCCCTAGATGTCATCCCCATCATGATTGGTCTATGCTTCAAAAAAAAACAACAAAAAACAACTTTCGTCAGCTTCCATAAATGGGCCCGTAACATTATCCTTTTTTTTTTTTTTTTTTTTTAGGAGATAATCATGGAGCCGATACTTCCGGAAGTCAGTGCTATCTAATGCCCCATAAGATATTGCAGCTCCTGAGTGTCATTACACAATCTACAATCTCCAAACACCCCCGACCCTACAGGACGAACCTGAACCTCTTAAGAGGCTGACATACAGAAGGGTCTCTAACCCCCTTCATAACTTGCCTTCTTTAGTCAGTGCTGTAATAGCCCCTTCCTGTTATGATCAGGAGGAACGTACCTCAGTGAAGGATGAGAGGTATGCAGGATTCTGACTCTCTTAGGAGAGAGTCAAAAATGAGTGTCTATATTAACAAGTCAGTCCCCTAGGACTGCATACACGATTCATGTCTTACGAGACGTCTTTCCGAAGCGCCCTTGTTGGTTGAGGTGCCCGCATTTGTCTTCCTTATGTTCTTCAACCTACAAGCAGGTCTCACGTGAGGTGGTCTTCTATACTCTAATATTAGGGTATATCAGAAGCACCACCTGCCCTTTCAGAGCACATGGGAAAGAAAGAAACCTCACAACTTTGATTACCAACAGTGCCATGCAAAGTTGGGTACATATACAAAAATAAATTAAAAATATAGAACTACTAATCACTGCCGTGTGACAGTAAAGCAGTATACAGGTACACTCATGCTCATTATATGCTGCAAGTCGTCATCATTAGGGATGGTCCGTATCATTACAGCATGTTCCCTATGGATATACATATGTTACTCAGGCGTGCAGTGCATTCTTGGCCACGTAGGAGTAAAGTAGAGCCACGAACAGAAGACCACGGTCTCCAGGAGGCGTCTTAAGCTGTGAAGAATAGGTTTCCACTAAGCGGTGGCTGCATGCTTCCTGCATACTGGGAGTGCCCTTGACTCCAACCTGTCCTATGCATCACTTTGAAGGTTTTAGAACCTTGATCAGTTGAGAAACTTGCGGCATTTTTTGGTCCCGCAGTTGCATGCTAACTTGTTGCTAGCATCTTCGATGGGGAACTTGTAGTCGTAGGTGAGCTCCTCCCCGCGGTAAATTTTACGCATTGCAAATATGACAATGTGTTTCTGTCCATCAATTGGAATAACGCGAGAGTAACAGTTAGGCTCACAGGAGTGGTTGATGAAGCGAGCAGCATTGCCGTGCATGGTGGCGTCCACCACCTCAGAGTCATCAATACGGAACATATAGCAGCCAATACCCTATAGGAGAGACAAGCATGAACAAATTAAGGGCTGATTATTCTTCTAAAACACATTTAAGACTTTTTTCCCCACATTCTTTCTCAGCACTTTCTTAAAGAGGACCTTTCATTTCTTCGGGCACATGTGGTTTTATATACCGCTGAATTCAGCACACTGTTGGCTTTCCCGTTACGTGCCCCAGGGGAAGAAATATTGGTGTCATTACCGATAGCTCTTCACTGTCATAAGAGTGTTCCTGACAGTAACTGGGAACGCCCCTCCTGACAGTACTGTCTGTAGCGCTATACTCTGAGGGGGCATTCCTTACCGCCCAGCCATGCCGCTGAGCGGCGACAAAAGCCCCCCCTCCCCAAATACTAGTCTATGGACGAGTAAATACTGTCAAGAGAAGCGTTCCAAGTTAGACTGTCAGGAACGCCCTTCTGAAAGTGAAGAGATATCAGTAACTGCACCGATAGCTCTTCCCCCCGGGGAACGTAACGGGAAAGCCAACAGTGTGCTGAATTCAGCGCACTGTCTGCTTTCTAGAAATATATAACACCGCATGTGCCTGAGGACATGAAAAGTCCTCTTTAAGGTTTCGTTAGGAAGATCTGTTGATTGTATATTTTTAAAGAGATTTCCCATAAACATCTGTCACCTATCAACAGTGTAAGTAATAGAGGTCTTATTGCTTTGACCAAACACAATCACAAAAGTAGAGGTCCTAGAGACTTTGGAATGGACTGGTAGTGTACATGGGTAACCACTGCTCACGCATATGCACTGCTGTTTCATTCACATAGGGGCCCCAATACTCTCCTGATCAATGGGTTTCCCGCTGTCGGACTCCAAGAGACCACACACTTTAGACCCATCATAAACAGTCTTCATGAGAACACTCTCACCATTCAGACTGTAGACATCACACGTAGGATATTTGTTGCAGAAATTTCAGAGACAGTCCCACTTGTCTATGGGGCTTGTAATACAAAGATGACTAAGACAATCCTATTCTGATGAGTGAACGGATTTCAATGACTAACAATTCAGAAACAAAATTTGCTGCACATGAAACCCTTACAAAACCAAGAGCCAGTCATTGCCTCCCAGTGAAAACGACCGGAAGCATATTAGGGGTGTTTTTAGAAACTTATTTTCCGGTGAAAACCCCCCCTCAAAATTCTGTTCCAAAAATACAGTATCAACGTAACCCAAATTTAACTACTGCGCAAACCCCCCCCAAAACTGAGAAAGCATTGCTTTACCTTTCCGTCATAATATTTCTCTCTTTTGTCAGTCAATGTAGAACGTATGACGTTTCCTGAATACTCTATCACCATCTCTCCAGCGTCAATGTTTCTTTTGCAGAAAAGACCTCGGCCGTGAATTGGAGATCTAAGAAGAAAATAGAAACCAGCAATTTTAACATAATTCATGTGGAATCTAATGAATAATCCAAATATTCCACTGTTTGCCTTATTCTATAATGGAGAACAAGCGCAGATCTGAACCTAACCCTAGTCTACACAGCTGACTTGGGTCTGGTTGCACATAATCTAAATATGTCAAGAATATATTGCATTCATATGAATATTCATACCAGTGTGCTTCCCCAGGGTTAGCTTCTTAGATTCCATGGATATTACATGACTGTATCTCTATCAGCCCTAGGCATGGAACGCAAATGAAATGGAACACAATGCACCATTTTCGACGTACAGAGTCTTCCCGTATTAAAAGCGGTAATCCCGAAGTTGTGACCAGACAGTGACCGCATGGCCATCTGTGGGTTACTCCTCTTTCCAACGAGCGGATGAGGCCAGCCACTTCCCAAATTTTCAAGATGTGAAAAGGGGGAAGAGGTAAACACCCTGGCAGGAGGCATGGCTATACATAAGCCAGGAGCTTCACAATACAAAAGATGGGGAAGGTCTAGGAAGCCAGCAAACAAGCTAGATGTGCTCAGTTCATCTGAGAGATCCTCCAAGCTCCTGGAAACTAAGACTAGAGTTATCAGGTTTATTCTGTTATTTCTCCTTTTATTTTGAAAACTGTGTTGCTTGTCTTATCTTTTATCCACTTTTTTTTTTAAACTCAGAAATTCAATATTAGTCACATCAAGTAGTATACACACCTGTAAACACCTACAGCTTCTTTAGATGTCTTCTTAAGATGCCGGAATCTCATTGGCATTGGCAGATCCATGCTGGTGGCCCTCCTACTCCAAAAGGAGACATGAATTAGAACAACATGCTACACTGTGGCACAACATACAAGGTAACAAGTGTTCAAGCTATTTACCGCACAGATTTCAGCTGCACCTCTTCCTCCTCTTCATCATTTGGTTTGTATTCTGGAGGCTGCCGATGTTTGGAGGCCAAGAAATTAAACATGTCAAAGGCAGATTTCCTGTTAAGAAAGAGGATCTATGAGTAACACTTCTTTGTATGGAAAACTAATATACTACATAGTAATGGGATGTTATCAAGACCTACACACACTAATCCTGCAGTCAAAGAGTGAAAAGTGTTTTACAGCTCATCAGATTAAAACCTTTGAGACATTTTTACGACACTCGCTCCACTTTCAAAAAGTGGTTTTGAAAGGGCGCGCGGTTACTCTGCTGAGCAGATGAACTGTATTATTCGGACTATAAGGCGTACTTTTTAGCAAGGAATGACTTGCTAAATGCTAGAAAGTGCCTGCATCTTTTAATCTTAAGTCATTGGGGTCCAGCAGTGCCAGTCTGCTTTATAATAGAAAGAAATGCTGACAAAGCTGCATGACAGACTAGTGCAGGGCAGAGAGAATAGTATAGTTGGCTGACCACTGTCTGAACAGGGACTTAAGCCTCTTTATGTCTGACTCCATAATCAGAGAGGTCAGAAGCCACTCACCTCCCGGCCACTGCCCTTTAGCATTAATTCATTACTATATTGGTAGCGCAGGTCACCTGCAACTTATAAAGCCCTGCTGCCTCTTTAAGGTAATAAGGAGAATTATTCTGCTTGTGTGGGGCATTAAGGAACATTATACTGTGTCTAATATGGGGGCACTAACGGTGGAATTATATGGAGTCTTATAGTCAGATGCATCTTACTGTCCAAACTATGAACTACTCCTGTTTTATCAACTGTGACTTTAGGCACTAAAGTGGAATTTTATTGTGAGGGGGCAATAACGCCCCATTATTTACCCCCATAGTGTAATGCCCTTTAGTGGCACCCACTTAGTATAGTGCCAGTAGAATACCAAGGAAAGTTAAATTAATATGAAATTTGTTTTGTTAATTTTCAAACCCTCAAACCCGGGGTGTGTGTTATATTGAGACGCGTCTTATCGTCCAAAAAATGAGGTTCTCCAGTTTTATCAATAGTGACTATTTAACGGGTTACAATAATTGTTACTATCGCAGTGAAACAGAAGGGTGGCATGGAGAGAGGAGCGGCATCACAGGACAGAAAGACGTGGCAAAGTTACAAAACACTGTGCTAGGTTTCATAATTTTTTGGCTCAAATGACTGCAATGGAGTCTCCAGCAAATCTGACTTTAAAGTGTATCAAAACTTTCACACTGAGTAATGAAGTCTATAAATAATGGGGAAGGAGGACAAGGGAGACCGCGGTCAGAGAGGGACATGATCTATAACTTCTAGTGAGCCATTTTTCATAACAGAGCAGGATAATAAATCAGCTGCTGATAAGCTGAACAGTCTTCTGTGTGTGGATTTGATCTTGAACAAAAGGAGAGGGACGGTCTACTATTACTACCTTAACCAGATATGCGGTTAAGATTTGTCTCATGCTTTCTTCCCCTCCATTACTACTCACCTTTGGTGCACCTCAGCACGTGCTGCCCCATGAGGGTTGATAGGAGGCTCTTCTTCTCCAGCTGGATGGTGGAAACGGAACTTATAGCTGCGACATTTGTTTGCACCATAAAGCTGCTCCACAAGAAACACCACAGCGTCATGTATAATCCCCAGCATCCTGAGCCCATTAACACCTGCCACAGGAAGGAGTTAGTCACAAGAGGCGCACACTGTACTGAAGCCAATATAGCAGATTTATCAATCTATTTTTCCAAGTTTTCTTAGTAAATACATTTATGCGGATTCCAAGACTTTTGGTAAACTAAACACATGGGCCCTAGTGTCTGAAGGGTCCCAAATGCCACTGTGCAAAATACAAAGAGATTATTACTTATGATTGGACCTTTATATTTGGCACAGAGGTCCATAAGCTCCAAACTATGCCTATACAATCTTTGCACCATATTAAGATTAAATAAATACATCTGCATCCTCTAGAAATAGTGCTACATTTGTATGTGGCATTGTAGCTGCATTCACTGCAAAGAAACAGAGCTGCAATACCAGACACTACCTAGAAATAAGTGTGGCACTGCATAATTATTTTCAATTCTCAGAAACGTGCTATGACCCAATGAAGAGAAACGCACTAAATCACACTACCTGCAAACGACAGCTGCTTTAGTCTTGCATTGGATCTCGCTTCTTGGACTTTGTCAGTCAAAGACTTCCATGCTTCTGCAAGGATAAAAAAAATTGCTTATTTGTAAACGATCTGTGAAAGGAATACCAAACCTAGATACAGTATTTCCAGCTCAATTCTGACACACTGTTGTAGAAACCTTGTAGAGAACACAAATGGATCTCTTGCTTATCTGCTCCATCTTTGTCTGCAGACCAACTAGGGGGTAGGCTTAAGGGTTTTCTGGAAACTAAATATTGATGACCTAACCTTAGCATAGTTCATCAATATCCTATCAGTGGAGATCAGATACCAAGGACCCCCACGGATCAACTGCTCAAAGCAATAAGTGTTGCTTCCGTTTCACAGGCCAAAGACGTCACATTCATCCCTCCCGTGGCCTGTCTGTAGGTCGGTCCCACTCAAGGAAAGGAGGCTGAGCTGCAATGCCAAGAACAACCACTACACAACATATGGCAATGTGCTTGATATTCAACATAGAGGCCGAAGCACTTGGCGGGTGTACAAGACTCCAAGTAATAGGATGTAGATGACGGTAAGATGGGTCATCAACAATATAATGCAGGTAAACCCCTTTAATAGTCTTTGTTCTACTAAAGACTGGACAGAGAACGGACTGAATGAGACTCCCCAGAGAGCAATTCATGTTTTCTTACAACGTCACTGCACTGCCTCCCCATTCCTACCTTCAATGCTGTTAGCAGAAATCTGGAAACCATCATCACTGGAAATCTCAAACAGGAGACCCGTCCTGGGTTTGGGTCCCTGAAGCGAATCCTGCCGCCTCTGTTCATGCTGCAGTAACCTCATGAGGGGTGAACTAAACCCAATGTCATCTTCTGCATGTTTACAATCTGTAGGTGTAAAAAGTGACAAACCTGTTAGGAAGAAATGCCACTAAACCTCTGTGTAGTGTCCCTGCTGGGATACCGACACTCAGCTGCCATTGAAGTGAACAGGACCTGAGCCATATAACTGCAGCATGGCTACCGCACATCGAATAGAGCCATCTGCTTCTGTCTATACATTATGCAGATTTGGTGGCCATAGCAGAAGATTGGTGAGGAAACTGTGTCGGACCCCTCTCAAACTAATACTAGTGAATGACCATCAGTATCTACTTTTTAGACACCTTTAATTACTCTTATATGGAATGTTCTTATTTTAAGGCTAATAAATGAATGAATATGTACCATAGTGAGAATATTAGCTGGTAACATGCTCTACGGCACTTTAAGATTTCCATCTTTGCTCCAACTCCTGGCCTTCGGGATTGGCTAACAGGCAGGTGAGTATTGCTACATCGCTACTGTACAGCGCGATAGGCGTTGCTGTGGAGAAAGACATACCTGACTGACTGTCAGGAACGTCCTTCTGACTGTAAAGAGCTATGGTACCGGGACCGAAAGTTCTTTACCCGGGGCACAGATCGGGAAAGCCGACAGTGTGCTGAATTCAGTATATAGAACTGCCTGTGCCCCAAACCCATGAAAGGTCTTCTTTAAACAAACAAAACCAGTCAAAATGAAGAGGGGAGGGGGTAGACTGCTCTTTATTCTATGTGCCCACAGCCTCAGAAATTGTATTAGCAGCAAAAAACTGATAGGACATTGTTCTATGACTGTATAAGCCTTCATATATAGACGGCCCTGCACATACTTCAACTGCTCATGAAAACTCAGGTACCCTTTAAAATGGTCAGTAGCATTTTCCCAAACTCTGTATCAGATCAATAGTGTAAGCTTTGCAACATATCCGAGGGAAATTTCTCTTTCTCCGCTCAACTCTTTTCCTGCTCTCCCCCTCAATGTTAAACTGACATTCATTTTGTAATCTCTGCTTTAGCAAGTGAACAGAAGCTCACTGTTGTAATACAGCTTTACATAGAAGTCTATTAAGAGGGAACAGGGGAACAGTAAGCCGGAAAAGAGTGAGCGAGAAGAGACAGAGGCACACATGATACAACAAGCAGCTTAAGCTTGCTTTTCCCAGGTGCTATATTCACATCCAGACAGGTCAATACTTCTGTATAATTTCCTGTATGATCCTAATGCTCCACTGTGTGAGATATTTAGTTAGCTGCTGATTTTGAAGTGAATTCCAATCCAAATATCAGTGGCTGATTCTGCCTCTTACCGATTTCAATAGGAGGCATGCTGAAAGAGAAGCTGATTCAGACAAAAAATGCACAGTGTAAGGCTCCAGCAGGGGCAGGAAATGAAGAGGAATCAGATTCGGGTGTCAGCCTGAATTCCTCTAGACTTTCTGCAAATCCCATAATTCCCCAGTGGAGCGAAAATGGTTTTGTAAGACTCTATACGCCTGTAAAGGTGCTCCCTCCGTAAGGAGTGATATTATCCCCATAATCCAAAATATAATTGAAATAATGGGCAGAAACAATCTTATGTAGACCCATTGTACCTTTGATTTATGCCAAATTGTTAACAGGCCATACATACATTTACATACATACAATTCTGGAAGGGGAAAATGCTTCGACACTCCCCAAGAACATACATACCGTCCTGTTTTGGCTCAAGCGGACTCTGCTCCTTCACTATTGGATCCATATCTACAATGGCAGGGGATTGTCTGCAAACATGAAATGGAAAGATCATCACAAATGCTGCTTTTGGCAATTTTGTTAGCCATTTTTGAAGCTAGGACACCAAGGTAACAGGGCTACAATGAAAGTCACGACTGTGTTGCATTACTACACGCAACATGACCGTGATCTAGCAGTCACTAAAAAACCAAACTGACTGGAATATTGGTCACAGATGGCATTTCCAGCATAGAGGGCAAGGTAAACTGTGTGTAACTGGCTTACAACATTTAGTCTCAACTGGATGTTGTAGATATTAAATTGCAAGGTCAAATTGTATCCTAAAATAGTCCTAGCACGTGACAAACAGTGATATCTCATCTATATGCCTGTGGATGAAAAATACATACAGAATTCATAAGGGTGCTAAATGCATTAAAAAAAACAACTGGGTGTTCATTTTGCCTGACTTACCCCACACTCTTCTCTGTCTCCATCACACTGGTTGGTGTTGGTAGATTTATTTCATCAGTTTTGGGCTTGACAATCCTAAAAATCCCCAAAAATTTTTAAAACATTACATTATGAAATTCTACTGCCAGCAAGCATCCGAACAACAAGCTTTTGAACCCTTGTATTCTGTCCAATTTCTAAGGAACGGCGCGGCGGAGACCACATCTAAAGGTAAGAGACTAATAGCCTTTCTAAAGGCTATTCCGATGTCTCATCCAAAAAAAAAAAAAAAAAAAAAAAGGTTTTAATGGTAGAATCCCTTTAAATTTGTTCTTACACCTTTAAGATACATTATGTGCACTGTAGATTATATAGAAGCATTAAACTTTAAGAATTCTATGTTTTTGTGACTAATAAAACGGACTTAAAAATCTTGAAATCAATACAAAAACTGAAAAACAAAGTATTTACAAAGTTATTCAAATTCATTCACAAATGTACAATCTTGGTCACAGGTGAAATCTCACTTCAGGCCGTTTTTGGTAATTCATGTTACATAATCTGCTTCTAATATAGGGAGCGACATTACCACATCCTGTATTATATAACTAGCGCTCATCGAGCATGGTGTATACACTGAGAAGCCGTTGCAACATGACATCTGTCTTCTCTATTGGGTGCCCAACTGGAACGGCTAGACACCGAATATCTGCAGCTGCAGGATTGTTTGTTAAAGTGGCATTTGTTAAGGCACAAAAAAAAATAAAAAATAAATAAAATAAAATCGGAATATAGCACATGGAATCCCTTTAAGACAATCAATGAAGGGTCCCCTTATTCTTTTCCTTTAAAAAACAGCATTGATTGTGATTTGCAAAGGGCTATCTATCCATCTAATTATTATTGGAGATTAGAGTCTCACTATTAGCCCCGCTCCTGATCACATACATGATTATTCTCTTGCTGACGAGGGTGTTGGCTGGCTGTCCACCAGGATGAGTATACCCAGTGTTGTCAATTGGCTAAAGTCTAGACAAAATTATTACAGTAAAATAAATTTTCTGGCCCTAGTGATAAGTTATAATGTAAAAGACAAGAAATAATGCATAAAACATACCCTGCTAGAATGGCACTGGATGGCTTCTTGTCTTTGTCTTGCTCTCGGGCCACAGTTGAGCCCTGGCTAGAGTGTGACGATTTGTGTTTTTTCCTGCTCGTCTTGTCCGTGGAGCTAGTTTGTCTCTTTCCTTTGCTCTTTGCCTTTTGGACTGCCGATGTACTCACTCTCTGAGGGCCAGAGGTGGAAGATGAATTTGCTGAAATTGCTTTGCCCTCAGAGTCAGATGGTAACAGGTTGGTAACTGGTGATCTGTGGTCTGAACTACCAGTGTCTGGTAGGATTGGAGGCCTGTTATTGAGCAGTCTATTCATGTGATGAGGAATTGGGAACGGACAATCCTGGTCACTTACGGTTTGGGCAAGAGTCATTCCAACAGGCTGGGAAGTGGGCACAACACATATACTAGAAGTGGTTGCCAATGTAGCTGTGGTAGGACTCTGAGAGAAAATACCAGGCCCTGAAGGGAGTGCCACATGATTCTCTTGAATGCCTATTCCCTGTGGGCTGGTCTTTATTAAAAAGTTACCAATAGAACCAAGTTCTGAAGGACCTAAAATCCCAGGACTGGTAAGAGTGACATGACCACTTACAGGAGGCGGCGTAGCTGTTGTCTGCATGGACACAACATTCAGGACAGAAGAACCAGTAGCAATGGCTGGCACTTGACTAGCGAGATGCCCATGATCCAAACCAATAACACTGGTAGCAGTCCCTACAGAGTTGGATGCTCCTAAATTCTGCGGAAGCAATGGCGTCTGGTCAAAGTACATGACACCAGACTTGGAACGTTTAATGATGTTTGGAATACTGCGGTGGGGGGTGGCATTTCCTAGGCTGCCCAAGTCTATTAAGCTTGGATGGTTTGGTAAACTTCCGGCAAGCTGAGGGGGAGCAAAGTTAATTATTCTCATATTAACTTCAGTAGGGTGCCTTAAAGCAGGTGCAACAGAAGGTGCCAGTTTTTTGTTTTTCTTGGTCTGTAGGCGTGAGATCCTTTTCTTACCCATACCAGAAGTTTGAGGATTGGATGCACTACTCAAGTCTGACCTTTGTCCCGATTCTGAAACTAGAAGCTGTGGTTCAGCAGTTGGCTGCACCCCAATAAGGAGACCCGAAGGCTGGTTAGCAAGGCCTGGCAAGAAAGCAGCCTGAGGGGTTGCTGGAAAGGGTTGAAGGTGTGTGTGGTGGGGCATTGGCAGAAGCCCCTTGTTAGTGGGTGGAAAAGGCGAAGTTAGAGTAGAATTGAGTGTGGTGGCTAATGTTAGCCCTGCACCCATTGAACTGAGCACTGGCACATCTCCATCCATGCGATTTGAGCCAGGAGGTACAGATGGTGTTAGCTGTATTTTTTGTGTTACGCCATTGGGCAATGTCTGCAGAACATAAAGAGGTTGCATATTCTGATTGACCACAACTACCTTTTCGGTTGTAGATTTGAGGTGAGGGGGTGTGCTCTGTATGGCAGTGTTTTGCAATTGTGAAGGACCTGGACTCTCTGAGGTGCTTGGAATATATTTTTGGTTCTGAATTGGCACAGTTGGAGACACTGGCACTTGCAAATTTGGTGTACTACTATTTCGGGTCAGCTCTTGACTAGCTGCATGGTCTACCTGTCCACAAGGAGGGCTGGAAATGTGCTCAGAGTCCAAATGCCCTGCAATAAACCTATCCGGTGTCATGTGCCCTTCTGGTGTTCGATCCACACTTTGAGCCAACATATCCGAATCCCCCTCACCTGATGTTACAGGCTTTTCTGTCACAGTTACTCTCTTTTCACCTGTGTCTGAAGTTGGTAGAGACAGCAGGGAGCGGTCGCTGGGTGTAGACAACTGAGAATCCGGGATCACACCAAGCCTACTATGATTCTGACTTGGAAGAGATGGACTGCGAGTTGTCAAAACAGAAAGATCGGAAGGGAGCTCTAGAGGAAGTTCGAATTGCTCTTCTGCAGACATAGTAGAAGTAACAGTCCCATCCACCGGTTCAGAGGACGGAAGCTGCTGTGAAAATACCTCAAACAACCCCATATCTTTACCACGGTTAGTATCCAGCCCCAAGCCATCCCCCAATGTTAGCAGTTCAGATGAAGACGATTCAGGGCTTTCTCCAAGCGCTTGCATGGCTGGTGTATTTTTCAATACAAAGTCCATAATGTCAATAGGAAGGATGTTCCCGCAATCATCGCTGTTGTTATTGTCAGAGTCAGACTTCAGCAACTCAGTGTTAAAGGTATCAAGTAGAGTTTTATCAGCTCCGCTATGACTTCTTCGTGGAGTGTCTAAGCTGAGTTGAGTCTCTAAGGAGTCTTGCTTCACAGAATGACAGCTTTCCATTTTGCCTTCTGATCCTTTACTGCCTTTACCTGTATGAGATTTTTCCAATTGTTCATCTGATGCAACCAACTTCTCAGCTCCATTTTGTTTACTACTTCTTTTTCCCGTGTGCCCCGATTTCCCAGGGGTGGTTGTGATGCTTGCGTCACTTTCCGTGCCATCATCCACCCCATCAAGTTGGGGGATTGTGTGAAGATTTCGGTCATCTTCTCTGAACAGGTTACGTACACCCAGCCTGTCCTCTGCAGCTGCGGACACTACAGTTCTAGAAAAGTTATAATAATACAAATCCTCCTCTTCGGATGAGCTTAGGTCATCTGCCCCATCTACTTGACCCTCAGCTGATCTTTTTCCTCGTTTCTTTCCTGGAGTGCTGCTGCAAAAAGGGAGGTCTTCCTCGCCATAGGAACGTACACCGTAGAGAGGTGTTAATCCAAAGAACATATTAGAACGTGCTCTTGCACTTCTCCTCGGATAACGTCTTTTGTATGAACTATCTTCCTGAGTTTTGCTACCATCTTGGAGAAGTACGCTGGAATCCTGAGCATTATAAGCATTGCCAGCTTGTGGCTCAGAGTCTGTGTTTGAGCTTCTATGGTTGGCGGCGCTATCATCAGTATCTTCAGGACTATCTTGTGATTTTGCTATATCTGGCAGCTCACGAGGAGACATATTTTGTTGTTCCTGCTTCCGGTCACCAGTATTTTCTGTTGCCATCTTTGGCTTTGTTGCTTTACATGGGCTCACTGTAGACGTTTCTATAGGTGGACTTTCCATGCTGGCTGCAGTCTTATCACTATTTTTGCTGTGAGTATGCGTTTTAAAACTTCCAGTATCTGAACTTAAATGATTCCCATTGGTGTCTACCTGGCTTCGGCATTCTCCCGATAAATGTTCATTGTCAGTCGTGGATTTACAGGAATGTTTTTCCTTCGAGCTCTCCAGTAACTGATTCTTTGACTTTGGCCGTCTTTCTTTGGTCACTGTAACGCCATGATTACCCAAAGGCAAATGAGTCTCTTTGATTTCCTCAGAGGATGGAGTTCGCTCATCCACATTTGGATCATTTTCTCTCTTTATTGCCCTTTGGTGCTGATGAGAAGCCATAGATTTTGAGCCGTGAACTACTGAAGAACTCTCTTTGACAGAGCCAGCTCTGTTTGTGCTAGAATCGGAGGTGGAGATGCCCTGCGGCTGGGCAAGTACCTTAGTGCTTGTCAGATTAGTGGAGATCTCAGACGACCTCAGAGTTAAAGATTTTATTTTATCCGTTTTAGGAATTTTGGATACCATGTCAAGTGAGCCAGCTCTCCTTGTTTCTAATGGTTTGTCCACTTTTGTCCCAGTAATCCTGTGGCCATTGCTGGGTGCACAGCTGCTCTGATTTACCAAGTTTGAAGAAATACCTCCCGATTCTGTGTTGGTAGACCTGTGGTCTGCCAGTGCTGCTGTTGTGTCTGGTTGTGATACAGTGAGTCTGGTGGTCTCAGTAGTGGAAGGAGAAATCACACGTGGCTTTGGAGGCTGTGGACATATGGAAGAGGCACTATGCCTGCGGGAACCTATGCTACGAAGTCCAGAGGAGAGGACAGGATCTCCAACAGTCACAATTTCATGTGCAACTGGACTACCTGAAAACAAAAATGAGGAACATTAGCAAGAATAGAGTAACTTATGTCTATGAAACTCTATCACCTTTATATTATTTATATGTTCCTAAAAAATTTCCCACCTGGCAGATGCACAGTCATGCAGGCCAAATTCTAATCATAGTGAATGTATACCCAGTGAGGTCCGACCATTAAACTAGGCACTTGTGCAAATCACACAAGTACACTCTCAGTCTACATAACAGACGACAGGTCGCACCCTCTATTCTCTACCAGTACCTTAGAAAACAGTCAAGAACACAAACTACCATAATTCAAAGCTTGGGGGTCTGAGTGAAAACAGAAAAAGAAAAAAAACACAAATAAAAGCCTGTGCTCCAAAAGCCTTCCCCCCGGCCTACTGCCCTTAACCATACTAACACCAAGTCAAATACCTGCTGATGGAAGTGGACGAGGTCCAGGAAAACGCTGATTAAGTGAATATCTGTGTGTGCGGGCCCTTCCCAAAGCAGACGGTCGGGAAGTAGCCCAGGTGCTGGAAGCTGAAGAAAGAAGCTCTGGAGAAGGGAGACCAATAGTATCTACAGGTTTTACACTCTGAGTGCTAGGCTCTAAAAAAAACAAAACAAAAAAACAAAAGATATGTTTAGATAAAGCGGTCATAGTTCTATTGGTTGTTAGTACAAACCATCAACAAACTTGGGTGACAAACCCGCACTACCTTAAACAAGTTCCCATAATGCATGCCAACCGATTTGCCTATAGCAAAGTCCAGTCCAGTGCCCAATGTAAAGACTCCATGCACCAGAATGTAAATTAGTAAAAAGCTAAAAGGGTTTTTTCTACTAATACTTTATTCCTTACAGACAGGATATAGGATAAGTGTGACTGCTGGCTGTCCAATTCCAACTCCCGGGGATCCCGGGTCTCTCATGTAAACCAAGCAGTAATGTGTGAGTGAGACAACTAATATATTCACCTTTATGGGACAGGATCACAGAAACCATGAGAATGGGGATCACTAAGTTCCACATGTGTATGGAGCAATAGTGCGCATGCGCAGTTACTGGACTACTCACTTTGAGAGGAATGATTGAACTCTTTCCTTGGCCATCTCCATCAGTCCATAGGAATAAATTGAGCAGTAACTGCACATGCACAATACTGCTCCATACATATAGGGGATTTAAAGTTCCACGTTCTCGTTATGTTACTAACAGAGAATAAGTGTTAATGGTAAAAACTAGAGATGAGCTAGTAGTATTCGATCGAATACCTCGCCGCCATAGGAATGCGTGTAATCGGCTGAACACCAAGGGGTTAAACACTTCGAATATTCAATGCGATTAACCCCTTGGTGTTCGGCCGATTACACACATTCCTATGCCAACAAGGTTGAATACTATTCGCTCATCACTAGTAAAAACCCTTTTCAGTCCAAATACTTCATCAGCAATAGGTGGTGCAAGAGTTCTGAAGCCCAATTGTGAAGACAGCTGTGACCTACAAAACAAACTATGAAAATGGTGTAGAGATGGAACCAAGACTCCAAAAAATGGGGGGAGGTGCCAACAGGTGACATATTCAGGTCTAGTCATCAATAATAAAGAATCCACAAAGTGCTCATTCAACCAATGCTTCAAGATGTCTTTAGTTAAGCTCCAGGCTAAAAAGGACTTGACATATTAGCAGTTACATGCACATGGCCAGAGATGGATGATTGAACGTTCACAAACCCATCACTTATTCACTTTAATCTATGATGGATCAGTTTCAGTTGCCACTATATCTCCTGAGATTTACCTTGTATATCATCACGTGGTGGACTGTGAACAATAGTGCGGTTATCTTCGTGATGCACAGTGCTGTTGATACCAATCTCTGTAGGAGGTGGTCGACACTCCAGGATTTTACATGTATACACACATCTCTTCCGGGCATCTGTTGTACTCCAGTATACTCGAGAACATCTACACAGACAAGGAGAGGAAAGTACTGTAACATGACATAACTACAGAAAGCAAGGCCTGAATGAACAACCAGCAAAGGAGTTTGGGGTGATATTCAATGACAAGATTGTCACATCCATGTTCATCTCAGAGCATTCAGCATCCCACGAACAGATCCAAACAGTATGGTGGATTGCCACTGTGTTGGCTACCGTCTTGGCAGAACAGCAAGCTGCTTCCAGAGAGGCCTTGCACAGGTACTCGAAAGCGCTCTGGGAGACGAAAAGCTGGTTGTTCCGGGGGAAGTATCTAGACCCAACTTTGGTGGATGCACATTGCTTCAATGAAACTGAGTAATATCATATAAAGGAGCAACACTGCTATTGACATATTGGTACAATAAACCACTGGCCCATAAGGGCATACTGGTGGTTTAGTGACCCAAGTTTGCCTGACAAGTCCCCTTTAACAATAGCTTTCAAACTCTTAAAGAAGGATTTTAAATGCTTATCTAAGAGCAGAAAATGATATAACAAACAAATAACCCATATTTTCCAAGCCATTGGTCCAGACCCGCCACTGTCACATTGGAGCAATGACTGGGCAAACACTGGTCTCAGTGGTGATGCTTTCAGGTCACCACATATGACGACAACTGACAATATCAGCCACAGGACCTATGGGGACTATCAAAGCTAGAGGGAATTTTTTTTTTTTTTTTTTTTTAATCAAGTGCAACCCTGAAGGGTGATTTATAATGGTGCAAAAGCAAAGACCTGTTAAAGTTACATCAGTGGTAAAGGGTTGATAACTGAAGATCTACAAGCACAACAAACCACAGTATCGAGTACTTTGCAACAATACTCTGTGACTTTTATATTAACTTGCAGGCCGTTTGGAAGAGGACGAATTCACTGACATGCTAGTATTCAGCAATGAGACTACCTTTTACCTAAGGGGTAAAGTCAATCGCCACATGAGGAACTCTATGCAATGAGCAGTCGCAATGTCTACTTCTTTTTGTTGAGGATAATGTCATGGCCACTCCTACATCAACATGTTAAAGGAAGGTCATCCAAACGTAGTCTATCAGCAGGATAATACACCTTCACATTTCCATTTGCGTGTTCACTGACAGTTGAATAATACTCAACCAGAAAGGTGGATCGTCGTCTGCACCAGAAACTATTCACCAATAGTGGGCTGATCTCCATGACTGTCAGACCTAACACCATGCACCTTTTTTGTGTGGGGCTACTACCAATGACTCTGTCCCCCAACTAAGGCTGGACATCGAGGCTATAACTTTTCACCATTCATATTGAATCCCCCTGTATGTCACAGTGATGTGCAGGCAAGATGCATCAGCGAGTTAAACTAGTTTACATTATGTACATGGCAAAGAAAACCAACACATACTGATAGCCAACAGGAAAAAGCTTCTCCTCACAGTCTGATAAGTCACTGAGAATGCCAAGACAATCTACAGTCATGGAACCTGTAAGAAGAAAAACAAAAAAGGTAAAAGTTTTCTTCTCCTTTCACATCTAAAGCTAAAATCAGAAATGTTAACTCATGAGCAAATGTTATGAAATAAATCAAAATGTACAAAATGTTTATCATAGTTAATGAAAAGACATAAAACTTTAGCAGAAAATATGGTGGGCGATCAATAACCTATGGATTATATAAGTGGTGGAAGAAGCACAGACTGGGAAACCACAGATAACACACTAGGCCAACATGCCATACTCGGCACATGCCATACACACCATAGCTGTGTAAACCGCACTAAAATAAGTGCTGTAAGTCTGTTAACTAGAGAGCGACAGCCTCCCATTTATACCGTATTATTTTCACCCGACTATGCTTTTAACCTCTCACCTATCATCATGTGTATATTATCTGGTTCTAGACCATTCAGGAATTTTCTGCGCAAATTAATTCCTTCAAAGTCCACAACCACCCTTCTGAGAACCTCGAAGTTGTTGTCAGATACAACCTGGAAAGAAAAGCAGAAAATAGTGTCTGTGTTCAGGGTGAGTAAACAATGGACTATACAATACATTAATCTGAAATGTGAGAGCACTATCTGCAGCGCTATCCTTGTATTTCACTGGGATGTATTTTTAAAACTTCAAGATCGAGGGACATTTTTGCATCAAAAGTCTGAATTATTAGGTTGGGAAGTCTGAGGACAGGGCAATGAAATATTATCAGTTTGTGATTTGTGGGGGTCCAATACCAGAACAAATCGGCTGTTCTAAAAGTGTCCAAGTCCTGTAAGCTAGTGCAGCAGATGGAAAGCATGTGCAGGCTACCATTATTCAATTAACTAGGGTTCCGGGGGCCACTCCTGTTAGGCCCCGTTCTCACGGAGTAACACGCCACTCATTCTGAAACGTAAACACTTGTCAGAGTGAGCACTGTAAAACAGAATCCCATTGACTTCAATGGGTGCAATCTTGCGCACGCTACACATTGAAATCAAAGGGAGGCTTTTTAACCCATTGATTTCAATGTGTAGCGCGCGTAAGACGGCACCCATTGAAGTGAATGGGATTCTGTTTTACAGCGCTCACTCTGACACGTGTTTAAGTGTCCGAATGAGCGGCACATTACTCCGTGTTAACTGAGCATTACTTGAACAGAGGCAGCCTGTATGTGCTCCCCCTGTCTATTGCAACCGCTTCTAGCACCAGGAGACTGCCAGAACAGCTGATCTGTGAGGGGCCAGGTATTCGACCCCTACAGATCACATATTAATGACCTATCCTGTGGATAGGTTATCAGTATGAAATCACCATGTTGGGCCTTTAAATGTTGTCCATTTCCAATAAAACCCATGAACATACTCACCTCCCCCTTGATCAGGTCTCTGTGCTTCTGACAGTAAACTTTCTTATCCTCTAGAAAGACACAGTTCTTATTCCTCGAGCACATGAAGTGGTAGTTACTTGTGCATGATGTTAGGCAGCAGCCCACTGTGGCGCCTAATTTCTGGCAGTGCTCACACCTCTGGAGACACAGACAGAACACAAATATGATAACATGCAAGATGGACAGCAAGGAGAAAACTTTCCAAACTTTTTTTTTTATGAATAGGTCCTGTAAAACTTTATAGTGCGGAGCATTAGTGCCCCACACTGTCTTATTCCCTAGCTTACCAGCTGCTTCCCTCTGATCACTGCCATGTGCACATTTTTAAGGGAGCCGTCATCGTCCTCAAACACCTCTGCTGACCACAAAGCACAGTTAATGTGTGTCCACTCATCCTGACCAATGTACAGAAGACGTCCAGCATCCTGTAATGGTGAAAGGTGAAAGAATGAATGAACTACTGAGAGTGAAAGGTTCATTTCTAATTTTAAAAGAGCACATGGATAGAAAAGAAGTATGTGACATCACATCTTTTTGCAAATGCCAAAATAATGTCCTTTTGTCATAAGCTAGAAGCACCACAATCTCTCTCTCCCCCCCCCCCCCCCACTACACAGGAAAAAGTAGCCTGCTACACTTTCCAACAGTGAGATATTACTAGGAGTAAAGTCTCAGTAGCAGTTTTTGGGGGACAGTCACATGACCGGACAATACACTGAGCCTGAATATGCATGGACCATCAGTACCCCCACTGAGGCCATAAATGTTTTACCCCTAGAAAACCCCTCTGAAGAGACACTATCAACAAAGAAATGGCAGCTTCTCTGAAGACATCATTTACTAGCTAAACAGATGAATTAGATGATCCTTTCTAACAGCACATGTTCTTCTTATCTGGTGCCCAGTATACATGAGGTGCATCAGTCATCCCCCTCTACTTTATCTTCTGGTCTTGTGCAACTCACCATTATATTTCAACGTAAAACAAGAATTGGATTTTAAGGTTTTCAGCATTACTAGAGTAAATAGTTATGCATAGGAAGGAAACCGTGTATAACCCAGCCTGTTAGGTACTTACATTGGCATTGTCATCGCCATACTTCAGACACAGGGCACACTGACGATTATCCTCCACACCAGGCGGAGGCGGCAGATCTGCATTCTCATCCCTGCTGTGATCTAAAATTATTGGAAGATAGGTTATAAGTTAGAAGCTCCACTTAAACCACAATCCTTAGACTCTACAAAAATCAATCGACTTATCGCCACAAAATACCAGAACGTTTGAACGACTCTTTCAGAAAGATTATTCTTCTTCTATGGCTGATTTATCTCTAAATTTAATATTCTTATTTAAAACGGGTTAACAAGGTTGCGTTAGGAAAAGCCCCGCACCGATCACCTGTTCTGGCTACCATACAGAGGACTATGCCCGAAGCATTTCTCGGTGTACACTGGTTGAGTTGAGGAAGTGATGGCTCTGCTCCTATTCACTTCATAAAGAGCAGAGAAGCAGTAGTAAGACATGGTTGGTACACATCTCCTGTATAGCTTTTGACACTTGGAGGCAGCCAGAACAGCTGATCAATGTTTGGTCCGTAAACAGAACCCCACCTATTCGAGACTGGCAGCAAAGTTATAAGTAAGTTTATGAGGCAATCCAAAGTAACAATGTGACATTTTGGGCACCAACAGACCTTTTCAAACCAACTATAACAATCAGTTAAAGGCGACAATTCCCTTTTTAACAGAGAATACTAAAATAGACAGATAAGGCTGGGTTTACATCGGCATCGGAGTCTTTGCACAAAATCAGTTTCTGTGATCAATCGAAAAATTTAAAAATGATTAGAACAGATTGTTAAAAAAAAAAAAACAACAAACGCACACACAAAACCCCAACACATTCATTTCCACCATGTATCCGCTCTATTGCATAGACAGAAGTCGGACTTGCAGCATGTTTGCTCCAAAAATGGACACAAACTGACAGTTTAGATAGATACCCATTGACTGATAAAAAATAAAAAACAAATAAAACAAAGATTATGGTATGTGCTGAGTAATCATTTGAGTCGTTTTTTTTTTTTACATTTATTTTTAAAGAGTGCGCTGCAACAGTGTCACAGCGGTCATTGCAATACTATAAATTGTTAAATGCTATATAAAAGGTAACTAGTAGTGTAAATTATAATAAATAAATGTAAAACATAATTTCTTCTGGCAATGATCTTCTATGTGTTACAATCCACCATAGCAAAAAACTAGGAATCCAAGATCACACTGCAATAGCTAATGGCTCATAGAAGATGTATGCGCCAATAATCAAAAATAGCAAAACTTATCCAACACTGATAATTATATGCACATGGTCATAAGAGGATAATCGTACAGGGGTAACAACAGAAAACATGCTGCTGGATGAATATGTACTGGTCTATAGGTAATGGGTCCTGAAAGGGAATAGATGTCCGAAAATAGTACGGCCCTACCAAACAGCAGCAGGGGTACACTTCTGTATATTTCTGTACCGAACTGTATATATTATGACAAGTTTTGGCATTGTTGCTGTTAACCAAATCATTTTCAAGATAGAAATTTGAGTAAAAGATGCACGTCACTCCACTTGTAGCTGGGTAGGTATCCACCTGGTAGAACAATATAAACCTGGCACTCCAAGGCACTTAATGTGAATACAGTTCTTTTATTGATTATTTATGCAAGCAATCCAACCAATACGTGACGTTTCAGTTGCCACCATGCAACATTCTTAGACACTATACAAAAGGATAAACAACAAGTGTTTACAACGGTATCAACAGTAGTCAGAGAAACCACAATCACATAGGTACACGTGATATGTTTCTTCTACTTTTTCACATCAAGTGCATTGGGATTACCAGGGTTACCTTTTATATTCTATATACAGTTGTATAAAGGATATGGGCTTAAAGTGCAGACTCTCAGCTTTAATTTGAGGGTATTAGATTGTTATACCTTTATTCTCAGATAGTTTGAAAAAGTTATATTAGTGGCCACAATGTCACACCTTTACGCTATATTGTCTCAAACTTAATAGCATAGGTTACGTTTTCGATATTTACTTAGAACATTACATGGAGTGGGATCCTATCCAGGCACCCTCCTCTAATTTATAGTACCATGCTTAAAACTATCCAGAGCATTGGTCATTGCCTAGGGGCCTGAGAAAACCCCTTTTAACATTAGAACAACAGGCACAAATTTACAAATTTTGTCTAATATTTAGGCAGTATAACCTTACGTCAGACAGTCTAAAAATATGCTAACTTGGGTGGCTTCCTTTGTGTCAAAAGTATGGCACACCTTACAGTACACTGTGTTCTTTCTAGGCCATGCCACTTTCGGCACACCACTTGTTCAGCTTTCCAAGTTTACAAACCTGTTGCTGGTGGAGTAGACTGTTGTGCGGGTGGCGGGGACTCTGGATCACCTGGAGATTTGAGTTTTGGAGCAGGAATAATTTTCTTCATGAGTGGAGGCTGGACAGCCAGGCTATTCTCCCTCTCCTGCCACTGGGCATAGTTGTGGTCCAGGGATGGTGGCAGTACTGCATTTGGTAACATGCTGCTACTGTAAAGAAAAATTATCAATTTCAATGCAACAAATTCACTGTATGTGCCACTAGTCAGATGTCAAGTCATATATTCCCTAATAAACTCATGTTGAATCTCTCCAGTTGGGACAGGGTTTCGGGGACTGCCATTTTGGAGATGGACGTATGTCCCAGAGACAGAACTCTATCAGACAATTACGGCATATGAGTTGGATGCCACATATGTGTCCAATGTGTGGGAATACAGTTCTGAATTTGGGGGAGGGGTTAAACTAGTAATGTTGGGAGTCCCACCAAACTGCCCAATACCAGTTTTGGTACTTATATGTGAGAGTTTTGTAGGGAATCATTTGAGTCCACTGCATCGACATGCCAAAAAGTGTATAAAGATGGATGTGGCGTGTCTATATATCCTCTGATATTAGGCTGAGGAGACATGTTTGAGGATTTTTGGAAACTGGAAGAGCAAGAATCTAACAACGAGTGGACAGGTCCAATAAACATGCCAGAAACCTGTTACTAAAACAGCAAATTCCCGGACACAAGGTGGACTAATCCCTACCCATTGTACGAAGGCAGACCAGATATGTCTGATAAATTATAACTGTATTACTGTACGGTATATTAATAGTGACCCCGTAAGGTATTGAAGCATCATCTAATATTGGGATTAGCTCCTTCCATCTATGCTAAACCTTTAAAGGTAAACCTGTGACCCTTCAAAGTAACAGATGGGTACAGACAGTCAAACCCAGCACCGTTAAACATTTTATATATCAGGCAGACAAAACTTACTTGCTAGCAACCTTATTTGGTTCCCAAAATCTGGATTTCTTTACACTGAACCATGGAAAAACACGCTCCATTTGCTAGAGAAAAATAAAGACACAAAATATCAAGAAGAAGCCAGAAATCACAACCATTGGCCCAGTGAAGAAGAAAGCTAACTAATATGGTCATCAGTAAGACAATGCTATCTAATGAATTACTGAATATATTCTAAGTGCTGATCTCCATTAAATCAACGGAAATATGGAAAGAGGTCATCTTAGTGAGCCCACCCCTCTAGCATGCTAGTATGCAGTTGAAAGGGAGTTAAAAGGAGCCTTTGCAGCATTGTTCTTCTGCACTTTTTATGTCATAAAATCACAGAGGAAACATAGGAGATAACAATAAGTAACCAGAAAACCCCTTTTGAGAACTTTCCTCACCTTTGTGAAAAATGATTTCACCATACTGTTGGCTTTCTTGAGTTCTGGCTGACCTCCATCTGCATTCATAGCTGCCTGGATGATCCTCACTATGTCGTCACTCATTTCCAACTGCAAAGAAGAAATAGCTGAAATAAATCTACTTAAAAGCAATTATTAAAAGAGAGGAGCGTGCTGACATTTAGGAGTGAGCTACAATAGCACGACATGTCCACTAGTCAGTGTATGAGCAGTCTGCCAACAACAACTCATAGGTTGGGTACAATCTTTTATGAAAAGTTAAACAATGAGGTGCAACACATATCCTTACATAATGTCTCATAACGGATAGAGGTTCTTTCCCTCCTCGCTTCATTTATCATACAACGATTAGATGTTCAGTAATGCTACTTAGATGGGACTCAGGAATACATTTTCCACTTTATAGTAACCTAGTCTATGCCATCCAGGAGTGATTTTTGCCTCCTTGTTTGCAAGTATAAAAGCTTGAACTTTGAAAACTTTTTCAACCCATTTAACTAGAACTATGAACTATCACTCAACTTACCACAGAAGTGTACTTTCCAAGATCCATCTTCCTCTTCACCCCCTCCATGTCAAGAGGAAGCTGCTCATCTTGCTTGCCAACTTGAATAAGAACAGGAGGATCAGGACCCTCAGGAGAGCTTCGGGAAGGCATGTTCTCTTCTGGCTCAGGGTTTAAGTCAGGAGGTTTTGCTGACTGGGTACCAAAAAGAAAATGTACTTTTTTTTTTTTTAATTCACTTTACATCAGTTGTAAACAATAGGTATGCTTATCCAAAAAATTAACATTTAGAAACCAAATTTTATTTTAAAGTGAACTTGGTAGGTGGTTTCTGACACCCAATGAGTAGGATATTATAGAGCAGGAGATATGGGATATATAGGTTTATATGATAGAGGAGAGAAGCTGAGCTCTGTGATATACAGGTTTATATGACAGGGGAGAGAAGCTGAGCTCTGTGATATATAGGGTTATATGATAGAGGAGAGAAGCTGAGCTCTGTGATATATAGGGTTATATGATAAGGGAGAGAAGCTGAGCTCTGTGATATATAAGGTTATATGATAGAGGAGAGAAGAGGAGCTATGTGATATATAGGTTTATACTATAGAGAGAAGCTGAGCTCTGTAATATATAGGGTTATATGATAGATGGAGAGAAGCTGAGCTCTGTGATATATAGGATTATATTATAGAGAGAGCTGAGCTGTGATATATAGGGTTATATGATAGAGGAGAGAAGCTGAGCTCTGTGATATATAGGGTTATATGATAGAGGAGAGAAGCTGAGCTCTGTGATCTATAGGGTTATATGATAAGGGAGAGAAGCTGAGCTCTGTGATATATAAGGTTATATGATAGAGGAGAGAAGAGGAGCTATGTGATATATAGGTTTATACTATAGAGAGAAGCTGAGCTCTGTAATATATAGGGTTATATGATAGATGGAGAGAAGCTGAGCCCTGTGATATAAAGGGTTATATTATAGAGAGAGAAGCTGAGCTGCGATATATAGGATTATATGCTAGAGGAGAGAAGCTGAGCTCTGAGGTACATAGGGTTATATGATAGAGGGAGAGAAGCTGAGCTCTCTGATATATAGGGTTATAAGATAGAGGAGAGAAGCTGAGCTCTGTGATATATAGGGTTATAGGATAGAGGAGAGAAGCTGAGCTCAGTGATATATAGGGTTATAGGATAGAGGAGAGAAGCTGAGCTCTGTGATATATAGGGTTATAGGATAGAGGAGAGAAGCTGAGCTCTGTGATATATAGGGTTATAGGATAGAGAAGAGAAGCTGAGCTCTGTGATATGTAGGGTTATATTATAGAGAGAGAAGCTGAGCTGCGATATATAGGATTATATGCTAGAGGAGAGAAGCTGAGCTCTGTGAAATATAGGTTTATATTATAGAGAAGAGAAGCTGAGCTCTGTAATATATTGAGAGGTTTTATGATGGAGGGAAAAAGCTGAGCTGTAGGACACAGAGGATTATATGATTTTGCGGAGGATTACTGAGTGAAATGCAGAGAAAAATCTGAAAGGACTACTAGACGGAAAGTCCTGTGGTGGTGGAAAATCTGCCATGTAACTGTTCTGTGCGGACATACACTTACAGATCTTTATTCAAAAAACAAAAAAGGCAATGTTAGTAAGTGATGTACTTGAAAGTCTTAGAAGTGATTTTCACCCTGAGCACTCTACACTGCTAGGAAATAGTATCATACACAGCTAGACATCTTGTCTCACCTGTCTGTAACGCAGAAGATGGCTAGAGGTGCGAGAATTCAGCAGAGCGGTTAGTACATATTTAAGAGAAGCCTGTAACTCGTTGGTCAGTGCCAGCCTCCACTCCGCAGGGTGGTGATCAGTGCAGTTTATACATGTGTAGGCCACACTTTCCGGCAAATTTGAGAGGATCTCATACATTTCATCTGAAGGAAACACAACATGCGTGTTAATACACATCAACTAGGCCTTAGAAGGTAACCATAGACACAATTAGCAGTCGCTGCGAGAAATCACTTTAAATGTGTCACAGTGTGCAGGGTTATGCACATACGAGAAGACGATGCATCCCTCACATTACTGTCTTTCCTCATCTACTATCCAAGGGAGAGAATCTAGACGACATAACTGAGCATACTGAACAGAAAAATCAGAATTCACATCACAAGTTCCCTCAAGTGATATCCTGGACACTCACCAGTCAGGCTTTCACATTTGGAATGGACCCATCGATCACACTTTCCGCACTGCATCATCTTACTCTCATAATCATCATCATCATAGCACTTATTACACAGAGGGCAGAAGTTCCCTAAAACAAAAAACAAAAGAGGAGGTATGGACATATTGCTTCTGCAAGTAGTACAATGAACTGAATATCAACTCTAACTGCATCCCTTCCCTTATAGGACATAAGCAGGCGCTAGATTCTAAAATGCATGATATTATATAGCAGTTAGGTGCAAAAAGATGTTTGTATAGAATTACAAAAAAAAAAAAAAAGAATGTACCGTATATACTCGAGTATAAGCCAACCCGAATATAAGCCGACCCCCCTAATTTTACCACAAAAAAACTGGGAAAACTTATTGACTCGAGTATAAGCCTAGGGGGGAAATGCAGCAGCTGCTGGAAAATTTAAAAAATTAAAATGGCCGAGTTCTTGGGTGCAGTAGATACTGGGGAAGGGGAGGGGGTGTTTTGGTTGTCTGTCTGCCCCTTCCCTGAGCTTGAGGACTGGGTTTTTTAACCCCAGTTGGAATTCAGCCTGGCTGAATATAGGGTATCTGCAGTGCTCCTATTAACCCCTTCCCGACGGAATAGGAGTACTGCAGATCCCCTATATTCAGTAGACCGGGCACTTTCAGACACAGGGATATCTAATGTGTATGTGTGTCACAGTCATTTTCTACTTTGAGGGCAGGTTCACACTAGCGCCCAATCTCCGTTATGCATAACGGTTTCGCCATGGGCAGCAGAAGACGCTCACCAACAGACACTGAATGTCGGTTTCTGTCCTCTCCTGACAGAAAACGGAAACCTGCATAACTGAGATCAGGTGCTGGTGTGAACCCGCCTTTATAAGAATTATAGGGAAAGGAGTGATTTAGAACTTTTATTTATTTATTTTTTTATTATATATATATATATTTTTTTTTAAACTTTTTTTTTTTTTTTTTTTTTTTACAATTTTTTTAGTCCCCCTTGGGGGATTTGAACCTGCAGTCATTTGATTGCAAGTCCCATAGACAGCAATACAAGTGTATTGCCGTCTATGGGAGATTCTCTACATTACTATTACGGCTGATCATAGACCAGCCGTAATAGTAATATAGCGATGACAGGCCTGGGAGCCTTCACTAGGCTCCCGGCTGTCGTCGGAACAGGTCGGCTACTGCGAGCTCGCTGCGCAGGAGCCGGCCTGCATCTTTAAAGGTATGGGGCAGGCCTAAGGGGGAGGACATCTCCGGAGGGGGGAGGACATCTCTGGAGGGCACCTCCGCTGTAACGCTTACAGCAGAGATGCCATAGCTTATGCCTACAATCAGAGATCGCAGGCATAAGCTTCAGCATCTCTGTTGTAAGCGTTACAGCGGAGGTGCCGGTTTCTATGGCGACCGCTCTGCAGAGCGGCGCCATTACACTTACATACCCGGCATCCGGACCTGGCATCCAGACGGGGCGGGTGCCGGGGCCCAAAGCATCGCCGCGCTCCTAGCAGGAGCGCGGCGATGCTTTACATTAAGAGCTGCAGAAGTACTTACGGTACTTCTGCTAGCAGGCCAGGAAGCAGCCACACGCCGGGTGCGGGCCTGAGCTTACGTGGCCACGTCACCCGGCGTGTGATGGAGTGGTGGGGGGGCGGGGTCTGCTATCCTGGCCTGTTAGCAGAAAATTACCGTAATGACCTGAATATAAGCCGAGGAGCACTTTTTCAGCACAAAAACTGTGCTGAAAAACTCGGCTTATACTCGAGTATATACGGTAATTCTGATGTAGAAATTGTGCAATTCTTTACTATGGGCATAGTCGGATATTGTAGCTCGACCCCATCAACCTGAATGGATGCGCTTCCAAATGCAGACCATGGTCAGAAGCAGAAGGGTTTCTGAAATAAAATCCAATCCTTTATTTCTATTCCTGTACAATGTAGAATCCACAACCTGGAGATCAGATCCTCAACTTCGTAGCAGTTACAAACTAAAATTACATTTTGAGATAATCTACGACAAACTGTATTGTTCTAAGTGAGCTATGGGCAGATTATATTAAAACCCCCCGAGGCTGACTCTACAAATGGGAATATAGGACTGGCTTTATACCAGAAAACTAGCAAATAAAAGTTACTAGTTTATTCACAAAACTGTGCAACATTTGGCTGTTTAGCTTTTCTCTCAAGTCATCTCTAGTCAATATTTAGCAGGACAAGGCAGGGCCTCCCACAGCCTGACAGATTCACTATAACTTCAGAAACTGGTGTCATTTAGTGTAAGTGAGTGAGGTTTCAGCAGACACCATCCCCTTACAGTGCAAAATATTCATGAACATGGCATGCCCTGCCCGTTGTGGATTTCTGACACAGATTATACCCACTGCAGTGAGAGAAATCTGAGGCAACATCAAACTCTGTATATAAAACATTTTGATTTGGATGCAGGTTTTGGTCCAGATTTCCAGGCTGGGTGAACAGCATTTTTAAGTCATGAGTGTGAGCCAAATGATACACCTCACTCCCAATAGATTTAAAAAATTAGATTTAAAAAAGATCAAAAATGAAATACAACTAAATGTATAATTTATTTATTTATTTTTTTCCGAAATGATTAAATAGCAAATTTAAAAGTCATAAAATATAAAGCTGCTAAAATTTCTTCTTCACTAGTTAAAGGAGTTGTCCAGACACTTGAAATTTGCTGCAGCTGGACTTGGGGATTTTGGGACTGGTTCCATCTTCAGGACATGTGATCAGAACCAGACCCATCCCCTAAGTGGCTCCACCCCCTCTTAATTATATGTGCAAACAGGAGACGAGGGTGGCGGCGGAACTAGCCAGGGGATAGTTGCTGGTTCCAGTCCCAATCAGATTACCCAGAGTTGAGAGCAGTCCAAAACCCATAGGTCTCAGCTGCCACCAATGCAAGTTTATTTCATGTCTCTGGACAACCCTATGACCACTTACCAGAAAAGAATTGTAAAAGTTCCTATGGGTATGGTAGACTCATGGGTAAGAAACTTCTATTTTATATTAAGCTCATAGTTCTGATTTGACCGACTGTATCATCACCGGTACGAGGCAGATCTTCCTCTGACGGCACAAAGTCCTGTCTGCTGATCATATGAATTACAAATCTGGTGCCAAATAGCTAATGCTGGGTTCACACCAGCGTTCGGCACTCAGTTGTCAGGTTTCCTGACAACTTTTCCATGAAACTTGTCATGCAGAGTCCGGCCGTGAGCGTTTTATGCTCTCCGCAGCGAAAACGTTTGTTTTTTTCTAACCGTACAGAATACTGCATGTCCGACTCTGTGTCTGGTTTAAAGAAAACGGTTTCGCTGCGGAGAGCATAAAACGCTCACCGGCACTCATGGCCGGACACTTTTCAAACCCATTCAAATGATTGGGTTTGAAAGATGCCGGCAGGTTTCCGTCTCCTGTCCAGTTTTGTGCAGGAAACGGAAACCTGCAGAACGGAGTCCCGGGCGCAGATGTGAACGAGATGGCAGGGCTAGCAAGGGAGCAACAGTGAGCACTGCCATACACCTTTTATATGACTCCCCACTATCTCATTCAACAGGCCACTAACCACAGAGTTCTGTTATACTTCTACTAGTCACCCCCCCCCTTCCATGTGATGGTTAGCGCTACCCCTTTAGTCTAAAAGGGGCAAGACATTCTAGAAAGTAACCCATGTGACCAGCAGATGGATGCCATGCCGTTACAGGAAGCTGTGCTTTGCTCCTGTGACATGCCACAGTTAGTTGTGCCAGAGAGGCTGCTGTGGGTAAGAAACTTCTATCCTACCCATATGATCTCTTACAATGTGTTTTTTTTTGTAAGAGGGGAACCTCCATAAAGGGTTCCAGTCAGGACTTTGATACTGCCCAGTCTTGAAGGCAGCATGCAGTGGTGTGAGATATGAGGACTGTTGCCCTGTGATTTTCCTGCAGTCACAAAAAACACACATTTAATAGTTCCAGCACACAACTGTTAAACTGTGTTTCAACTACTCCAGCATGTAACTAGACAAGGAGTCGGATGAATTCCGGACATACAGGCTACCCACCTTCCGATAGTAATTGACAGTTTTCTCCCCATGCACAGTGAGTAGAGAGAAATCTGTCAATGAGAACACAACAGCCTCCTCATCCACAGCTCTAGCAGTGGGAGTCAACAGAATACACAGACTACACATGATGAATGCTTAAAACCCCCAGTGCTACTGGCCACATGTCTGACACTATTGCATGCCACCCTCATATGCCGACAGGTTCCATTTAAATGTAATTTGTGCTACAAGCTGGTTTCATTCTACTTCAAAAGGCAATAACCCAGGATCTTACCTTTAGCAAATAGTTTGGCACAGTCATGGCACAATGAGAAATCATGCGACCACTGTGCATCCCAGCCTTTACCAGGTGTAGTGGACCCGCAACTCTTACATCTGACACATTTAGTGCAGATCTGGAGGTAGAAAATTACATCCAGGGAGAAAGTTAATCATTTCAAGCAGTAATGATCGGCTACATAAAGCCTAATAGATGGCAAACAATATGAAATAACCCAGGGTAATACATCTTCACCTGTCTGGTAAAAAAAGAACCGGCTACATTGGAATTGAAGTGTCAATATAAAGATGGCACATGACAAAAAAAAAAACAACAAAAAACTATGCATTAATAAAAAATAATGAGTATAGTAATAATAATAGTAAAATAACTGCTAAAGGGCTTTTCTAGTGAGAATTTGTAGTAGAAGGCACAATAGGCTAAAAGTTTTAAAGGCATTACCCCACTGACACCTCTCCGATGCCTTACTAGCACTGTTGCCATCTTCTTCTGCCCAGTTCTGACTCAATAAACAGGAATTACACTGGCTGAGGCAGATCACCAATGTGGCCAGTGGTTGGCTGAGCAGGAACACCAGCTGTGTCAGGATGTGGCCAGAAAGTAGAGACCAGCAGGGATGCCATAAACAATAAAAAGGCAACGGAGCAGTGAGGTGTGTGATGCTTTTTTCTGCTCTTTGCTACCAAATGTTATCGCACTGGAAGAGTCCTCTTATGTCTAGATACATCTTTGTAATCATATATTATTGTTCAAAAGCCTCTAAACCAGGGGTAGGCAACCTTCAGGACTCCAGCTGTTGTAAAAGTACAACTCCCAGCATGCATACTTACTCTGCTGTTCTTGGAACTCTCATGGAAGTGAATGGAGCATGTTGGGAGTTTTATTTTCACATCAGCTGGTGAGCCAAAGGTTGCTGACCCCTACTCTAAATAACTACTTATTGAACAGCCTTGATTCGAAAGGTTTTGTGTCTACAGCTCCTAGATCTAGAAGTCTCCTTGGTTGCAGGCACACCCTATGTGATCTGAATATTCATGCTCCTTTCTACCGTCTCCTACTTCTCACTAGCTTACAAACAGTAATTTAATAAAAAGTAAGAGACCAATAGTGGCAAGGTAGATGCAGACATGAATCTATAACCACAGGTCTACATAGAAGCTGTAGACTAAATGGTAAAATATTGGTAATCAAGACTATCTACAAAGCTGCTCCATTTCTCATTTGAGACGCTTTGGAGCAATATTGGTTGCATAGCCTTTAGGTCCTAAAGTTTTCAATGATTCTACTCTGTGGTTACACATGCACTACAGTCACCGATTCATTTATTATTATTGTGTGTGTTAAAACTGCACTGAATGGTACGCCTACTCAAAGCAAAGGGATAAGGAACCCCAATTTATTTGCAGCGCACTGTGGCAATATGGAGTGGTGCAAACTAATTTCACAGTGTAATGCTTTATGATTAATATGTGGTAGGAGAGTAACCATTACATGTCACGGTCACATACTGCAGTAGGAACTACAGATGGCATGTAAATGAGCTTCTGGTACAAACAGTGGAAGTAAAAATAATTGTAAAAAAATCACTCACCCAGACTCTCTTTTTCTTTGTGGGTTTTGTGGGGTAATTTGGTCCCAGGCACTCTGGGTGATAGCTGTTACGGCACTTGTTACACTCCAGTAACTGCTATAGACACAACCAGCAGCCGAAGAAAAAAAAAAACATGAGAAAAAAAACAAATACAAAAAAAAAAAAAAGCATAGAATTGTGAAACGGTAAAGATGTAAGACATGGCAGGTATTCATTCAGTGTTTGAAAGGTTGAGCACTTGAGGAACTGGGTTGCTCTATAAAAGGATAAACCGACTTACTGCTAAAGCTATTTCAAGATAAAAGTTATCACAGTATTTTACAGCAGAGCTATAAAACTCAGAAGTGACTACTGAACAAGGAATTGGATGAAAAGGGCAATAACCTGATGCCAGCAATGAAGACAAAGCGGCATTTATTGCAGACTGATCTCTAATTCGTGCCCTGTACCTGTTCATATGGTTGAGTAGCAAAAGGGCATTATTGTTTTGGTAGGTCGTGTCACAAGTGATAAACGGCTGCGTGGCTGGCGATAATTCAACCTATTGGGTGCACTAGGCTGAAAAACTGCAGCACTACGTTGACTAAAAGCCATATTTCACTTTTCGTTGACCTGTGAGCTTGTAAAGCCTTAGGATAAATTTAAACCGTAATACGTTACAGAGACAGATGCTGCAAAATCTGGCTACAGCCCGTGGCTGACAGATCCTGAGGATTTTTAACAGGACCCAACTTTAAGCAGATACAGATAAAAT